>NC_034604.1:9758763-9776595 GCF_900095145.1 Mus pahari | reverse complement strand
ACACACACACACACACACACACACACACACACACACACACACGTGTGCACTTAACACATAGGTTAAGTGGTAGGGGCACTAAAATGCCATGCTCCATGTGTAGATATCAAAGGAAAACCTTTAAGAGTCAATTCTCTCCTCCCACAGTGTGAGTCCTGGGGATTAAATTTAGATCACAAGCCTTGGCAGGAAGCCCCTTCTTCTTGTGAGCCATCCTGCTGGGACCCCAAACTCTTCACCACTTTATTGGTTCCTTTTTTACACTTGTAATACTTTAACTACCTTCCTAGATCTGAATAGCTTCTAACCATTTGTCAGAGTCTGTGTCGTTAACCATACTTAGAATAGGCCATGCTGTTCAATGGAATAAATGCTGGAATGGACTTCTTCAAGACATTTCTTGACTACTTTAAATATATCCTCTGCTTTTCAGCAGCAGTGGCCAGGTGCCCCCACTTTCCCAACAAGAGCCCAGGAACAAGAAATAAAATGAATACCTCTCTTCTTATTTGAATTTCAGTTCTGCTTTCCAGAGTCAGTCACCCCATGGCATGAGAGCTCCAGTCCTGTTAGGACAACACTAGACATCAGCAAGAAGACAGAATGGCATATTAAAGAAGTGCCACTCCAGGTTCTGCAGGTGAGGATCACACCACTGCCATTGCTGATGTGACTCTCTCAGGAAAACCTCAACAGTTTTATGTGGAGGTCATTGGTCCACTTGGACTTGAGCTTTGTACAAGGAGAGAAGAATGGATCAATTCACATTCTTCTACATGATAACTGCCAGTTGAGCCAGCACCATTTGTTGAAAATGCTGTCTTCTTTCCACTGGATGGTTTTAGCTCCTTTGTCAAAGATCAAGTGACCATAGGTGTGTGGGCTCATTTCTGGGTCTTCAATTCTATTCCATTGATCTACCTGTCTGTCGCTGTACCAGTACCATGCAGTTTTTAATCACAATTGCTCTGTAGTACAGCTTGAGGCCAGGGATGGTGATTCCCCCAGAGGTTCTTTTGTTGTTGAGAATAGTTCTTGCTATCCTAGGTTTTTTTGTTATTCCAGATGAATTTGCAAATTGCCCTTTCTAACTCTGTGAAGAATTGAGTTAGAATTTTGTTGGGGATTGCACTGCATCTGTAGGTTGCTTTCAGCAATATGGCCATTTTTACTATATTAATCTTGCCAATCCATCAGAATTGGAGATCTTCCCATCTTCTGAGATCTTCTTAGATTTCTTTCTTCAGAGACTTGAAGTTCTTATCATACAGATCTTTCACTTCCTTAGTTAGAGTCACACCAAGGTATTTTATATTATTTCTGACTATTGTGAGGGGTGCTGTTTCCCTCATTTCTTTCTCAGCCTGTTTACCCTTTGTGTAGAGAAAGGCCAGTGATTTGTTTGAGGTGATTCTGTATCCACCTACTGCACTGAAGTTGTTTATCAGGTTTAGGAGTTCTCTGGAGGAATTTTTAGGGTCACTTAAGTATACTATCATATCTTCAAATAGTGATTTTTTTGACTTCTTCCTTTCCAATTTGTATTCCTTTTATCTCCTGTTGTCTAATTGCTCTGGCTAGGTCTTCAAGTACTATATTGAATAGATAGGGAGAGAGTGGGCACCCTTGTCTAGTCCCTGTTTTAGTGGGATTTCTTCAAGTTTCTCTCCATTTAGTTTGATGTCGGCTACTGGTTTGCTATATATTGCCTTTATTATATTGAAGTATGAGCCTTGAATTCCTGATCTTTCCAAGACTTTTCTCATGAACGTGTGTTGGATTTTATCAAATGCTTTCTCAGCATCTAATGAGATGATCATGTGGTTTTTGTCTTTGAGTTTGTTTATATAGTGGATTAAGTTGATGAATTTCCATATATTGAACCATCTCTGCATTCCTGGGATAAAGCCTACTTGATCATGATGGATGATTGTTTTAATGTGTTTTTGGATTCGGTTNCAGGGATGGTGATTCCCCCAGAGGTTCTTTTGTTGTTGAGAATAGTTCTTGCTATCCTAGGTTTTTTTGTTATTCCAGATGAATTTGCAAATTGCCCTTTCTAACTCTGTGAAGAATTGAGTTAGAATTTTGTTGGGGATTGCACTGCATCTGTAGGTTGCTTTCAGCAATATGGCCATTTTTACTATATTAATCTTGCCAATCCATCAGAATTGGAGATCTTCCCATCTTCTGAGATCTTCTTAGATTTCTTTCTTCAGAGACTTGAAGTTCTTATCATACAGATCTTTCACTTCCTTAGTTAGAGTCACACCAAGGTATTTTATATTATTTCTGACTATTGTGAGGGGTGCTGTTTCCCTCATTTCTTTCTCAGCCTGTTTACCCTTTGTGTAGAGAAAGGCCAGTGATTTGTTTGAGGTGATTCTGTATCCACCTACTGCACTGAAGTTGTTTATCAGGTTTAGGAGTTCTCTGGAGGAATTTTTAGGGTCACTTAAGTATACTATCATATCTTCAAATAGTGATTTTTTTGACTTCTTCCTTTCCAATTTGTATTCCTTTTATCTCCTGTTGTCTAATTGCTCTGGCTAGGTCTTCAAGTACTATATTGAATAGATAGGGAGAGAGTGGGCACCCTTGTCTAGTCCCTGTTTTAGTGGGATTTCTTCAAGTTTCTCTCCATTTAGTTTGATGTCGGCTACTGGTTTGCTATATATTGCCTTTATTATATTGAAGTATGAGCCTTGAATTCCTGATCTTTCCAAGACTTTTCTCATGAACGTGTGTTGGATTTTATCAAATGCTTTCTCAGCATCTAATGAGATGATCATGTGGTTTTTGTCTTTGAGTTTGTTTATATAGTGGATTAAGTTGATGAATTTCCATATATTGAACCATCTCTGCATTCCTGGGATAAAGCCTACTTGATCATGATGGATGATTGTTTTAATGTGTTTTTGGATTCGGTTTGCGAGAATTTTATTGAGTATTTTTTGCATCAGTATTCTTAACGGAAATTGGTCTGAAGTTCTCTTTCTTTGTTGGGTCTTTGTGTGGTTTAGGTATCAGAGTAATTGTGGCTTCGTAGAACAAATTGGGTAGAGTACCTTCTGATTCTATTTAGTGGACTAGTTTGAGGAGTATTGGAATTAGGTCTTCTTTGAAGGTCTGCTATAACTCTGCACTAAACCCATCAGGTCCTGGGCTTTTTTTTTTTTTTTTTTTGGCTGGGAGACTACTAATGACTATTTCTATTTCCTTAGAGGATATGGGGCACAGGGAAAAAAAATTCATGAACAGAACAGCAATGGCTGTAAAATCAAGAATCAACAAATGGGACCTCATAAAATTGTAAAGCTTCTATAAGGCAAAGATCACTGTTAATAAGACAAAATGGCAACCAACAAATTGGGAAAATATCTTTACCAATCCTAAATCTGATAGGGGACTAATATCCAATATATATATAAAGAAACCAAGAAGCTGGACTCTAGAAAAACAAATATCCCTATTAAAAAAATGGGGTACAGGGCTAAACAAAGAATTCTCAGGTGGTGAATGGCTGAGAAGCACCTAAAAAAAAATGNTCAGCATCCTTAATCATCAGGGAAATGCAAATCAAAACAACCCTTAGATTCCACTTCACACCAGTGAGAAAGGCAAAGTTCAAAAACTCAGGTAACAGCAGATGCTGACAAGGATGTGGAGAAAGAGGAACACTCCTCTATTGCCGGTGGGACTGCAAGCTGGTACAAGCAGTCTAGAAATCAGTTTGGCGGTTCCTCAGAAAATTGGACATAGTTCTACCAGAAAATACAGCAATACCACTCCTGGGCATATACCCAAAAGATGATCCAACTTGTAATAAGGACACATGCCCCAGTATATTCATAGCAGCCTTATTGATAATAGCCAGAAACTGGAAAGAGCCCAGATGTCCTTCAACAGAGGAATGGATACAGAAAATGTGGTACATTTACACAATGGAATACTGCACAGCTATTAAAAACAATGAGTTCATGAAATTCTTAGACAAATGGATGGTTTTGAAGGATATCATCCTGAGTAAGGTCACCCTGTCACAAAAGAACACACATGACATGTGTACTGGCTGGTTTTGTGTGTCAACTTGACACAGCTGGAGTTATCACAAAGAAAGGAGCTTCAGATGGGGAAATGCCTCCATGAGATCCAGCTGTGGGGCATTTTCTAAATTAGTGATCAAGGAGGAAGGGACTCTTGTGTGTGGGACCATCCTTGGACTTGTAGTCTTGGGTTCTATATGAAAGCAGGCTGAGCAAGCCAGAGGAAGCAAGCCAATAAATAACATCCCTCCATGGCCTCTGCATCAGCTCCTGCTTCCTGACCTGCTTGAGTTCCAGTCCCAACTTCCTTTAGTGATGAACAGCAATGTGGAAATGTAAGCTGAATAAACCCTTTCCTCCCCAATTTCCTTCTTGGTCATGATGTTTGTGCAGGAATAGAAACCCTGACTAAGAGAATATGCATCACTGATAATTGGGTATTTGCCCAGAAGCTCAGCATACCCAAGATACAATTTGCAAAACACATGAAACTCAAGAAGAAGGGAGACCAAAGTGTGGACAGTTCGATCCTCAGAAAGGGGAGCAAAATACCCATGGAAGGAGTTACAGAGACAAAGTGTGAAGCAGAGACTGAAGGTATGACCATCCAGAGACTGCTCCACCTGGGAATCCATCCCATAAACTATCACTAAACCCATACACTATTGCAGATGCCAACAATAGCTTGCTGACAGGAGACTGATAATAGCAGTCTCCTGAGAGGCTCTGCCAGTGCCTGACTAATACAGAAGTGGATGTTCACGGTCATCCATTAGACAGAGCACATGGTCCCTGTTGAAGGAGCTAGAGAAAGTACCCAAGGAGCTGGAGGAGTTTGCAGCCCCCTAGGAGGAACAATAATATGAAATAACCAGTAGCCCTAGAGCTCCTTGGGACTAAACGACCAATCAAAGAAAACACAGGGAGAGACTCATGGCTCTAGCTGCATATGTAGCAGAGGATGGCCTAGTTGGCCATCAATGGGAGGAGAGGCCCTTGGCCTGTGTAGGTTCTATGCCCCATTATGGAGGAATGCCTGAGCCAGTGGGTGGGTTGGGGAGCAGGGGAACGGGAGAGATGATAGGGGATTTTCAAAGGGGAAACTAGGAAAGAAAATAACATTTGAAATGCAAATAAAGAAAATATCTAATTAAAAACAAACAAACAAACAAACAAACCCTCCCTGGAAACACTGAAACAGGCCTAAGTGGCCACGGAGATTGATCTGCTAGGAAAGGAAGGTAGGGACGTTCATCCACCTCAAAACTATCCCAAAGTAACTGATCCTGGGATGAATGAAGATGCACAGATATCATCTGATTGCTGTCCCTTCTCCAATAAGGAGCATGATTTTAAGGGTCATAGGTTGAAGGGCATGGGGGGTTCAGAGCCCTCAAGTTTAGAGTAAGCCAAAGCAGATGCTGCCTTAGTAGCTTCACATTTCTGCAATGAAATACTTTGAAAAAGGCACCTTAAGGAAGAAAGGGCTGATTTTGGCTTAGTGTTCCAAAGTTCAACAGTTCATCATGATGGCAGCTGCCAGAGGAAAGCCTGATTGCAGAAGCAGGCGTCAGACTGGACACATCACAACCACAGTCAGGAAGCAGAGAGGAAGCAGGAAGCAGTTCCAAATCACTGTGCACCTTATATTTGAAAATAGTTTGTGTGTGTGTGTGTGTGTGTGTGTGTGTATTGTGTGTGCATTGTGTGTGTGTGTGTGCGTGCGCCATGGCAAATGTGAATGGCAGAGGATACCACGTGACATTTGTTCTTTCTATCTCTCTATGTTTTGGGTTCTGGGGCTTGAACTCGGGTCATCAGCCTTGCCAGCAAGCATCTTTATAAGCTGAGCTCTTTACTGTCTTTCAATTTACTTTCTGAGATAGGCTCTTTTACAGAACTGGACACTTACTAATTGGGCTTGACCCTGGTCATTGAGTCCCCAGGGTCTGCTTGTGTATGCTTCCCTCCCCTATGCTGGGGTTGCAGATATGCATCCCCACATCCAGCTACAGGTGGGTGCTAGGCAATGGGACTCAGGTCCTTGTCCTTGTATAGTAGGCACTTTCAACCCCGCCACTCCTAGCCCCTCGCGCTTCTCGGTGTGTGGCTTTAGTTTCTTCTTTATCGTCAGCCCCTCAAGGATTACTGTTTTCAGGCCCCAATTACCTGGCACAGACTCAGTTTCTGAGCTCTGTACATGCTCATCATCACAGAAAATCTCCTCACACTTTCAATACTTGGCTCCTCCCCTCGGAGTTAGAGCACCAGTCCTCCACACCTGCAGGGAAGGCTGTCTCTGTTCATGGGCTGGGGGATTTCTCCAACTGTTCCCTGGACTCATGAGTTTTGGAAGTCATTGTTTGCCTTTCTTCATTTCAGAACCCATCCATCAATTTCTCAATAGAAAGATGGTGTTTACTAGTGAACTTTTAGCCTTTCCGAGGTCAAGAGCCCCAGGAAGCAATTTCCTGGATTTAGAAAGGTAAGGACCAAATCTTTCCCAGCTGACCTCTGAGGTAGAAGGTAAGCCTTACATTCTTAACCAGTTCTCTGTTAAGTCTTGTCTCCTCTCATGCTTCACTTCTAATGGTTGCCATGGCTGCCCCCACAACTTCTATAGCTCACTCACAAAGGCCACATGTCTTAGTGAGTAATTTCACTCATTCACTGAACAGATTTTCTCCCATCTGAAAGAAACTAGAGAGTCTCCACCCTCAGATACTCAGATAAGATGGAGAGGTCCACAGAAATTATGATTGCTAGGATACAGGTTCAAAATGCTTAGGGAGCTTGAGTATTGGTGTGGTAAATAACTAGAGAAATCTCAACAAACAACTTCTAAGTCATTACTTAATGGTCACTCAAGAGTAATATTTCTCAAGGAAAGGAGCAGGCTCAAGGGAAGGGAGAGCCAACAGTGGGTGGAATGTCTTGTATTTTTCTCTCATGCAGAATCATTGTGTGTGTGTGTGTGTGTGTGTGTGTGTGAGTGTGTGTGTGAGTGTGTGTGTGAGTGTGTGTGTGTGTGTGTGTGTGTGNGTGTGTGTGTGTGTGTGTGTGTGTGTGTGTGTGTGTGATGGCATGAAAGTAAGGAAAAGGATTTAGGAAGGAATATAGACAAGTATGGAGATGGGTAAATATAGCTAAGGTACAATACTAAGGTATGAAAGCACCATAGTGGAGCTCATACATTTATGTTAACAACAACAGTGCAAAGTTAGGAAAATAACATAGGAGTAAACTTAACCCAGAAGGTGATAAACTGAAACAGCATACACCCAAACAGATAAATGAAGAGATAACCTATGTTCACAAACTGAAACAATTAATCTTGTTTCTATTATACAAAATTACATTCAAATTTAATGCAATTTCTATGAAAGTTGCATGGCATTTCTCCCCAAATAAAAAAAAAATGAAAAAAAAACTAAACTAAAATAAAGCATTCTTAATGTAAAAAGAATACAGTTGGAAGCTTCACATTTCCTGTCTTCAAACTATACTCCTCCTCCTACTTCTTCTTCTCCTCCTCCTCCTCCTTCTTCCTTCTCCTCCTTTTTCTCCTCCTCTTCCCCTTCCTCCTGCTTATCAAGACAAGGTTTTCTAACAGCTCTAGCTGTCCTGGGACTCACTATGTAGACTAGATTGGCTTAGAACTCATAGAGATCCACCTGCCTCTGCTTCCTGATTGCTGGGATTAAAGTAGTACACTACCACCTCCTGGCTCATAAATGAGTATTTGGGGGGGGGAGGAAAGGGGGAATAAGACACTTCTCAACCTAAGATGTATGATTGGAAGCAGGTGCACAAGAAAGTGCTCAGCATAATAAATCACCAGGGGCCACAAATGCCCATCAAAATTACTGTGAGGGAGCTGGAGAGATGGCTCATCAGTTGAGAGCTCGTGCTCCCTTGCAGGTCTAAGGTCAGTTCCCAGCACCCTCTTCTGATAACTTATGACTACCTGTACCTCCAGCTCCAGGACATCTGCCACCTTCTTCTAGTCATGATGAGCATCTGCACATACACATGCATGTATCTATAAATACACAAGCATATATCCATACACACACATGCATGTATTCATATACACACATATATAAACAAATTGAATCTTAAACAAAATCCATTGTGAGATATGTCACTCAAGGATTGGGCAGGGCAAAGAAAAGGAGGAACACAATAACACTGTTGTAGAACATAGATTAATGCAGCTACCATGGAAAAAACTATGAGAGTTTCTCCAAGAAAAAGGAAAGCTACAAACAGTACTATGTGTGAGCTAGATACTGGGCTGCTGGGTATATCTCAAAAGGAAATGAAACATGTAGAAGAGATATTTGCAATCTCCTGCTCATTACAGTAGTACTTAAAATAGCTAAGATATGCCTCATTGATACCTGAAGGCTAAAAAGAATGCGATAAACACAGACACAGACACACACAGACACACACAGACACACACAGACACACACAGACACACACACACACACACACACACACACACACACACACACACACACCCCAAATGGTATTGTTTACTGTTCTAGAGGTAGTCAGACCTGGCAGAATGGGACCGATAAGTGAGGTAGACTAAGGTCTCATGCATTATCCAAATTCGTTTAGAGCAGCAGACAATTTGTACTCTGAGGGTTAAGAAGACTCACATGAGTAAAATGTACAATCAAAAGGGCAAGCTGCATGTGGTGGGAAAGTCAAATACTACAAAAACATATTTTTTTCATAATGGCATATAAACAAACAAGAATAGCCAGATGTAATAGATAATCTAAAGTAAGTTCATTACTATCCACTACACCTGGGAGAGACACAAAAACACAGTCCAAAACCAATCCCATGTTTTGAAGAAACTGAGGTCACAACACTCCTGTCTTTTTTTCTTGGCGTTTTCTTATAAGCACACATAATTTTCCTCACATGACTTCATTCTAGAACTATGTTCCTGTTCTGACAGAAATAGGTATACATAATGAAAATTATATAGATATAAATGCATTTCAATCTTAAAAAGAAAAGAGAAAGAAAAATGGCTCTTTGTAGCAATATAGATAATGTGGAAGCAATATATATTATGAAATAAACCAGGCACAAAAATATTTAAAATAGTCTATGATCTCACATGCTTCTTGTTGTGGTTCACATGAGACAAATCCTGTGTGAGGAGAATGAGGCTCCTGTGTTTGAGCACTTCCATGGTCCCAGCTGGTGTCACCATTTAGGGAGCTTGTGGAACCCTTTAGTAGGTGGGACCTTGGGAAAAAGTGGGTCACTGGGGTAGACCTCTGGGTTATGTACCCAAGCCTCACTTCTATTCACTTCTATTCTCTCTCTGCTTCCTGTCTGTGGATGCCATGTGACCAGCCAGCCCTCTCTGCTTCCTGTCTGTGGATGCCATGTGACCAGCCAGCCCTCTCTGCTTCCTGTCTGTGGATGCCATGTGACCAGCCAGACTCTGTTCTGGCCACTGTTACTTTCTAGGACTGTAAGCCAGAGCAAGCTTTGTGTTCCTAAGTTGCTTTTGTCACAGTAGTTGATTACACCAATGGGAAAATAAACTAGGACATATGTGAAATCTAAAAAAGTGAACGCAAGGCGTGGGGGTGGGAATAGAGTTGTGATTACCAAGGGTTAATGAGGAGATGGGGATGCTGCATAAAAGACAAGAAAATTCAGTTAGATAGGAGGTATTTCAGAACTCTAACCTGTAACATGGTGCATATAGTTAAAATTCAACACTGAATTATACTTTTGAAAATATCTAAAATGTAGATTTTCTTACCATAAAAATGCTGTCTGTGGGCTAATATAGTACATTCCACCATGTATGCATATTTACAAATATGTTGAACATGATCAACATACATCATCATTGTATCAATTAAACATTTTTTTTTTAAGAAATGTAAGTGGTAGGATAAATATCCATGTTAATTCTCTGAAATTCCCCCAAGATTATGCCTGTATGGTTATCTAGCATTTCTAGGAATAATTACAATATAGAAATGAGTGTCTCCTAAGGAGAATTCATGTCTGCTGACATCCCCACACCACTTTAGTGTGCAGTATACCTTACTATCCTTGCAGTTATCCATTATTTGCACCCTTCATCAAACAGGGACTCAACAACTTAAGGTCTCATTTTTCTATGTTCAATATGTGAGAATACTTCTGGGATCACATGGTTCTTCAGGAAAATAAACGTGGTATAGGCCAGGGTGTTTATTTCACCAACACTGCTTATATCAGATTTCATATACCAAAGATGAAAATTAGCTTTTGATTCTTAGCAAGCATGACTGTTCTCTCTTCTTTCTGGTCATGTACTTAACATTATGGAAGAATATGCGATTCCACACACCGGATCAACTGTCTTCCCATTCAATATTTTGTGTATGCTTCTTGCTATTTGTACAAAGTACATTTTAATATCTTAATTTTTCAGATGGGGAAAAGGAAAGTGGCAAGAATGAAGAGCTCTTGCCTGAGGATTATGGGTAGACCCAGCAGAGTTGGAAAGTAATGCCAGTTGCCTCTTGGTTCAGCCATCACATCATAATAGAACTGTAACTCTGTGATAACATCCAATTTTCTCAGAGACATCAGTGGCAGACCAGAGCTCCTCTTCCTGCGTGGTAGCCAGTTTCCAGCACAGGGTTGTGGTACTTTCTACTACATCATCAATTAGGATAGAATATTCAGGAAAAGGAAAGATTTCTTAGAAGAACTCCAGGCCTGCCCACTCAGTCCGTCTTGCTCTCTCCGTCTTGCTCACATGACTTTTCTTAGTAGTTGCCTTTCAAGTAGCTCACTGGACTTCTCATTTCTTGGGCTCAGAGATGCCCTCCTGAGGACATATTCTTTCTTTGAGTTGAAGTCTTCATCATTGCTTGCTTCCACGTGGTCTACCATATGTCTTTTTCTTTTCTATAGCTGAAGCAGATTATGTATAACAATCCAAAACATTTTTTCAAGTTGCAATGTGGTGCTAGCAGCCAGATTTCTTACTGAACTACATTGGAAAAGCCAAAAGCCTAAGTAGGCACAGAAGCAACAAATAACCTTTAGAGGAAGCTTTCAAAGCTTTTTTTTTTTTTTTCTGGTAAACTAAACACACACACATGAGAGAGAGAGAGAGAGAGAGAGAGAGAGGCAGACACAGACAGAGAAACAGAGACAGACAAGACAGACAGAGAGACAGATAGATAGACACACACACACACACACACACACACGTTCTCATATTCTTCACTTCAGTGGTTTTGCCTGGATTTCTCTAAACTTTTTATGTTTATGTAGCTTTCTAAGGATATCCCTCAAGCCACAGACATAAAGCGTCTCTTGCCCTAAACTTCATATTCTCTCCGGTGCACTTGCAGAGCCGGCCCCACTGCCATTCTCTAGTCTTTTCTCTGTTGTTGCTCTTATGCACTGGTTTACTTTACACCATAGAGTAAAGACAGTCAATATTCAGGAGCTGGTTGTTGCTTAAAACAGCACGCTTAATTCTTAATTCCCAGAACAACTTCTAGAACGTAATACAGGCAAAACCCCAAATATTTATCAAATCAACTAAAGTTACATCAAGCACAGCCATGTCTTGTTCCTCACCCAGACTTTTAGAGTAGACTCAAAGTGACCTTTGCCCCTAACTTAAGTGGCACGTGATGATGGGGTTCATTTTAGTTTCCTGTTCCATAGAGGCGCAAACCAATTAAACATATAATAAAACAGATGGGAATTTGAATTTTATAGCACTCTGGGAGGGTCCAAGAACCTCCTGAGACCTGCACTGAAGTGGAGACTGCCAATCTCCATCTCTTAAAGACTTTTGCTGGCCTTGGGGACGGTGTTAACACGGGGTTAGGCTGCCTTTTCATCAAAACTAAACAGGAGAAAACTAATCAAACTCGCCCCCCACTGCCCACTGGTTGACCAAAGGCAGGACTGTTGTGTGAGGGAATGGGACAGACTGGGAGGAGGTGGCAGTTTCCTAAGGAAGTGTGTTGTTTGAATAAGTTTTATTGAGTGTGGGAGAAAGGAGGGGGGAGGGGAGGGCAAGGGAAAGAGGAGGAGGAGGAGGAGGTGGCTTTCATACTGAGCATTTATTTGGAAGTTCTGGGAAAATTAACTTTTGATAAAAGTCAGAACTAAAGAACTTTATTGGGAGTGCTACATACATTCCAAAGACCAACAGGAGAATTTAAGTTAGACGGGATTAGTATGAAGAAAGTTACATTTATTGTACTCTTATGTATAATTGATCACACAAAAGGCCTTTTGTAACTATAAAAGAGACAGCCTATTAAATTGTTTTACCCGGAGGATTACACAAATTTGCGGGTATCAGATTGAATCACCAGCCTATTGGTTTCATAGTGGCATTAAATCATCAAGGTGCTTATTTTAATTCATATATCATCCTCGTTATTTATTACGAATGGAATGGCTCCTCCCCATCTTAGCTTTAACTTTTAAGCATCAGAATCAATGGGTTGGTTTCTTCACCAGTAAATGATGAGATTGATGCTTGCGGCTCTGCTAGAGTCACCTCTGACAGAGCTCAAGGTTCGGTCACAGTCTGTAGAGAAAGTCAGAAGCCACCAGCACCTCCTGATTCAATAGCAGGAGTCCTATACCCTTCATTTTGTGTTGCATGAAGACAGGCTGCCATTTCTTACTTATTTCAAATGGCCCAGAGAACACATAAGCCTGAATATAGCCCACAGATGACTTAGAAGGGCACAGCTGCAAATCATAGCCTGCGTCACAGAGCAATGGAACCCAATTTGTCATTGTCTTTTCTCTTGATTTACGTTTTTCATTTGGCGAAATACACATGGCAGACCTCTGTCAGGAGAAACGTGGAGTTGGAATCAGATGTTTGTGTTCATGTGTGAAACATCTCTAGTTAAGCGCTTCACATTTCTACCAGACCCTATAACATCTACCCAGTCTCTCATTTTTACAGGGGCTGCCAAACTTTAGGATGTGCTTGCTGCTGGGGGCATTACCACTATCAACTATTCCCTTTGTCCCCAAAGCAATCCTTGAGTATGCTGATTTCTGCTGTTACAGATCAATCCACTTAGAATTTTAACTGAGGGGTTAGAAGGTGCCTAGGTACCTATAAATCTAGAGCTCCGTCAGTCTGTTGCAGTTTGTGTGTGTGTGTGTGTGTGTGTGTGTGTGAGAGAGAGAGAGAGAGAGAGAGAGAGAGAGAGAGAGAGAGAGAGAGAGAGGTAAATAAATGGCATGGAGTTTTAAAAGAAGTCTCTTAGTTATTATCAAACATTAAAAAAACAATCAAGGTATCAAAGCCAGAAAAGGTACCTTCTGAGTATGACTTTGTGCTTGGGATGGTAATTGCTTTATGACATTTTGGTGTCATTACAGCATGAAACAAGGACAGCAAACCGCTTCCAGAGTATTACTTGGGATGCCCTGTTAGGAAGCTATTAAACGTCACGACGGTGCTGGCAAAATGACTTCCGCATGTGCCTCTGGATACCTGCTCAGGCAAGAGTCAGGAGCCGAGGTTACAAGGCAAATGGTTCCAATGTGTGCCTCTGCAAATGGACTTCCCCAATTCTACTATATTCAAACTGAACTGGAACACCAAACTCACAAGCAAAAATAACAGGGGCTGGGGAACATGGACATTAGTCTCAATTACCATGTCACAATGAAATAAGACAATCACACAAATTATTAGCATCAGAACTTAACTCAATCCGCCTTGAACCCAACCGGTCTGGGTGAAGATGCTCATTCAAATCTGAGACAGCCTAATTTTGCTCACCAGCATCAACAATGAAGTTCTTTACTGAACTTAAAAGAAGAGTGGTTTTATGTATCAAGAAGTTTAAAACAGTATGTTCTGTGTTAAAGAGGAGGCCAGTCTGTATCTGAAATTTAAAATCTGCATGAGTGCAAGAACAAAGTCGACTTTCTTTAGAAGACTGAAAAGTTAGTAACTCCAGCCTTAAGAAGAAACACTGCCATAGTCTTTATTATTGCTCCCGGAATGGCAAATGAAAACCTGCAATGGGGGTTGCCAAAAATCCCTCTCAAACATATTTAAGAATCACAACCAGGCACACACCAATATTCTACATCTCTCATGATCTCTCCTAGTTTCCCCAGATGTTGCCTCCTGCTGTGTAATCTTCTTGTCCAAAGAGGCCCTAAGACGCAGAACATCTGGGATGCTCCATTATAGGAGTCAGTGCCCAGAGGAAAGCGGAGTGAAAGCTAACCCCCCTTCCTGGCAGTCCATAAAACGGGCTCACCTTTCAGATGTGTGCCAGCAGGTCAGTGTTTGTAAAATGCAACCAATTTTCCCAGTCGTCTGGGCGGGTGTCTTTTCTCTCCATGCACAGTGGAGCCTTGCTTGTGTACACCAGTGTCTGTCCGTGCAGGTTTGCATGTGTGCTGTTAGGCATACTCTGATGACTTCAAAGCCACATAACTGTCTACATAGTCCGTATGATAAGGAAATGTGAAGTTTATTTAGCTAGTTCTCAGAAATAGAGAAATAAGAAATTAGTTGAGATTAATATCTCCCATCACGAACACAGTAGGGAAGGTGGGTGTTATTGGCTGCTGGCAGCAGAGTACCACTGAAACCATTAGGCACCATGCCATGTTCTTCTCCTCTCATGGTACCACACACACTTCCCCCAAACCCTCTCTTCTGCCTCAGCTATGTGACAAAGTGAGTACTCTGCATTATCAAACAAAAGATGAACACCTCCCAGTTAGTGGGCTGCCATCTTCTTACATAGGAGTATCACAGAGAAGAGGTCTGAATACGCACTTCGTGCCTTGGAGACTCCATTTTACTGAATTCTTTTTTTTTTTTTTTTTTTTTTTTTGCAAAATAATTGTGGTTTTAGATGAGCCGAACATGAACCCAAAGAAAGAAAAGGAGTCCTATTCAATTGCAATCCAATTGCAATCTTGCAGCTTACACAAAGGTGGTCCCATAGGTTCTATAAGTTGTCACCATCTTAGGTTTTTAAGCATGCTCTACATGCTGTTTCGACAACAAATTCAACGAATAGCCCATTTCTCAGATATATATAGATATATCTATATATATCTATATATCTGTGTTCCCTTTTTATATGTGCTATGGTGAATTTAATGTGAAATATTTAGTCCATACACAGAATGATAGAAATATTTTTTAAAACATTTCATTTTACCTTTCACTTTGCATGTTTCCTACATAACTATGCGAAGGTGAGTCAGGTGACCTTGGAGGCGAGCAAAGGCGCTCAGATCCACTGGAGTGGCAGGCGACTATGAGCCATGTGATGGGGTACTAGGAGCTGAACTCTGGTTTATGCAAGAGTGACAGGCACTCTTTCCTGCTGAGCCCTCTCCAGCCATGCGATTTGTATTTCTCCTTATTTTTACAATTATTGGTCGCTCCTTAGACTCACTGATATCTATGGAGGAAATTCCCCTTTCGGGTCAGAACTTCTGGATTTTTTTCCTACTACATAATCCCTTCAGCTTTGCTTAGCACTGTTACCAAAGCCCCCAGAGAGGATTCGGTTCCATCTCTCTTCTGTGTGGCGCATTTCTGAAGCCCCTTAGAGAGAGCGGTGCTGTTACCGAGTGATACTGTTATTAGAGTTATTATATGCATATGCACTGCCTCTTACTTCTGAAGAGTAAATGTTTGTACTAATTATATCAGTGTCATCCACTGTGCTAATTATATCAATATCAACATGTTGATATTGATATAATTAATTAGCACAAAGCTTTACTCTTCAAAAATACATGGTGGTGCCGCTGAATCATCCTCTGTGAGGGGAGCCTGAGAGGAGTAGAGCACTATGGTGCTATATTTAGGCCCTGATATGCAATCAGATTTAATAATTACCTCATACTGTAGGTGGCCTTACACAAGTGAAATGATGGTTTTCCAGCTTTCCTGGGAATTAGACGTTAAGATGAAAAGCATTTGAGGTACTTGCTCCCAACCTTCTACATCATGATTAAAGGACTTTCCAAGAAGTAAGCTGCTTATAATTAACCCTAAAGACCCCAATAGGAAGGTAGGTGGAATGAATTAAAGAGTTAAATTACAGAGAAAGGAATTCTCTCAGTCAACTGCCCTTACTCAACAATAAGGGCAGCCTGCGAGATTTTGAAAGGGAAACTTGAAGAATCAGAAAGGCAAGAGAAAAAAGCTGCGATGGGCACCCAGAGCCGTATGTTCAAAAGGCACCCCAAGCCCTAAGCTCAGACAGCACCCCAGCCGTGTGCTAGGGCGGCACCCAGAGCTGTGTGCTCGGGCAGCAACCCAAGCCGTGTGCTTAGATGGCACCCTAGCCGTGTGCTCGGGCGGCACCCGGAGCCCTGTGCTCAGGCAGCACCCAGAGCTGTGTGCTCAGGCAGCACCCCAAGCCGTGTGCTTAGATGGCACCCTGAGCCATGTGCTTGGGCGGCAACCAGAGCAGTGTGCTCAGTGCGGTTTGACGTGCCTCAGGGTGGAACAAGTTTCTTGCATTCCCATGAATAACACTAGAGTTGTGGAGGTCAATTTTTGTTGTCAACTTGATACACCCGGGAAGGCAGACTCTCAGTGGAGGAAGGTCTTGCTCAGACTGATAGGAGGCCATGTCTTTGAAGCATTTTCTTAATTGATAATTGATGAAGGGGAGCCCAGACCACTGTTAGAATCCCTAAACATCTGGCTCTGGCTTGCATAAGACACCTGAGCTAAGCCAGAGCGCATGAGCTAGGAAGCAGCTTTCCTCCACACTTCCTGCCTCTGGTCCTGCTTGAGTTCCTGCCCTGACGTCCCTCAGTGACCGATCGCAGCAGGACATGCAAGCCAAACAAACCCTTTCCTCCCCACATTGCCTTTGGTCATAATGTTTATCACAATAACAGGAAACAACCTTGTGACAATCGTTCACTTTTTCCAGCACGAATATAACCTAGTGCAGAGGGTTTTCCTTATTCCTCTCACCTATGTTCACAGCTTTAGAAAACACAGTAATTCTTGTTCCATAGATGAGAAGACTGAGAACCAGCGAGGAGAATCCAGTGTCTCAGCAGCGGGGCTGCTGCTCAAAACACTTGATCTAGGCACCTCTTTGCCCAACTGTTCTCTCTTGTGGTTGTGCCCAAACAACCAGGCAAGAGGTATTCTGGGGACCTGACCTCGTTAGGACAGGAAAGGCCAGTGACTTGAAGCGCACAGCCATGCCTCCCTGTAAGACTATACAGGCCTGCCTAGAAAGAAATATGAATTGCAACGGTGTCACAAGCAGGAAGCCAGAGGCAGAGCTAAGATGCAGCCCATCCTTACTACCTGGATTCACAAGCCCTTGAGGAATGTTTTGGAAATAATACCAGCAAATTATGAAAAACACCAAACTTCTAACATTTTACTAAGCGGATAGCAATCACAGGCCAATTTAACAAAATGGTGTTTAATGTTATATCTTACATATTCTTTGAGATTTTCATACATGTACAGAGTGCACTTTGATCATACTCCTTGTGTGTTTTCTCGGGCCCTCTAAACACGTGTGCCTGATGCTTTTGCATGTCAACTGTTTTTGTTCTTCCCTGAGGAACTGATTCCTCCTTCAGTAAGGCATGATCCTGTTCTTCTCACGTGGTCCACCCTCAGTGAGCCTTGGTTTATTCTTCTTAGAGTTCTGCAAGATGTTCCTCTTCTGTCTGCTCCGCCCCGCCCCGCCCCGCCCCGCCCCTCCCCGCCCCGCCCCGCCCT
>NC_034604.1:9732130-9758724 GCF_900095145.1 Mus pahari | reverse complement strand
CGCCCCTCCCCGCCCCGCCCCGCCCTGCCCCTGGCATTCCCACCTTCTTCACACTAAAGCCTTTTCTACCCTGTCCAGTGTTTGGCAGTGAAGAAGCATCCTGTGACCCTTGCCTTTCTACGCCCCTCCACTGTCTGCTCGTCTTTGCTACTCTCCTTCATCTGCCTATCTGGCTTAGAGGACACCACCTTCAAAGAGGCATTTGTAAGTATCGTAGGACTTTGAATATGTGTTTTTATTTCTTTCCCTGTGGAGTTAGCAGCATCTGTGGTCATGGTCAGAGTCAGCACTTAAAAGTGCTTTTTATCTTCAAAGATCTCCGTGTTAGATGGGGCCCTTAAGGTGGGCTCGGCTCAGAGGCTGCTCTGGTCAGGTAGCTAAATGAATTAATTAATGACATGTGCTCTGCCTCAGACAAGGGTCACAAGACAGATTTATCACACTCTTTGATTTATTCTGACCAGTTCTGTCCTTGTCGTTCCTTCAAAAGCTATAGTCCATGACATGCCTTTTTGGTGGGGTGACACTTCAAAGTGGTACATGCTCCTGGTGGAAGGTTCTCCATTTCATACCTCTTAGGGCTACCTTGCTCTTTTATTCAGCCATGTAGGGGAGCCATCCTTTAGAGACTTCCCTCACACATATCCCCCTTTCTTCCTGCGCCCTCCTTGCCAACGGATGTCTCAAGAGTAAACCCAGCTACTGTGCCTTCCTGACTCTGTAGAGACAGCCAAGTAAACCCTTCCTCCTTCCTGGTGTCCCTTCCCATTCCAAGCTGTCCCTCCATCCTCAGCCATGGGGTAGGAAAGCCAACCCAGCCGACTGAAGACCTTCAGCGGGCACTTTCAGCCACTCCTCCGTCAGTCCCTGAATCCCTCCACTGCCCAAGGCTCTTCCCCCACCTCTCCCTATCCTCTTCCCTGTTTTCTCTCTCTCCGTTTTTACCACTCTCCCTCCACCCTTCGCAGTCATCTTTCCTTTCCTTCCTACTTCCCTTCTGAACCTGAGCATCTCTTGCAGATTACGGAACACGCCCGGGGATAAAGATGTCAGAGCAGGACTTGAACACTAAGCTGAGGGATTCGCAAGCCTGCCTTTCCTTTCTCAGTTTTGAAAGCAACTGGTTCATTAATTTGTAACACAGCACGAATCATTGATAAGCCATTGAATGTGTTATAAGTCCCCGGAGAAAGTCGCTCCACCTCCCTAGGCCCATCCCCTTGGACATAAAGCAGAGGGGTTAGTCCGTGCTAATAGGATCTTCTGGTTCAATTTAAGCCTGTAGGTATGATAATTAGAATGAGCGCATTGGTGTCCTTGTTTCAATACAAGGATAATAACCACCTCATAAGTTTGTGGTAATAATTACATTAGAGAATGCACATAAGACCCAGCATGACTTTCTCACACAGTAATTATATAAAAGGAAATCCTTGCCATTCATATATTTAGAAACTATTAAGGTCAAACACTTTGCTAGGCCCTTAAGCTTTCAATCTTTTCTTTATCCCAGTGGGGAGAAAAGGGGGATCCTTGACTTCACATGTTCTGATATGTACCTTCCCTTCACCCTATGTGAGATAGATACCTTTAGGCATCAGCAACTGACAGCAGAGGGAGATAATTTCGGGCCAGAATATTCCCAGGCATTACAAATAATTCTTATAGGCAGTTACTAAAGGGACTCTAACCTAATATTCCTTCCTGGAAAATCAGCCAAGGTTGGACCACTTCTACAAATAGGACCAGGAAAGTTCCCATGATGCTGAAGCGCTTGCTTCCAGGGGGTGAGAGGTCAATGGCTGCTCCCTTTTCCCAGGGGGGAAGTGCAAGTTATCCCACGGGCCACAGAGCATGCGGAGAGTTGATGTGCTGTGTGGGAAAGTGAGTGCTGCTGGACTCTGAGACCTGGCTTCTCTGCCCAGCAAGGCACCAACCTGTTGGGATTCTTCTCAATGCCAAACCCCCAAAACATTAAGAATGCTAAATAACCCTTAACTTCAATTTCAGTTCCCTGATCTATTCTAGTAGTTCACAAAATTATGACTTAAATTTTAGTATTTGTAAAATTTTTATAAAATTCCAATGAGAAGAACCATTTACCATTCCACTGAGTCAGACACCAGGGACTTAAACAAACCTGCCACAGCCTCTCATTAAAGTTTCTGATTCCATCACTTTGGAGTGGGGCCCAGGCATCGGTAAGTTTTAAAACCTTGCTGGGTTGTTCTAATATGCAGCCAGCATTGAAACCATTTAGTAAGATGAAATTCCCTAAACTTCTAGATTAATCAAGACCTCTTATTCTCCAAACTCAGGTTTGAAAGGTAAACCTGGATAGAGATACTGACCTCTAATGAGTTACTCTTTTTCACAAATCTCTTAGCCACCCTCTCTCTCTCTGGGTGGAGAATTAGGAGTGTTTTGTGTGTCTGACATGTTCTTATCACATGCTGACTACACACATAAGCTGCCGGAGACGCTAACAAACAGCTCAATTCCTGTGGGCTCAGTTGCTTCAACTCTCAAGAGTCTCCCTGTATCAAATTCAGTCTCTCCTCTGGGGCATGGTCAAAAGCTCGGAGTACTTTTCCATCTGGAAAAGGCACTGGGGAGAACGACTCTGAGACGAGAGCCGATGAGGCATTTGGCTGACCTTCCAGTCTCTGCTGATAACCGTCCAGGGACTGGATGAGAACCAACCCTCTCTGCGACCCCAGCACTACCCTTTCTACTCCAACTCACCCATAATTCCAAGAGGCAAAGGGAGACACCATTAGATCACAAGTAAAGACAGCCATTTTCTTTGGGGTTAACTCTGGAGAGAGAAAGAACACTCCCAGGTACTCAAAAGATTTGCGTCTGAATAAGAGGTAATATCGTAATTTTTCAGAGATGTTTCATTTAATTCCTCCTAAATCCAAATGTTTATTCAAAGCCCATTTCTTTCCAGAAAAGATTTAAGGCAAAGGATCAAAAGTTGGTTGGAAACCAAAGCGTCTCTCCTTTAGATGAAGGCTAGATTGATGGCTCACAGAACTATCTAGAAAAGAGCATCCCTGTTTGTATCTGGGGGGTGCCTGTAATTCATTCCTAGACTCTGCATATTCATTTTCCTAACAGCGGCTCTGTCACTCTTCTTGCTTCTCCTCCATTTTCAAACATCCCTGAATTTTTCAGGGTCACCGAGCAGTGTAGTGTGTGAGGGAGAAACCTACTTTCAATCTGGAAATAAGGAACAGGAACTTATGGGAAAACACAGCTGTAGCTTCAGTCCTTAGTCCTTAACTCTGCCAATCAACATTCACCAGTGGTAAGTAATTTACATATGACTAATTTTCATATTAAAACAAAATGGACTTTTACGTCTGATACTCACTGACCATTTTGTGCCACATTACCATAAATGTAGAAGTCACACAGATCACAAACATGGGCAAACACCAATGCTTTAAGAGTATCACTTACTTTGGAAAAGCTGCTTGTTGATATATTTCTAAATTGCTGCCCCAAGTTTTCAGGCAGTGTTCTCTGCTTGTGGGTTACTGTGATAACGCATGGAGAGCAACGGAGAAGCCAAATGAGCTCATTTAGCATGTGAGGAGTCTGAAGCCTGCAGCCATTTCAGAACCCACCCAAGTGCATGTGGCTAGTCAAAGGCGACGCCTGGCTTCTAATGTGCATCTTCTTCCCACCATATGCTCTGAGGTTCTGTCAGGATGTGAGAGAGCATTACTGAGTAAGATGAAGGAAGAAATGTTTAACTGTGACCTGGAGTGGGAACCCAGGAACTGAAGTCTGGAATTGCATGTGCAAATCCAGATCATTACCTAGAATCCCAGCAACACTGAAATTCTGTGTGACTTCTGCACATCTCAGGTCTGGCTCTGGTAGCAAGAGTGAAGGATACAGATGATCTGTCTCTGGGGACTCTTCCAAGATTGTCACCACGGTATTCAACACATACCTGAGTTTTGTTTTACTATGTGATACTCCCCCAAAAGCCCTCAGCCTGGTACTGAATGGAATCACAGTGTCAGTGCTGTCTTGACTTTCCCTGGGCTAATGAAGCTTGGAAGAGTCCAGCATTATCAGCTGTTGTTTGCATGTCAGTCTGGCTTCACTAACTAAACTACTCTCTTTCAGAGAACAAAAACCTATGGCCCCATTTCCTTTTGTATCCCTGATGGTAGTGATGAATATTTATTCCATGAATGAGCATTTGGTCTTACTGACCTCTTAGGGGGAGTACAAAGACGGTATCAAGGAGTGCCACAGGATCCATTCAGTCAACATCAGAGAAGTGCATCCAGTTCTTCCCAGTCAATGGATTCAGCCACAGGCTGAAAATAGCTTTAAAATTGCACCTGTACCGAACACTGAAACTCATTTCCCTGCATCTATGCCCTAAACAATACAAGTATTTACATAGCATTTGCATTGTATTAGGTATTCGAAGTCATCTAGAGACAACCATAAGTATATGGAGGGTAGAGGTAGGTTGTATGCAAATCCAACACCATCTTCTAGGAAGGACTTGAGTATCCGTAGATTTTGGTACCCACAGGGGTCCTGGAACCAATTCCTCAGAGATAGTAAGGGATGACGTTATTGCAATTCTAGGACACCTATTTTTGCTTCGTCCTGAGAGATGAAAGCTATTGTGGAGCATTTATCTCAATAATGAATGAGGAGAATAGCTCTGACTTAACATGCTTCAGAAAAAGGCTACTTCCAATGTGAAGGCATGGGTAATTTTATCGGAAGTCACCAGGAAAATATTTTTCATACTAAGTAATGCCAAAATTTATTATGCACATTTTTAACTTTAAAAAGAGAGCCATTTCTGACGGATAAGATGCTCCAGCAAGTAAAAGTGCTTGCTACCAATCCTTAAAACTGGAGTTCAATCATGAGACCCATATTTTGGAAGGAAAGAACCAACTCTTGCAAGTTGTGCTCACACCTCCACAATCATGCTATAGAGCATGCCCTTTCACCAAAACAAACAAATAAAAGTATAAAGGAAGAAAAAGAGCCATCTTACTTATATACCAATGCATAATGTCTTTTTATAGTTACTTTGAAACTCCGGGAAAATCCTTTTGAAAGAGATTGAGAATAATCACTAGAGAGAAAGCTCCCCCCTTGTAAATCTAATCCAAGTCTTGTTTCTATGTTTCCTCGAGGTAAAACTGTTCTGTTCTGAGGAAGTCCTTCCTACAGTGGTTAGTGGCATTTTGTCCTTCCTTACCTTTCTGATGGATAAGAAATAAAACTGTATGCCTATCACTTGGCTCCAAACACTTGGCTTGACAAACACACTCCTTTACAGGCAGAAAAATGAGTCTCCCTGCATTCCTGCCAGGGTTTTTGTTTTTCTGTTTTTTTGTTTTTTTTTTAATTTTTATTTTTAACTTTTCTGTTTTGTTTGTTTAGATCTCAAGCTCATGGAGGGTTTAATTGGGAGCAATAGCTTCAAGTGCAGGGTAAGTACACACCTCAGATCCCTGGATGTGTGTGTATGAGTGTGTGTGTGTGTGAGTGAGTGAGTGAATGTGTGTGTGTGTGTGTGTGTGTGTGTGTACCAGAGAACATGTCAGCTGTTTTTCCTCAGGCACTGTCCATTTCTTGTTTTGAGACACTGGCCTGGAGTTCACTAGGTAAGCTGGACTGGCTGAATAGTCAACCCCCGGGTCCACACCTGTCCCCATCTTCTCTCCATGCTGGGATCACAAATGCACTGCTACACATGGCTTTTTTCATTTGGCCTTGGAAGATTGAACTTGGATCTTCATGCTTGCAAGACAAACACTTTACCAAGACAGCCATCTCCCCAGCATGTCAACCTGAGGCATTTTGTAGTCAATGGTATGTGATGTCTTGAAGTTGATTTACTTGGCCACATCTTTCCTGAGAAAAGATTACTGACCTTTAACCCAGAAGAAAGGATCTTTGTGGTTTCCTGACACAGAGCTCCCCAGGATACCTGCCTCAGAATGCCCTCTGACTTCCTTCTTTGTGTCTGCAAAGATCTCACCCAGTCTTAGTTCTGAGTTCCAGGTTGACATTCACAAAACCACCCTCCCAACAAGGCCAGGACCCACCAGCTCACTGTGTCCAAGGGCCCACAAATACAGCCAAGCTGCAAAGCTGCTAAGGGAACAGCTCTGCAAAGGACAAAAGCTACTGGCCCTCCATGTATCCAAACCTTCGTCATATCTTCTAGGGGCTTAGAGCCAATGCCAGAAGCAGGGAAGTTTTATGTTAGTGACTTTTAGCAACTAGAGCTCAGGCTAAGCTCGGCACCTCAAGCAGGAGAGTCAGTGCATTGGGTGTTTATTGTTCTGCTTTGGCGATGGCCTTGTTTAGAGAGGGGACCTCTGGAAACATGGAACAGCAGGCTGGTAATGAGCAGTATGGATCCTCCCTGGATCATGTATACTCCAAGTCAGCAAGCAGGTCCTGAAATAGGTCGTGTTCCAGGATCTGCCATGTTCTAGGCTCAGCAACAAAGGCAGGTTTTACATTGCTTTCAAAGACATTAGAACTCTGGCCCAGGGTCTTTGTCCCACCTTCCTTTGTGGTGCTTTGCTTCAGATCTCCATCTTCTGCAGTCAGACCTCCATCTTCTGCCCAGTCATCTAGAGAGGTGGGACTCCTTATTTTAAATGCTATACCTTCCAGCCGCCTTCCTGACCCCAGTTAACAAGGTCTCAGTAAAAGGATCCTTCAGTTTGGTTAATTTGATTGGTTAAGAATGGGCAAATTCAACATTAAAAGGTCTACTTACCATATCAGATCCTGGAATTAGAAGCCAGTGGCTCTTAGGCTCCATGATGCTATAATGTGGGGTTGGTTTCCATTGAAACAGACACAGTTACTAAGTGAAATGGATCGGTTCTCCCAGCAGGCACCAGAGGAATAGGTTAAAGTGGCCCAGCAGTCTCTGAGCCTGTATACATTGTTCTCAGAGACATTGAAAATGCCCCCATCTATATCTTTTATCATGTCATGAATAGGGTTGTATATCTAAACTAAGAATCTGAGTCAAGACAAGGCTGTTCCCAATTGCCATTCTGGCTAACAAGTCAGTCTTACAACTGCTCAGTAAGAGGTACCTAACCACACCCGACTCCCCCAAAAGGCCCAGCCTATGAACAGACCCAGCTGCTGTGGTGTGTGCCAAGTGCAGGCTCACATTTTAAGTAACACTAATTGGAAGTGAATGTCTTATAAATAATCCATCCAACATTCTTTGACGAGCATGTACATTCAGCAAACCAAGGCCAACAGAATGTCTTCAGAGTGGTTCAAGGGGAAGGCCAGTGATGTGTGTGACCTTTCAGTACCCATACAGATAAAAGGTGCAGACAAAAGCTGGGCTGTTTTCCTTGTCTCTTCAGTTACCATCCCTGTTTAGCTGAATCCCAGTATAATGTAAATAACTCCATGAAGCTTCAGTTTCTTCTCTTGCTTGTTTCCCTCCCTTTCTCCCCTGCTTTTCTTCTTTACAAACAGTTACTGGGGGAGGCAGAAAGAAAATAAACCCTTGGCTTTCACATGTTTTGGGTGGGGGGACAAAGCAGGTCTGAGTAATTGGAATCAATTAACTTAAGCGAGTATCTCTAAAGCTTCATTCATCGGAGAGTTTGGCATTTTCAGGAGAAGGCAGTAATTACGTTGCTTGGAAAAATAATTGGCGGTATGAAGCCATCCAGATGTACGGTATCCCTGGAAATATCTGTGTTCTGAGAGTGATAGGAAACGTGGTGATTCCTAGGACCTGTTCCCCAAATTCTTTTTACACTTATTCTGTCTCTTGCATCTGCTCTTTCAAAATCTCATAGTTCTGCAGTGCTGTTCAGGGAGTGGGGGTGGGGGAAGCTGGAGCTGAATTTTCCATATTCATGCCCTCAAATAGACCCTCAGAGGTCCCCTGTGGGTGGGAAAGAGAAACTCAAGCCCCGTACAATAACATACGCTTCTGGGGTCTCCGTGCTCCTCAAATCTATTTTTAAAAAGCATGCTTTAGTAAATTATATATAACATATAGCACATCGTGAATGTATGTGTACAAATGATGAAACGGAATCTCTTCAGGCTCGCTGGGAGTACCGTTCAGTTCCTTTCTTCACACAAGTTTACATCAAGAGCAAGCCACACAACTGTACCTTGAGAGGTTGGTCCTCCTCCGGTTGAGGGCACCGCTACCTGTCTCCCCACTTGGCTTTTGTGCAGAACCCTAACACTGACCATGGGGTGCCTGGAGATGAGCATTTAGGGTGATGCCACTTGTACATTTCTCAGCCATGAGCATGTTGGAGCCACCTTGCCGGGTGATTCTGCTCTCCATGAGGGCATGTGCCCTTGCGGACCCTGAGCACAGTGAACACTCTGGACAGACCACACCTCCACTGGAAATCACAGCAAAACCAAACCAAACACAAGAAGGTCTCCGATGCTATGTCTGACCCCTTGGACTGCAACAGGAAAGAAGCAGGTGTGCTTGCAATATCAGGTGTATACTGTATCCTCTTAAGTTTTGGAAGTGTCTCCCTTAGAACCTCCTGTTACTCAGGGCGACTGGTTACCTGAGAGCAGCAACATGGACTGAAGATACTAAATTTCATCCATCTGGTTCACTTTGGCCTGTTTATGGCAGTCACTCAAGTTCACTAAGCCACTGGAATATCAGTAAAAGGGGAGAGGGGTGGGGAAAAGAGTGAGATTTTAATGCTTAGAAATGAAGGGAATGCCCCCAAACGGAAGTCCACCAGGATTGGTTAGTGAGTAGTGACTCTTTAAGACCCCTCAAAACCTAGAAATCTTAAGATTTCTTAAGCTCAGCCTGGACACACACACCCACACTCATACCTAACCAAAAATGTTAGAAAAGGTAAACAGAAAGCCATCCTTATTCTTTACACAAACTGTTCACAAAGGCCAAAGACAATGGCTGCCCAATGAAAAGGAAACAAGTCAGAGCAACGCTTGGCCTTCCCAGATACGCAGAAGAGCAGCTGTTCTTCTGAGTCAGTCTCTTCCCTCCAGAGCATCCGCAATCCACAGGGATTTTGTTTACTCTTTAGAGGCCTGGAAATGATTCAGCCATGGTGCCCAGATAGAAATCATGAGGAGCACTGACAAGGGCCACCTTTAGACTATGCTTTAGACAGCAAAATACTGGGGACATGATCAAGAGGCAAAGAACATGAGCATGGCCTAAACCCACATGGAAGATTCTGGCTAACACCCAGAGTACCATCCAGAACTCTTCCTGGGGGGAGATGCTCCAAGGCATCGTTAGCCAGCCTTTCTTCTGCTCTGCTAATAGTCTGCATTGGAAGATGGAGAGTTGGCCTTTTAGTGACAAATCTGCATCTCATCACAAAGATGGAACATGACATCCTTGGCTTGGCTGTTCTCCTGACAAGTAGGCTCCCCTTTAGTTCAGCATGCTCAAAATAGAGACCAAGAAGACAACGAGTTTATTTTGGGCACAATGGAGCAAATACCCACAAACCTATGATCTTGGTGCCATTAGACAATGAAGCTTATCCTCCATCCAAGAGGTTCAAATTCCATGTCACGGAATTTCTGAAGAGGCTTCATTGTTCTGTTGTTTCTCATCTAAAAATAGGAAGCCACAAATAAAACAAATATTTTAGAATGACTGAAAATTATTAACATGTTAGACAGTGTAGGCCAAGATGGCAAAATTATTTTGTTAAGGACCGAGCATATTGAAAGAAAGCTTGAGTACATAAATAATGGATCATGAGAGAAAGTCGTTCTTGTATGCTATTATAGAGCTTCAGTATGCTATTATATCGTTCTTGTATGCTATTATACACCATTAGCAATCTAATAATATGATACTATTACAAACACTGGAAGTAAACAAATGGGTATAAATAATGTTACAAATATGAATATGTGTAAATACTAGTATTTATTAATCTATTCTGTACTTATTATGAAGTTTGTATGTGTCAACTTATCACTGGTACTCTAAAATATTATAATCTATTTTTGATGTTGCCTTTTTCCTGATTGCAAAAATACTACTATCAATACCAAGTCAGCCAGTCAGTCTTGATGGTAGACATTTTAATCCCAGCACCTGTAAGACATGAGCATGCAAAAGACACAGTCATCACTAGCTCGGGTTCATGATGCTGGGCTAATGCTTATGATGAAAAAGCCTCTGCAAGCCTTCCACCTGTTGGAAGACACAGAGGAGTGGGGACAGTCTATGGCTGGAGCTGGATATTCCCACCTGAAATATCCAGACGGTGTAGGCAATAGAATTGGCGGCAGAGATTTGGTGCACGTCATACTTCCAAGTTCCTTTGTGTTGAGGAGGAAGTGTGGGGACAAGGAAGTGAGAAGTTAGGCACTAACTTTTTCCCTTTAACCTTTAAGATCACACAGTAAGGATGACAGTGACAAAGAATCAGCCTGAATTCCTGAATTGCGACCTGGGGTAGAACCTCACACTATTGCTCCCACGGTGTTTCTCCACGGAGTCCCGGTCTGCTTCCAAAATGCATTACGTGGAAAAACATCAGCATGCAACTAAGGCACAGAACAATCTAGAAGACTTTCAAAATAAACCTGATTCCTTCCCCAAGCAAGTATAGCGTGTGTAAAGTGTGGGGATGTGATGGGTGGTGTGTGTATGGAGTGGTATGTTTGTGTGGCTTATGCATATGGTGTGGTGTGATGTGCATGTTTGTGTGGTCTATGTTTTTGTGGTATGTAGAGATGATGTTTGGGATAAATGTGAGTACAGTGTATAGTGTATGATTTACGGGCTGGGTGTAACATGTGGAGTGTAATTCATGTGGTGTAGGAGGTATCATATATGTGGTAGAATTGTTATGGTGGTTGTATGTATTTTTGCAGTGCATATTTTATGTATGATGTGTATAGTGTGTGCTTCTGTGGTATATGTTTGTTATGATTTTGATCACAATTCAGATTTTGCCTTTGGACAAAGTTGCATACGTTAGTTAAGGCAGGATTTGAAATCAGCTGCTTTGGAAGTTTTAGAGGACTCAGAGAAGCACCTCTGTGAATTTAAACTCAGGACTTGACCAGAAGTATCAGTGTACGGAACACAGACAGTATCACCTTCTTCCCTGTCTTCTAAGAAGAAATCTTAAAAATCACTTTAATAGTCAAACTCAAAGACATAGAGCTGGCCCACAGATGCTGCTCACAGTCATGGCGAGGACCTTGACCTTCTCCAGTAAAATGCCACCTAACACCCCTAAAGAGCCATCATGCTAAGCCAGAGCAAGTTTGCACTTAAACCATTGAAAATGCTAGTGGACTCAATCTTGTGCCTGGGCCAGAGAGCATCTAGGTAGATTGTGTGTGGTGTTTGAAAACTAAGTATTACTTAAATGACCAAGGGTGGCATTGCTCTCTGTCACACTAAGCAATGGAGACTTCACACCCAGCAATTCTATCAGGAGCACTTGCTCTGTCTCCATTTGCAGTGTTGGATAGATAAATAACTACTCTTCCTAGCAAGTTATCTGCCTGATGTCGCTTACAGAAACGGGGACTCTAATGATCAGGTTGGTGTAGCACGGGGCCGTTAGCGTCTTCCTCTGAGACCTGCTTTTGGAGGGAAGAGTGCTATACACTGCAATATGACTCAAGAAAGTATTAACATGCCTGAGATTACTGGAGTTGCCAGCCTTTGGGGCTGTTGTGGGGGACATTGGAAGGAGTCAGAGACATTTCCAGGAGATTACAGATATCACAGGGGAAATTGTTTGTTAGCACAGTGCACACTGAGATGACTTTAGACACCTGCAAAAATCAGAATCACTGCGCGCGTGCACACACACACACACACACACACACACACACACACACACACACAAAGAGAGGAAGACCTAAGAAAGCAGGGATATTGTCACAGTAGCGACAGACCTTCCCTTCTGTGGCTGTGCTCCTGTAGCCTCCCAAGCTAGTCTCTCTTCTGACTGGCATCCCAGTTCCAAATGGTTTAGACTGGATCACAATATTTGTTCAGAAATCCCCAGTTAACTGATTTTGTTCCAGTGCTTAAAAAAGCAATCTGCAAGGCAAAGAACATGGTGGCGGGGTGTGTGTGTCAATTCCACTTCTGTCCCCAGAAACATTTTGTTTCCTTTCCCTTGGTGCTTGGCACTGACACCCACAGTAGGTCACTCCCTAAAGGCAGGAATTTATCAAGACAGAAGGATAATCTGAATTGCTGGTGACTTCCATAGTCACCCACCATGTTTGCTCTGTTCTAAAGACAGTGACTTCTGTGTGGCCTGGGTGGAAATAACATAAGGCTACAAGAACCAGACTATGACAGCCAGGAAGCTAATGTGTGTTACCAGGAATGCACCAAGGGGAAAAACTTTGAAACATTTTAAAAAATGCAGGTGCACAAATTACTCATGCCAGGAGCGGCTGTGGCACTCTGTAATAAAATCTTATGTTTATTTTCCACTGTTGAATACACATACCTTAGTGTTCCCAGAGAGAGAAGCCGACGATGCTATCCAATGAACAGTTTGCAGATGGATTAAATACATGTACCAATGAAATAAAACGTGCAGATTTGGAGCTTTTTCTTCCTACCTTTGCTCTGGGCCCACAACTCCCCAGCGAGGACATGAGGAGTTTGTGCAAAGATCTGAAGTCAAGAAGGATTAGTTTCGAGTCAGATGGAAAAGGACACGTATGAAAATTCTCCTACACGGGCTCACGACCAAAAGCTCAACTGCGAACATGTCTAGCTCTAGAGCTCAGGGAACCCAGGAGAAAGCTTTCCAATCGGTTCACAGTGGGTGGGGCAAGGAACAGCAAAGCACTTTGGGATTTGTCTGCTAAAGAATATGATGGTTCTTGAGGAATTTTTGACTGGCAGTGGTGGTGTAAAACTTGAAGTTGCTGCTTCCTTCTGAGAATGCATCCATTTATTGGAAGAATACTTCAAGTCTAGTAGTTGATCAGTGTTAACATTTCTGTGGTGTAGAGACACCAAGATGCTTAAGATAAGGTACCAGTGTCCACATGGCTAATTATGGAAGCCAGACAGTGTGCAGAAGAATTATGTGAGTTATTTTATTGAGTGTCATTCAAGGAAAGAAGAGGCCACTCTGGTTTAGGGCAGTAGGGATTAGGAACAATGGGCAGACTAGTCTCTGGCCTGAAGCATGTACCATGTTTAGGGAGTAAAGGAGAATGGAATTTGACAAAGGCCTCCATGATTGCTGCATAGACTTCTGTTAGAGGAGAGAAAGCTGGGAATCCTGGAACTGCATTGTTTATGTTCTACAGGATTCCCATGCATGCTTGAGTATACACAAAAAACACACAGACATGAAACAACACACACAACAAACCACACATCCAGTCATGTACATGCACACATATGAGCCTTAAGGGTCCACCTTTCTATTTAGGCTACCATCGTTGCATCTAAGTCTAGGCTGCCCTTGGCATTGGCCTTCTGAAAGGCAGCAGATTGTAACACCCTATTCAGGAACCAATATACTGGCTCGCCGGTTCTTAGGGAGAAAGGACAAAGAGAACATAAAATGAATGCCCCTGCATGTCTGAAGTCCTAGAAAAGATGCACAATGGCCTACCTGCCCCAAACCTGGTGACAGAATTTGCATCTGGCACAAATGGAAACGAGCTCTCCCGTCTACCCAAAGCTTCCAATGTGTTCAGATTCTTTGACTCTCCTCTGGGGCAATGGAGGTGGTACCAAACACCATCTTTCTAGGCATTATGTACAAGGGGGTGCAGCACAGGAGAGCAAGGCTCCACCCTCACCATTGTCTCACTTTTTCCTACAAGGGCAAAGAGGAAAACAGGGTGCAGAGAAGACCCTCATGAGCCAATAATGCCCTGCTCAGAGTCTCTGTCATCTCCGTGTGCTTTCCCCAGCCTCCTGTCTCTGAGTCAAACCATTAACATGTACAGATTGATCAGGGGAAGCCTGCTTGACAGACATCAGCTGTGCCATGTGTACAGCTCTCCATGCACAACCATCTTGTTACATTTGCTTGAGAGAGAGAGAGAGAGAGAGAGAGAGAGAGAGAGAGAGAGAGAGAGAGAGAGAGAGAGAGAGAGAGAGAGAGAGAGAGAGAGAATTAAAAATCCCATCTGTCCTGAGGTCTCCTTTGCAGTCTAAGCACTAAGCACTCTGGGTCACATTAGGTTCTGTTTTCAAGGGAAGTGAGTTTTGCTTTGACATCCCAGCCCCCACCTATCTAGACTTTTTAGTTCCCGTTTGCTGGGAAGCTTGCTCTGGGTCCTGCATGTCTTCCCAGCTCTTTCTGTGTAAGAGAAAACATTGCTGACTTAAGGTAACTTCCAGCAGGTTTCCAGCTTCCTCCAGATGGAACTAACAACCTCTGTGAAAAGATCAGGTGCCTCTGACAGTTTTCTGTGTCTCACAGGCAATCGCTTTGAGAGCAGCTCCCTTAGAGGAGGAAGGAAGAATCCAGGTTGAACACCACCATGCAGAAGGAAGCCATTGTCAGTCTTTCTGGAATGTCTAGCTGTGGAGTGAAAACCCCCATTGCTGTGAACCTTCAAGCAAGTGAAAACACAGATGAAAGAAAATGGAATGACTGCTGACAGACGAGAACATGACTTAATCAGCAATGAAAATCAATGAGTTCAAGACCGCTGCCCCCAGCAAAAATCAATGGGGGAAGAGGATCCGGAGCCTGCAGCCCTTCTCCAGGTATATCTGCCCAAGGCCACCCAGATATACTCCTCCTGCCTCACCTGTCCTTCTACACTAAAGCAAATTCAGGCACCAGTTAGCCATTTCGGAATAATTCTCCCTACTCTAAACAAATAAATATAGGGCCACTGTTGTAAAAAAAAACAAACAAAAAACCCACAACAACTTCAAAACTCAAAAGATTAGCACAGTAGATATATACTATATAATTATGTAGTATAATATATATATGTAGTGTGTATATGTGATATATATTTTTTCTACCCTAATAAATATGGCTATTTCTCTGCTTCCAGTTTTTCTGGAGGCTTCACACATCCCGAGACGATTTCAGTTTTAACCCAGAGGCCTCACCAATGACCATAAGCAGAAGAGGATGTGGGAAGGTAGCTTGGGTGTCCTGTCACCCAGTCGTGGAGTGGTATGTGCTGCTTCTGGCCACATCGATTGCTCTCCACTCACCTGGCCCCATTCAGTTATGAGGAGGAAGGGACAAGGTTTCCAGCTAGCTAGCGTAGAATGAGTCTGAGCAGCCAGTCTTTCTACATGGTCCACTTCAAAACTCACAACAACAAGACGATGTCTCGAATTCCCAACGAGAAACGCTCCCACATTCCCACCTACTCTGGCCCTCTTCTCTGAACTGAAATACCTGCTCATCGTGGCTGTTGTCCTGGCTCAGGGAAGCCAGCTCCCCCTTCTATTCTCTCTTGCTAGCTCTTTTCAGACTTCACAGACATGTTTTCCTTTCTTTGTATTGTTGATTGGTCTCAAGAACTTTTCCAATTTCTGTACATGTTCTACTGGTTCCTGTCACTAAGGAAATAATTTACTATGTTTGTTGCAGAATCATATCCTATTGTGGGCAGCAACAAGCTCTCATTTGACAAGATTCCATATAAGTATTAAATTTAATATAAAATTTTTATAAAAAAAAGAATTGTATTTCGAGACAGGGTCTTAGTATGTAGCTCAAGCAAGTCTTGAACTTGTGACTACCCCTCTTTCAGCCTCCCAAGGTCAGGAACTAGAGACATTTACCACAACAGACTCCAAGCTTCTCCTTTTATTTATGCTAGTCTTTTAGGATCTGTAGTTGTCTGAGAATTTATTACTTACCATGTTATCTGAAATTTTAGGTTACCAAAGAGGAGACGCCCCAGCTAGAGCAGATTGCTAGAAAACACCCGGCTCAGATTTCATTGGTGCGCATCCTCTGCAGCTGCTCTTGAATTTAAAAGGGTGATGATTATGGAAGCAGTAAGAGGTTGTATTTTCTTACAGAGCTGCTCACTACCTTCCTGGCTGTTCATCTTTTTTTCACATTACTATCTTATTTACATGTCACTTAAGACGAGATCATAATATTCCCCTATTGGAAAAGTGGTATAGATATCATGAGTAACTTCAGCATTGCCACATTCCTCTGATGATCTGGTGTTCCCAGAATCTGAAAATGTACCATTTATGTGTCATTTGATGAGCAGATGCCCACTGACCACTGCCATGGGCACTGTGGTAAGCATCAAGAAAGTGAAGGGGTCGAGGCATGATCTGTTGCTCAGAGAGAAGAGCTACAGTAATGACAAGAACAGTTCCTATAGGATATAAGCACTGTCTTAGTCAGGGCTTCTATTCCTGTACAAACATCACAACCAAGAAGAAAGCTGGGGAGGAAAGGGTTCATTCAGCTTACATTTCCATACTGCTGTTGATCACCAAAGGATGCAAGACTGGAACTCAAGCAGATAAGAAAGCAGGAGCTGATGCAGAAGCCATGGAGGGATGTTCTTTACTGGCTTGCTCAGCCTGCTCTCTTATAGAATCCAAGACTACCAGCCCAGAGATGGTCCCACCCACACGGGGCCTCTCCCCCTTGATCACTAATTGAGAAAATGCCCCACAGCTGGATCTCATGGGGGCATTTCCCCAACTAAAGCTCCTTTCTCTGTGATAACTCTAGCTGTGTCAAGTTGACACAAAACTAGCCAGTACAAGCACTGTCTCTTTGCTCTTTGGGCAACCAATATGGTATAAAAATGAGAATTACTTGACTTTGTTCCAAAGGAAAGAGAATGAAGAACATTTTGCTTTGTGGAGAAGAGAAGACCGGAGTTGGATCTCTGGAGATGAGGTAGAATTTCCTTATGAATCTGGTGATATGTAAAGAAGAATCCAGTTTGTAAATAATATTTGTAAAGGACACGATATATAAATTAGTAATAAATGAATGATGGTGGTGGTGGTAGTGGTGGCTATGATGATGATGTGATAATAATAACTCAAAGCGGTAGGAGTGTAAAGAGTATAGCTGGCTCTAAGTGGAGAGGGGACACACATTGGAAAGTGATTGTAGGTACAATGACAGTCCTTGTTGCTGTGCCTTAGGATCTAGGAAGCCTTGATAAAGGGGCAGGGAGACCAAGCTACTCTTGAATACCATTAGTACTACTCTAGTTTGTGTCCAGTGGCCTTGCTAATTCCCTCTGCCTAAACTTCAGTCTTGCTAGTTCCAAAGGTGCCTTCCAGTGTTGTGCCTTAACAAATGTTTATGTGCCTTCTCATACGTAGACCCTGCTGACTCCTCCTAAGACCCCGTTGCTCACTGACTCCAGTCAAGGTGCCAGGCAGCATACCAGTAGCCCTGCATTCAACCACTAGTCCATGGAAAACCAACATCAGCCATTTCATCTCTACTCCTCTCTGGCATGGTCCTCTGAAGAACTTTCTTCTGCTGACTATGTCGCACTTTCTCAGCTGGAGCACGAGGAGGAGTTATCTTCCACAAACTATGCCCCCCTGCCACACTCGCAGTGTGCTAGCCACACAGAAAATTGCAGATACATACTTAATGGTTAATTCAAAGGGAATATTTATAATGTGATCTTGGGTCCAATCACATCATAATTATCGTTTGCGTGTAGGGGAAGGGATAGGAATATTGCTCAAAACCAGTACAAATCATGAACATCTGAGTTTAATTGGCAGAACTCAGGCAAAAAAAAAAAAAAAAAAAAAAAAAACCTCAACCAACCAACCAACCAACCAACCAACCAAACAAACAAACAAACAAAAACAAAAAACACCATGCCTGGTAGCTGGTACTGAGTACAAAGTAATCGAACTGAGGAAACAGACAGAGAGAACCCTGCAGTTCCTTAGCCAGCCAATGGCTCTGGGCCAATGAAAGACCCCAACTAATAAGATGTATAGTGCCTGAAGATTAACATTTGTGGATGACTTTCAGCTTGTGTATACACACACACACACACACACACACACACACACACACACACACACACACACACCTTTGTTATTTGTTAGAATGCAGATATCAGGGGTTGGCTGTCTGATGAAATGGGCTGCATATTTGTTGGGTACGTTCTATAAATATGGGGATTGTAGAGTTAGTGGTCTAATCAGTAATTAGCATGTTCTGAAAAGGGCCAAATAGTAAATAATGTAGGTTTTATAAGTCAAATATAGTCTGAGGTATATTCTCCTTGCTTATCTGTCTCTTTATTAAAGCTTGTGTATTTATTTTTATTAATAAATTTTTCTTATTCTTGAGAATTTCATACATATATACAATGAAATATGATCGAGCCCCCTCACCATCCCCCTACAACTACCCCAATACCCCAGTAATTCCCGCTCTCCACTTCACATATTGTCTAACTTGAGGGGCATCTGATATATATAATCTTAGCTGCACCTTATTTTTAAAAAAGGACAGACCATAGGCTAATTTTGGATCACTGATATTAAAAGGTTGGGCTACTCACTCTCCTTCAGGGAATTCAGATACATGAAGCTCATAGCTTTAAGGCTGAAAGAAATGTTCATTCTTAGAATTCTCAGGAAGCTGGCCTACTTCCTCCATAGGGTTCTGTATTCTGTCTACATGGGATGTGCGTAAACTCCTTAGCAGATGCCTGCTCATCTGGGTAGTGCCATGAGAAATTCTATGACACCCCTCCCTGGTTCGCATGTACAGTTCCCGAACAAGAACTCACAATGATGCTGTAGTCACACAAAGGAAACAATGAAGCAAAATGGAGGTTGCTGTTCCCCTGTCCCCTGCATTCTCTCAGCCTGCTCCGTTAGCAGATTGTTTTTTGCCAGGATCTGAATGTCACCTCTAAATGGCTCAGACTGCCTGTCCAGCACCCCCTCCATCAATCCTTGCTTGAGGCCATCCTCCTGCTTGCAGGGCATGGGGAGAAGCCTACCCCAGCCTTCTGCACTCCTAGGAAGAGCCTGTCAGTGGTTGAGAGGTCAAGCTCCGCACTCGGCTCCTAAGTGAAGTGTGAATTTGCACAAGATGATTCAATATCTTTTCCTGTGTGTTCTTCCGCGTATTCACGCAGCCCGGTGATTTTTTGACATTTCGGTCTGCTGCTCTAAGTGGCCTGTGTAAGGGATCTGACCCTGACCTTGACTGTGGCTTTTAAGTAAGAAGAGCCAGAATAAACACACACAAATAATCCTTTGCAGGGCATGTCTGTGCCCAGGCAGCCCTCGGTTATGTGCTGTGTTCTGACCTCCCGAGGTTCTGATGAAAAGGGTAGGGAGCTCTCCTCCCAAGGCTATTAGCAGGAGGCCCAGTCTGTCGGGGATGGAGGTGGGGAAGCATGGATAGCATGATCCCTCCGGTCTCATCTGGGTCTCAGAATTCTGTGATTCCAAAAGTGACTCTACTTTGCGCTTGGGGCTCATGCACTTAGTTAAAACCACAACAGTGTGCGCTTCTACAAAGAGGGAGGACAGATGAGCCTCGGCAATCTCCCGATCTCAACCAGACCTCATTTTTCCAAGTCACCACCTTACTCTCATCTGTAAGGTGAGACCCAGTTATCTTTGTGACAATCTCTCCCCAGGTGCCCCATCACGGTGATTATGCTCAGCTGGAATGCGCTGGCTGCCCATCTCTGCAGTTAAACTCATTAAGATGGGAGGCTGTGAGATCTCCACAGAGTGTCCCCCACCTTGGAATTGATGGGCACGTTCCCCTTCCTTGGCTACCTGGTTTAGAGCTTGGAGGACTTTGGGGCCTGATTGTCACAGAGCTTGCTTTAACCTGGATTCACTGCCCTGATTGGTGCTTTGAGAAAGCTGCTTGCTTTGAGGTCAGGATTGGAAAGGATGAGCAGAAGGTGGGCCACAGGCAAGTTCTGTCTTAGGAAATAACGAAGCCACCAAGCTTACCCATTTCGGATTTTGGTCAAGATGTACGTGTTCATCTTTAACAAAGGGGCTTTTCCTCTCTGGTGCGTCAGAAGGCAGGAGGGTGAGTTTCGAGAACCACTGTGAGGTGGAGATTAGTCTGGAGCTGAGAGCGGGAGGGCGGAGGGGTGGGAGTGGTCCTGCACCAGAGAAAGGCAGGGAGGGTGATAGGTAGGTACAGAGATGCCCTTGGCTGAAGGTCACTGAGGAGGCAGGAGGCTTCGGTCTGTAGTCAGGGCTGAGAGGGAAAGGGAAGAAAACAGAAGTGCAGACAGGCCCCAGGGACAGTAGGTTTGGGATAAGGGAGAGCATCCCTAACTGATAAGAGAGAATGAAGGGATGATCCTAGAGGGAAAGCAGTTCTGTCTTAAGCTTGTACTAGCTTTCTGAGACTATAATAAAATACCCAAGACAAATGAATCTTAATAAGAGAAAAAACGTTGTTTTTAAAGATTTTGAAGCTTCAGTCTATGCCTTGGTTCATTGCTCTTGGTTCATTGCTTTGATGGCTGAACAAGTTGTGTACTTGTTCAGTGAGAGGGAAGCAAAGAAAGAGATGGGAGGAGCCAGATTCCCACTATCTCCTTCCAAGGATTACCTTCAGTAACTAGCGAGGTCTAGCTAGCTCCCAGGGTATTAGGTGGTTACCCCACCTCCAATTAGCACCAAGAATAGAGTAAGCCTTTCACACCAAGGATTCCTTGGGCATTTCAGATCCAAAGTGTAGTGGTTCCATTGAAAGGAAAGCAGATCCAGGAATACTCAGCTACAGAGAGAAACATATGCAATAGACAAACAAACAAACAAATGTGTTCAAGAAAGACGTGGAGGGAGAGAAGGGTGGACCCTGAAGGAGATCTAAGGGTCCCAGCCAAGCAAGTATTGTAATACCTCCCAGCTTGGTGGAAGGTTGGGCAAGTTGGGTAAGGAGACAACTCTTCTGTTTGTCTTGTCTGATGGAATAGAATCTCAAACATGTGCTGTGCTAAAAAGGAGAACGGCGTCTGTACCTGTGAGAGCATAGCAGATGGCTTTTCCAGTCAAACGGACGGCAGAGTCTGTGTTCCATTGGCTCACCTGCACGCCCTCTTAGTCATCTTCCCATCACTGTGATAGAATGCCCTGACAAGAGTAAGCTAAGGAAGGACTCACATTTGAGGTGAGTCCATCCTGGGGAAGGCATGATGGCAGAACCAGGGAGTTCCTGCTCATTGCACCGGCAGACAGGAAGCAGAGAGAGACAAAAGCTGTTCTCAGCCCACTTTCTCCTATTGTGTGCTCCAGTGTCTCAGCCTAGGGAATAGTTCTGCCCACACCTAGGGTGAGTTTTCCCACTTCAGTTAATATAATCTAGACAATCCCTGACAAACACACAGAAATTTGTCTCCAAGGTATAAGTCCTGTGAGGTTAACAATCAATGCACATCCACCGCAGACACCAACGTATTTCCTGTAACGGTCAAGAGCTGGGTAACCCTGTACTCAAATATCTATCTGAGACAACACCTCTAAGACCCCCTCAGCATTAGTTTTTATGAAGACAATAAAAATGTTGGTTGTATGAGAGCTATATGCAGTAAAGTATGATTACATGTAAGGGGCTATAAATGTGTCTTTACTGGGGTTCTGTTCTCAGGGTCCATCCATCCACGTTTAAAAGGTAGCTAAGAAATCAAAAAGAGAAACCCGAGGATAGATGGTGGGTCGGCTGGAGTCTTTGTTCTGATCTGGCTGGTGTTTATTTGCTTCATGGCTCTTGAACATGGCTTGGACCACTTTACCCCACCAAAGCTGCTCTGTTGTTACTGAAAGCTCTGGATTCTGGCTTTGGAATTTGGGGTGAAGAGAAGGGATTCTTAGTTTCTTTTCCTTCCTCTTCTGGCTCTACTGACAGCTGGGCCAGAGACTTTGTAGTTCAGATCTTTGAATGCAGGTCTCCTTTCTGTGACTCTAGTGGCCATCAGACGATGTCTGCTCTCTGGAAACACCATCTTTCAAGTCCTAGATGCTGCTTCTGGCTTGCCATTTTTTTTTCCTTTTCCTTTTTTCAGGTGTGTGTTTGCTGGTATGTGGGAGCACCTACGGGCGCATCTTTGTGCATGCGTTTGCAGAGGCCAGAGGTTGACACTGGTGTCGTCTTGGATACCTTTCTGCCATATGAATGAGGCAGGGTCTCTCACTTGAACTCAGAACTCCCCGATTTAGCTTCTCTACTTGTCAGCTTGCTCCAGGCATCTCTGGTTTCCAGAGCCCTGAGACTCCAGGAGAACTGCTATGGCTGTCAAGCATCTATGTGGGTACTAACTGCAGTCCTCATGGTTACACAGCTAATAATGCACACACTGAGCCATCTTGCTAGCCCTGGCTGCATCCTGGTTACCTGCTACTCATTGGTAGTGTTATGTCTTTTAATTCTTCCAATGCTTCTATAACCAGTACCTCACGTCAAATTCTCTCTCCTGACCTGAAGGAAGCCCTCTTTCTCTGATTGGATTCCGGCTGATAAGAACGCCTATTGCTGTTCGCAGAAATTCATTAGGCAGTAAAAGATATAGGAACCACACTAATTCATAGATTCATTCTCCATGAGCATGTATTTTTCTGTAAAGCCCTCTTGTTGCCATCCAGTCATTAGTAGAGGATGCTTCTCCTCTTTTTGCGTGGCTGTGCATTTGTCATAGAGAAGCCTCTGCTATATGGTAAGGCCCAAAGCCCAAGTTGCAGTTCTTACTGGGCAGATGCGTGGCTTCCTATGACTGGCTACAAAAAAACCTATGGCTGTTCTGAAAATTGGAATTTTAGGCTCTCATGGTTTGATGCTAATGGGGACCACAAGAAAAGTCAAGTAGACCCCAGAAGATGATAAATTAGCTTGTTGAGCAAAAGGAACTGAGGCAATTTACCTGTGAGAAAAATATGAAGTAAAGAACAAACAAGGAATACATATTTAGAAGCTCGGGGACTTTTGAGATGCCAGAAGAGGCCACCTCAAGGAGTAGATGTGTGCCAGAAAAGGGCAACAACTGAGAGTCGTATCATCTCAGGATCCTGAGACACAACCTCATATAGTCTAGGTTTGCGTCATCAGTGTTCCACATGTCTATGGACTGCTATCCTGGTTCGTGCCCAGTGCTATTGGAAGGCAGAGAACTATTAAGCACTAGAAGTGGCGTCTAGTCAGGGCAAGCCAGGCATAGTGAGCATATGTTTGAAGGGCATATGGAGACCCCAGCCCCACCCTCACACTCTTTTTAATCTCCAGCTACTGTGAGGTGAGTGACACTTTCCACCATGGGAGACAATGTTGCTGTGACCCCAGGCAATGGGTTACATGACCTGGTCTGAACCCTCTGGAGCCAAGAACACAAATATGCCTTTCCTTACTTAAAATCTATTGTTAGATGCCTTTTCACAAGGAGAGACAGACAGAGAGAGAGGGGGGGGAGGGAGGGAGGGAGGGAGGAAGGGAGGAAGGAAGGAAGGAAGGAAGGAAGGAAGGAAGGAAGGAAGGAAGGAAGGAAGGAAGGAAGGACTCTGTTTCTCTGTCTCTCTCTGCCTCTCTCTATCTGTCTGTATCTGCCTCTGTCTGTCTGTTTCTCTGTCTGTCTCTCTCTCTCTCTTTTTCTCTCTGCCTCTCTGTCTCTGTCTCTCTCTCTTGTGTGTGTGTGTGTGTGTGTGTGTGTGTCTGAACGAAATGTGAAGTGATGAACAAGGGGATCACATTCAATAATTCAATTCAATAAACACATAGAAACACCTTCTCCAAGCTAGAGACTGTGCACCTGGCTTGGGGAATAGGAAGAAATAAATGAAACTGTTTCTGTCCTCGTCGTTGAAAGGACTTAAAGAATTCAGTGAAGGAATACAGATGGTGGGTGACATACTGTAGAAGCTAAGGTGTGAAGCAAGAGGGCCGAATGGAGGCAGGAGATGCAGACGAATCTGGGCATAATGAAGGCCTCTGAGAACCGCAGGAAGGAAATGGGAGATTCCTCCTAGCAAGATGGGCTGAGTCAGGTAGCAAGCTTCTTACCACGGCTCAGATGTGTTTTGCACTTTCTAAGAAAGTCAGTTGCTGCAGTTTGCCCAAGGACATACCGTATAGCATCTTGCTGTAATTCTACATGGAATGAGAAGGAGGGATGGAGGAAAGGCGAGAGGGAGAGAAAAAAGAGAGAGGAGGGTGAAGAGAGAGGCAAGAAAGAGGGGGAGGGGAGGGAAGAAGGAAGGGCACAGGCCTACTTAGTGTTTAAAAACTCAAGTTCAGTCCCCTAGGGGGAGAAAGGCGAGAATATCCTCAAGTCCAGTAGCTATTCTGTGTTCTTGGGCACGAACCTTGTATTGACACTGCTGGTAATTAGAGTTAGCTCGACATGGAAATGGTGTGTATCTATCAAGGACTGAGCCGAATAGAATTTACTCTTTAGTACATAGGCACGGTAGGTCACCATCTCCATAAAACCTTGGTTTGCTTTTTGTGTAGATTTTAGAGATTTAATTCTTAATTGTGAGTTTCTTTACTTTGTAAGTCCTTCTCCAGTGAGGACCATTTACATGTCATCTTTGCTGACTTATTTTTGTCGTGTATTTACATGCTTAAGAGTTTCTTGTCAAAGAAGCAATTAAAGCAAATAGTGTAATCATGTGTTTATAAGCCTTAATTACAGACCTATAACAGCACAATTATGACATCTAATTTTATTATAAAATATCTGCTTAAATTTTCAGAAGAAAAGGAATTTTCCACTTGAGACTTACTGTCTCGGGTGTTTTTAGATTTATTTGATAAATTGCTAAAAAGAAATGTATCTGCTTTTCGAGACTCCATGAATGGGAATTTTGAGGAGCACACAACTACATGAATGTTCCATTTTCAACTTATTTTTCACTTATGTCACTAAAATAAAAGACAGATTATTCCTTGAATTTAAAGTTATTCCTTCTTCAAAGCCACAATACAGACCACCCAAATACAACCAGCTATGCTGATTTTTCCTGTTATATGTGTTAACAGTCATAATGGAATGGTGGGATGAGGTATATACCTAACACATCAGCACAGGGAGGCTGAGAAAGGTTCCAAGTTCAAGGCCAGCCTGGACTATGTGGTGATACCTTGTCTCATAATGAGAAGTTATATCCCTCATCCCCCTTTGAAATTCAGCTTTCTTCTACATAAGCTTGGCTTACAAAACAATTAAATAGGATCTCCCCTAAAGTCCAGGCTCTGTTTTAGGAGGTACGTTATCTCCTGGGCTGCCTCAAACTCTTTATGTAGCTGGAAATGACCTTGAACTTCCGATCCTCCTGCCTCCACCCTCGGAGTGTGGGCTATAGGCAAGTGTCACCACGCCTGGTCTTACGCAGCACTAGGGATTGAACTCGGTGCTTCATGCATGCTAGGCAGGCACATTATCCACTGAGACACATCCCTAGCCCCTGAGTCCAAGATGTCTAAGAGAGGCTCAGTTCTAATCCACTGCCAGGTCCACCTGGATGGCCAGCGAGTCACTGGTTGGCTGATTAGTGATTCTCAAGGAGCTGCAGTGTTTAGCTCTCATTATGGAAGTGGTATTTAACATTCTCGGCACAAGAACACCAAGTGAAGTCCCATTGCTCTTCTGTCAGACTTGCATTGCCCTGGCAAAGGCCTTTGTCGAAGCTTATTGACTCTGAAGGGAATTTGCTTGTGTGGGGGTTTCAAGGAACAGAGATGAAGGTTGTCCCCAGAACGTGTGTGTGTGTGTGTGTGTGTGTGTGTGTGTAGAGAGAGAGAGGTACTAAATCCATGACCAAAGATGACAGTGTCTTGAATGTCCTGTTCCCTTTCAAGCTGTCAGTGACTCTCAGTGAAATAAACTTGGCTCCTGCGGATGCCCAAGCCCACACCTTTGAGACGGTCCAAATACAATCATCGTTTCTCCTGAAGCAGCTATATAGTTAGCAAGGAGGCTCATTTCCTTTACATCGTGGCTGCATTATGTCAAATAGAATTTGTCAGCTCTCAACTAGCTGAATGCCATAATTGATCATGATTCCCCAAGAAAGGGGGAAAAAAAGCAACAATTAGAGAAGCCATGAGAGAACTTATTAAATCTAGGAAGGGGGAGTCCAAAAGCCCTTCAACAAGAGAACTGGAAAGAGACAGGGAGAGAAACCAGAATGGCTCTTCTGGTGCTTCTTCATTGATTTGCTTTAAGGCAAATCAGGAAGGGAGGAGGGGGAGAGGGGGAGGAGGAGGGGAGAGATTAATCAATTCAAGAAGATTCTGCTAGGTGCCCAGTCAACGTTCCCCATGAATACAACATATTAATTGCAGCTGTGTTTGAATGAATGACTTTCTTTAGTGTGTACTTATCCATTTATCTGTTAATTCATTATTAAGTGTGCCCAGTGATAAGAATTCTGTTGCCTAGCTCACTCTTTCTTCAAGGGTTCAATTCAGATAGCTATCTCGGGCTCCCTCAGGAATCCACAGCATGGAAGGGGGTGGAGGGGAGAGGAAAGAAGGGAGAAGGGAAAAAGGAGAGAGGAGAGAGAAGAAAGAGAGAGAGAAGAGAGGAGAGAGGAGAGAGGGGGGAGAGGAGAGAGAAGAGAGGAGAGAGGA
>NC_034604.1:9715906-9732095 GCF_900095145.1 Mus pahari | reverse complement strand
GAGAGAGAGAGAGAGAGAGAGAGAGAGAGAGAGAGAGAGAGAGAGAGAGAGAATTGGGTTTTCTTACAGTGGTAGATTGGGGTGTAGTATCAATAACTTTAATGGAAGTAGAGCCAGCGCCCTGATAGGAGCCCTGCTGCTCCTCAAATAAATGGCTTGGCTCCACCTCAGCATTTATCTGCCAGGGCTCCGGCTTTATCAGGGCACCAACTCAGATTCCATTAATGTTATCTCTTAATTAGCTATGTGATTAACCTGTGCTACTCCTGTGCGATAATGAGTGAGAGGCGGGACCAGGCAGGTTCAGCTGCCTTCTTACTCCCTCTTCAGAAGCCAAATCATCCTGGAGAACATTCCAGGAAAGGAAAAAAGAAAAAGGAAAAGAAAAAAAAAAAAAACCCTCAGACCGTCTGATTCATTCTTCACTTGGATGCAAAGACGAATTTTTTCCTCTCTGGATGAAGCTATGGAGACTTCAGCTAACAGACCGCTTAAGACTCTCTTCTAGCCTTTTACAAATTAACTCCTTTCATCCTCACAGTGGGGAGAGAAGGTAGGTCTCCTCATTATCCCCACTTCAAAGAGATGGACATTGAGAAGCAGAGAGGTCAGATCTCTTCCCCAAGGTCACACAGATGGGAGATGGCAGAGCCAGGATCCAAAGACAGGGAGACTTGGCACCCGGCCATCTGTCTCCCTGGGATCTGGAGCTCAAGAGTTCTCGGTAAGAAATCGTCAGAGACCAACCAGCTCAGCCCCTGCGCCTGCCTTGGGGCGGCTGGATCGCCCCACCCCCCCACCCCCACCACGGAAAGCCTACTCCTTCTGGTAGAGCACCTTGGTGTTCAGGACTCCGGCTGTGCTGTGCTATGTCTGGCTGAAAACCGCACTCTCTGCTTAGAATTTTCTGCCTGTTAGAAATGCTCTCTGGGATGGTCTTAGGGGAGCCAGGAATAGAACTGGTGGACTTGGATGGCTCTGAGGGAAATGTAAAGACGGAAAAATACCTTGGCTTGCCAGTCACTCACATTTCTTCTCAGTGTCCTTTTGTCCCTTCCCCTCCCCAGCCTCCCCCTTGGCCCCAAGGGAGGAGCAGGGCCCTCCTTTTCTGCTGAAATTACCCAAATCATCAGCAATGTACTATGTGGAAACAAACAAAATTGAAGAGACCGTGACCTCATCCAGGCTGTCACCAGTGAAGAGCGACAAGAGAGGCATGAGCGCCCCTCCTTTTCTGCTCCTTGCCGCCTCCTCCCCTCCTTCTCTGCACCCAGGGGACTGGGCCCAAGCAGGGTGGGGGAGACGCAGACCAACTTTTCTAATAGAAATCTTACCCGGGTGGACAGAGAGGTCTGCTCAGCAAGTCCCCCCAAACTGCTCCCTACCCTGCCGGTTCAGTCTTCCACCCTTTGTTCCTTCTCCAACTCCCACGCCCTGTCACTCCAAGGACTTTGCAGTCCACCCCGTAGAGTATTTCCAAGCAGTGATTTCAAATAGTGTTTAATAGTTGCTCTCACTCCCCCACCCCACCCCCGTTTCAGATCTCTCACCTTCTTTTTCCTCTTCCTAGGATCTGTGACACTGAGCATGCAGCCAAAGACGTATATCTTGACACCTAGGGCCTTCCTTATTTTCTATTTTCCTGTTATTAGCAGGGTGTATGGTGTGACTCATTCAGGGTATTATAAAGTGTCGATGAAAGGACAGAACATGTGTGTGTGCGTGTGCGCGTGTGTGTGTGCATGTGCACACACACACGCGCACACACACACACACACACACACAGTGTGATGGCTACCCTGATGTTCCAACTCTTGGATTGCAAAATCCTAGTGAGAATGAGTGATTCTTTAATGGATGGGTTTGCTTCACAGTACACAGTACACAGGTGTGCCCTACATTGTCTATTCGTGTTAAAAATAAAAGTTAGAAATAATCACCTTTGGGGACCATATTTAGTGAACTGCACTGTAAGAGAGAGAGAGAGAGAGAGAAATCTTTTGTTTCTGGGCTTTTCTGTTTGAGGAAACACCCAGTCGTTTCTGCCAGGAATGGATCCAACATCCTTCTAGTGCCTCCCCTTTTCCCATTGTCAGAGGCTGGAAAAAAACAAGAGATCCACTTCTGTTTTTCAGTCTGTGGTCTACAGCTCTTTTGACAAATCTAGAGAATGGCTGCTTTGGTAGGAATCGAAGGAGGAAGTACAGGAAGATAGGAAGAGAAAGTAAAGAAAAAAATCAGACATAGAAGCAGTTCAGGTCCTGTGTTTATTCCATTTCAGCAAAGGCTTGGAATAGAGATGGAAATGGACACTGCTGACCACATGTAGGTAGTAGAGAGTTTTGAAGGAGAGAATGGTTCCTGACTGATATTACATAGGGGATTAAAACTGACAAATTTAGTGTGTGTGTGTGTGTGTGTGTGTGTGTGTGTGTGTGGTCTGTCTGTCCAAAGGATCAGAGAACAAGTTATCATCCCAGACTTGTTTTATTTTCAAAATAATGTCTACCTAGGTGAAGGTATTTTCTCCGAGAGCTCCAGTTTTCAGTTTGTTTCAAACGCAGTATTAGTGACTAATGGTGAAACACCCAGTTTTGTGGCTTGGTATTTGTTCAAGAGCTTAAAATTTAACTTTGAGCAATGTCCACAGCAGGGAAGAACAATTAATAAATTCATTAATTGTGCTTTTGTGTACACTCTAATTCTCAAGGCTAATTATTTGTTTAATTTATTTATTTATTTATTTGCTTCTAGCGAAAGTGTTACCACATGAAAATATTTTAGCTTAGGTTTCTGGTGTGAAATACACGGCTCAGGTAGTTGAGCCATTCTTGTCAAATGTAATCATCTCCCTTTGCTAATGACAATACTTGAAGTAGAGCCTTTTATTTAAGCAAATGAGCAATTAGTTTGTGGGAATATTTAGTGTATAAAGAACAGTGATTCTTGGTGACATTTCTCCTTTTCCTATTGTGGACCATGGAGAGCTTCTATATCTGACTTTGAAATATGATCAAATTCTGCTGTGCCATAAATTGGAATGGTGTGATTTTATGCAGGGTAATGCTGGCCAAGCTGGTATTCCAGTGTGCAGGACAAAAGTGAGGGCTTTGCAATGCATGACCAGGGACGGAAACCGGTCTCCTCCCTTAATTCCCCAAGCGTCTGGTCTGTAGCTGGAAAATGAACCAGCTGCCACTGGAGCAGATTCCTCTCCATGCACAACTCCAGGTGTTCAGCTTGAAAAGATGGATGACTTGGTGCAAGGACAACCGGTCTCCTCCTCCAACAGGCACAAGGGAGGGGCAGTCAGGGAGCCACATGGTCCAGAGTGCCTGTCAGGACAAGAATGGTAAGGACCTACTGAATAACTTCTGGGTCTGGGTCCTAGGCATAGACCAACAGATAACTTCAACACAGATTTCCTAGGATGGGGAGGGGCATCCAGATATCAGGAGAAATAGAGTCTCAGAATGCATATTGGAGCCCATTAATGTGTGAACGCAATATCAAAGCCTTTCCATGATACCATGTTGACGTCCTGCCACCTAGTACAGTACCTGCTTCATTCATTCATTGATTCATTGATTCACTCATCCATTCATTTGTTCAACAAACATCTATTGAGGGTGTATCATATTCCTAGAGGCAAACAGATAAAATGACCATACTTGCCTTCGAATTTTTAATGATATACAGATGAATTTGTCCCATTCTTGTGGTAAATATTGGCTGAGTAGTTGAAGTTCGGAAGCATGAAGGCCAGGCCTATAATAATGGGACTGTGGCTCCATCACTAGCTCACAGCCCCGTATGCCCCTTTGCAGCCATGGTTTCTACTCCAACATGGGCAGGGAGCAAAACTCCTGAAGCCAAACACCAATCCACCAAGGAGGGAAAGCAGGAATCCTGTGGCTCCATCTCAACCTTCCCAGTGACATCACGGGGCATTTTATAGTGCATGAGAATGGTGACACCTACATTGATACCTTCTTTCCATGTGCAGACATGACTACGTCAGGACACAATCTGTAAGTCCTACAGAGTGGGTTCTGCAATGTTCTGCTATTACTCAGGAAGACAGACCTACCCTTCAACCATGAAGACTCAGAAAGAGATGCTGCCATTCTCAAAGAGCACAGCTGAAAATACAGAGAAAGCACAGCTGATCGATCTATAACTGCACACAGGCCAGCTTGTCTTTTAAATGCTTGTATTCTGAATCTGGTCACAGCTTCAAATCTGTTCCTATCATCACAGGAGTTACAGATGGGAAGGACCTATGAGGTCATCTCTCCAAGCACTGCCTGCAGAGGCCTCATCTCCACACAAAGCTTTTGGAACACTTCTGCAGCTAGTAGAAATGTCCCAGAGGACCATGCTTCCACCCCGTCCCTCAGGAGCTAATTCCAAAATCCACACGCAGTACATTTCAGACTGAAGATGAGGCCTGGGTGGGGGTCTATTTTTAATTATCCAAGGCACTGAACAGAAGCCTGGTGTCATAAAAAATTGCTAAGGGCCCTCTCCTCCTTCTCCCCACGGTGCCTCCCCACCCTGAAAGCCTTCCATTTCAACTGGGAGGCCCCAGCCCGGTGGCAGGTTTCAGAGCACATGGGGAGGTGCCAGGTGGCAGTACCAATATGACTCAGCAGGGTGTGCCAAGGGTCTTGGGTTGGCCAATCATCCCCAGCACACGGAACCGGGGGAAATAACTCTCTAAGCAAAGCTTCTGTGCATGCAGCCATGCAGAAGGCTTAGTTTTGAATTCAATCTGCCTGCTTAATACCATCCCAGGCTTAGAGTAATCACCTATGTGCCCAAAGAGCTAACTCAAGATGTTCATCACAGAGCTCCTTGGGAATGTGCGATGTTGGACCACCATTGTGATGCCTGGTGGTAGGGAATCGGTTTACTACATCATGAGGAAGTCATATGATGTACAGACATTGCGAAGCCTTTAAAAATAGTTAAACAGAAGAGAACCAGCTGCACAATGTTTCCACTTTCAGGTCATATAGCTTCTACCCAAGACGCTCGGGACTGGCAGTGGTTTTGGATTCTAGAATATTTACTTCTATCCGATTGGCTATCCCGGGCAGAAGAGATAGCTCAGTGGTTCAGACATTTGTCACTCTTATAAGAGGATGAAATTTGGTTCTCCACATCCAGGTCAGTAGAGCCCCAACCACCCATAATTCCAGCTCCAGGATTCTGACTTCCCATCTCCACAAGCATCTTCAAGAACATGCACGCATAAATTTTTTTTTTAAAAAAATCTTTTAAAAAGGATATACCTCAAAGATGAAACCCAAATATAAATGCAGAACTGATTCATGTTGCTTACATTTTTCATATACATATTCAGATGGTAATTACATACAATATTTTAAATGTTTTTATGTCAGGTCAGGTATGGAATTGTGTGTCATCATGTTATTGGCCAGAAAGTTTCAGATTTTGGAGTATTTTGGGGATGGATGTGAACCCTGCCCACTAAGAAACAAAGAAACAGATTGATTATGGGGGCTAGAGAGAGGGTTCCGAAAGCACTGGCTGCTTTTCCAGGTGTCCAGGTTTGATTCCCAGCACCCACATGGGGGTTCAGAGCCATCTATAACTCCAGTTCCAGGGGATCTGGTGCTCTCTTCTGGCTTCTGCAGGCACCAGGCACACATGTAGTATGCAGACACAGATGCAGGCCAAACACCCACACACAACATAAAATTATTTAAATTTAAATTTAAAAGTGGAAATATACGTTTTAAATAGCTGGCACTACACAAGGTTACTGTTCCCAACCTTAACACATGCATAGAGGATACTGACATAATTATGTCTTCCTTTTGAGCTGATTGATTCTCTACATTCATCATTGTAAGAATCACCACAGCAGAAGTGGGAGGACTATTAGCCCCTCTCTCCTAAGCACCTCAGGATCCTGAGCCTGAGAGCCCGTCTCTAGGAGTGCTAAGCTGATGGTAGCGGCAAGCTGTGATCCAATCCTACAATACCTCCAGTATTTATGAACTAAATGAGCTTCTGGAAGCTTGGAGGGGTGAACAACTGTCCCACTGCAGAGAACATGAAAGCCAAGGAACTTCATGCTTAGCCTAGGCAATAAGAAAACTAGAACAGGGTTTTTGTTTGTTTGTTTGTTTGTTTGTTTGTTTGTTTTGCTAATTTATCAGACTTCAGACCAGAAAAGGATGTTTGTGGGGTTTTGTGTTTAGCTATTGTGTTATATTTCTCTGTAAAGAGGAAGCTGAGACCCAAAGAGGCCAAGTGTCTTGCTTGTACATACAAGTAACATTGGCTGAGCCAGGACAGGACCTTGAGACCAACTTCATCTCCTTAAGCCTCTGATGTCTTCTGCTTTCTTTGCTTTGCAGATCTCTGTTCAAATGTCACAGTCTGACATACTTGTCATCATCTTAGGCAAAGGCTTGGAATCGAGATGGAAATGGACACTGTTGACCACATGTAGGAGAGTTTTTTCTGCCAAGTTCCTGAACTGACCTTCTTTCACACTTAATCCTACTGTTGCATTTTTTTGTGCTATACTGTATTTTTCCCAAGGTCTTGCTATATCGTGTAGACCAGCCTCAAATTCTCAACCCTCCTACCTCTACCTCTGGGATTGCAGGCGTGGTTAATCCACTGCAGTGTTTAGTAGAGTCTAGCTCTCTTCCTAGGCTTAAAGTTAAAATGTATTTCTTACCTTTGTATTCCTTCGATCTTTCTCTTCAACAGCTGATGTTTATCAGCAGGTCAGAAGAACCCCAAAGGTTTAAAGACTTTGCAAAGGTAACTTGTCACAGTTTCTTTGTGGTTCCATGTTCCTAACCTTTATTTTTATATTCTAGTAACCTTGAGCTGTTTGCACAATAGGTCAGAGGACTATAGAAGTTTCTTTTCTGCCTTTACAGTGGGTAGTCATACAACATTATAGAAAAATCATAGCTTTAGAGCCAAAAAACCAAAATTTCCATCTTAATTCTTCAACTAAGGGTAACCCTAGGTACATGGTTAAGTTTCAGGAGTCTCATTTTCCTTGCCTGATAAGCAAGAGGTTTTTTGTAGGTTTGTTGATGTCATTACACGACACATGTTTCTGACCCCACCATGCCCCTTGGCTCTACAGATGGTAAATCATGACTCGTGGTGGTAGCTGAGATGGAAGAACACATGAAAGCCCAGGGACCCTGAGTGGATAAGAAGCCAGGAAGAGGCCCTGCCCCTCTTGCTTCAGTGATTGACTTTAGCATAGATTCCTTTAGATTGCCACCATGTTTCACACTGCTTTGTAATGGAACCTTTTTTGCCTCATTTCCCACCTAGATTCTATACCCAGGCAGGCAGGCAGGCAGGCATCAGCACTATATCCTGGCTTTTCATCAGAGTAACAAGTTGGTTCTAGGTACCACCCAAAAATCAACGAAGTGAGTCTTCACTAGTTGAGAAGCTGTCATGAGTATCACTGAATTTAGTATCTGGGATATTATAGCACGATGAATATTGCTGGAGTTACTTTTCTCAACTTTGTGATTACATGTAGCTGATAAAGACATTTAAGGAAGGAAGGGTTTATTTTGTCTTGTGGCTTAGGAAGGAATACAGCCCACCACTGCAAGGAAGACATGACAGCAGGGGCATGAAATGGGTGGTCACATTGCATCTCTATTCAGGAATTTAAAATAAATGGTTGCAAGGTCAGTTTGTAAAGCTTCAAGCTCTACCCCTAGTGATCTACTTCAGTCATGACAGGTTTATTTCTTCTAAGTTTTACAACCTTGCAAAATAATGTCAGCAGTTAGAGACCAAGTCTTCCAACACATGGACCCATTGAAGCCGTCTAACACTGAAACCACAGGCAGTGAACATACACCTTTTCCTTTTCACTTGCATGCATAGACATGTGCACACACATGTGATCACGTGACTGAGAATTTACAAATAAATTAAATTTAAAAATACATATTGGGTACCTATTAACCATCAGAGACTTTTCTGAACACTTAGGACACCTTTATGATTAAAACAAGAAACAGCACACACTGACAAATTATGCCAATTTCAAACCATGGGGCCAGGCTCTAAGTGCACATTCCGAATTACACTCCTTAAAGATTCTATTTTGATCTCCGCATTTCCAGCAGTAGAATTCATGATGGAATCGTGGGAAGCAGACCTTTGGGAGATGAGTTGCCCTTCACTGTGGCAAAGACAGTATTCTGCTAGGGCATCAATTGTAGACTTTCCTCAGAGGTATCTCTTTGCAAAGCCACTGGACACACCCCTTGACTTTCAATGCTCTCCCCTGAGCAGAATACAAACAATGGAGTCCCCTTTTTACCTTCATGTTTACCTGATATTAAAATAGGACTGAGTTTGCCTGTCTCCCCAACACTAACAGTAGAACTGAAACAACTATAAATGGTAGTTTTCTTATTCTGATTTCTTTTAAAGACTTTTTAAAGTTTAAAAAGTATTTATGCATTTGTGTGTTTGGGAGGGAGATGTGCATGTATGTATCGATGACTGGAAGTCCAGAAGAAGGCTTTGGACTCCGGAACCTGAACTTCTAGGTGGTTGTGAGCCACTCTATGTGGGTGCTGGAAACTGAACCCTGGTCCTCTGCAAGAGCAGCAAGTGCTAGAGCGAGTGGAGAGCAGCTGACCTGCTTTTGGCTAAGGAACAGTGCCTTCTTACCATGCAGAGTCAGGTGTCAAAAGCTGTGTGGTTAGTAGACATATACAGCTCCTCATACCTGTAATCTCTGCACTTAGGAACTTTAACAGGAAGATCAGGAATTCAAGGCTAGCTTGGGCTATGTAACCCTGTCTCAAGACATGAAAGGAAGGAAGAGAGGAAGGAAGGAAGGAAGGAAGGAAGGAAGGAAGGAAGGAAGGAAGGAAGGAGAGAGAGAGAGAGAGAGAGAGAGAGAGAGAGAGAGAGAGAGAGAGAGAGAACTCATAGTTACTAAATTTTCCAACTGGGGTAGGTACATGCTCTGCAAAAGAATCAAAAAGAAGATGGCAGAATATCTTCCATTAGGAAGAAAAAAAATGCTTGTTATTGAGAAAAGGAAATTTAAATACAGGTTGAACTTCCTGTACCCAAAATGCCTGGGGCAAGCAGTGGTTCAGCTTTTCCCAGAGTTGCGGACATTTGCATATATATAATGAGATATCTTGGAGATGGGACTCAAGTCAGAAGATGAAATTCATTGATGTTTCTTACACAATTTATACACACAGCCTGAAGGAAATTTTATGCAGTAATTTTAGTTGGCTCATGTTGTGACTGCAAACTGTCACAGGAGGTCAGGTGTGGAATTGTCCACCTATGATGTCATGTTAGGTGTCTAGGAAAATTCAGATATTTGAGCATTTCAGATCTGGGATTTTTAGTTTTGAATTGCTTAAATATAGTTGAAGAATTAGGAGACACTAAAGACATGGTGGTAGGTATAGACCTTTGTGGAGATGGGGGAAGATAGCTCAGGCTTGAAGCAACTGATAAAAGGTTTCTCAGAGCAGGTATGACTTCAGTTCAAAAACATGAAAGTCTTGATGGAAATGAACTTCAGAAAGAAGAGAAGCAAGACCCAGGCCAAAGAACTATGTGGTAGTCAAGAGCAGAGAAACGATTCAGTAACCAGGGGCAACCCCTGTGAAAAGAGACTGGGGATGGAGTTAGCAAGAAGGGTTTTAGTTCAACTCTGTGTGTCATTAAATGCTGGGTTAGAGAATTTACATTTCATCTGATAGGCTTTAAAAAGCCATTGTCAAATCCTGAATAGAGGAAAGATATAATAACTGTGATCATAGAAATAATTTATTAGATGGTAGACATCACAGTAGACTACAAAAGAGACTAGAGACAAGTACATTGGCCAGGAAGAAGGGCTGGAGGGAGTTTAGCCAGAGCCGCAGCATTGGAATGGTGGTGACACATTTGAGAAACAGTTAAAAAATAAAACCCCAGTGATTAAAAAGTGGGAAGTTTAGGACCCTGAGCTGGGGAGGGGTGGAATGCAACCTCTGAGAGAGGACAGTGACAAACTCCAGAAGTGCAACATTGTAACATTCCTAACAAACCTGGATACAACTCAAAACAAAAACAAAATCAGAGACATGAACAAAGATTATGAATATGCAGTTTTCCAAAGACAGCAAAAGACTATTTAAACATATGAAGCCATGTTTACCCTAGTACAAAATATAAATAAAAGCAACAGCAAGCTACTTTTGCTTATTAATGTGGATAAAAATAATGACATTTTTTTCAATGACAGTCAGAATTGTTTACAAGAAAACACCCATGAAAAGAATCTTTGCTGTGGTGCCTGAGGAGCAATGTGGCACTATAAATACATTCATTCACCTTGGGTCCAAGTCTCATGCCTAGCTGCATACATCAAAGGTGTACTCCTGGGAAATATAACTGAAAGGAGGCTAAATGCTCAACCTAAGACAGTGCAAAAAGCATGAGCAATTGGAACGACATGAGAGCCACTGTCAAAAATCTTTACCATATGGGAAAATACACATAATAGGTTGAGATTAAAAGGTATATTATAAGCAGCTTGTTCAATATGTTCTTAATTTTAAAAATCTGTATATATGAATAAAATACAACATGCCATTTTTGGATTGTAATTCAAACAAGCAAGCTGTAAAAAGACACTTTTGAGGCAGAGAAACCAAATATGGACTAAGGAGTGGATGGCATTGAAGCCCGGCTGTTGCTTTTGTTACATAAACTAATGATGTTTCAGTTACAATCTTAAGTTTCCTATGTTACAGATACACAGTGAATTGACATCTTATAGAGGGAAACATCATGAACTCTGGAATTTGTTTTAAAATGTAAAAGAAAAATTACTAAGGAAGTTAAATCAGAATGACAGTGTGTTGATAATGATTACTTATACAATTCAATTCTGAAAGCTCTCCTAACAGAAATACTCATGTTTAAATGCCCAATGAATGCTTTTAGCAAAACTGGCAGGCAAAGCTTCTTGTTATTGTCTTCATTCATATTCCTTAGTGAGGTTAATATGTCTTCATATACTTAATAGCCCTTTTGGTTTCTTTGGAAAGTTGCAAGTTTGTATTTCTTCCTTTTTTAAAAGTAAAGTTCTAAAAAAAAAAAAGGAAAGTTCTGTGATACTTTCAAAATAATGTATATATATATATATATATATATATATATATATATATATATATATAGAGAGAGAGAGAGAGAGAGAGAGAGAGAGAGAGAGAGAGAGAGAGAGAGAGAGATATGAATAGAAGCTTGTAAAGGTATAACCAAAATATTTACAATGGTTGCTGCTGGTTAGACAAATGGTTTATTTCATTGTTTTCTTAAAAATATATTTTCAAGTGATTACAATGCATATGTGCATATGTTTTATTAGGAGCACTATGGCAACAGGAAGCCTGAAGAGGTGGTAAAGAGGGTAACTGGTCTTCCAGTGCTCCTGGCAAGAACTTGAGAGAATTCCTCTCTGATTCTTTTTGGTCTCAACAAAAGGGAAGGGATGGTATCTGTTTGGAGTTTATTTGGTAGCCTGGAAGTGTGTGGTCTCTCTGCAGAGAAGGAAAGGAAGGTGACTCAAGAAGATTTAAATAACAATGTCATGGAGCCAACCAAAAAAGAAGAGGAGGGAAGAGGAGACACTGAGATGAGGTCCAAGGGCATCTAGGTTCCTAATGTGGAACAAGGAGAGAAGTATCCGCTCTGTAAATTCACCTCAGGAGATGAGCTGGCTCCCTAAGGCTGGATGAGCTGGATGGTAACAACTGATGGTGTTACTAGACTAGGCCACACATATGCCGGATACTGCAAGGACCTGCCTGCCTTGCTTTGTTTCATCCAGCAACCTTCTGAGGTGGACACTGTTCTTTCCCCTTGAATAGATGAAGGGACCGTGCTGCTTGCCAAGATCACACAGCTTGCAAGGAGAATTAGAATTTAAACCTGCTTTCTTCTGTATCTTTTTGTATGGCCCACCGCTCTAAGAAACCTGTGGAGACTCAGGGTGATTTCACTGCTGCCTTTCTTGCCTCTGAATCCTTTCAGTAACCTGCTGATGCTAAAATTAGCCAGCTCGTGTCTCTGTTCTTTGCAACCAGATAGAACAATGTAGTTTTAGTCTAATTGATCCTAGTAGTGTCCCACACTAATACAGCCATATTCTGCCTGTGGGAAAGATGGCAGTAGGTAGTTGATCCTTTATCCATGTAAGTTAACCAAATGCAATCAGTTTTAATTTTGAACAAACATGTGATGGTTCAGTGCAGGATAACCAGCTTATCCTGCTGAGCCCGGAAGCTGGTCATTTTCTGAAGACAGACAAGAAAACTGATGTAAACTGCAGAGTGAAACCAGCTGACCAAGGAAGCTCTTTGAAAGTGGGTAACTTGGTCATCCAGAAAGACCTGGCTTCCTGTTGTCCTAAGCGGGCCCCCGATTCTGTTTCTATATTCAGCACGGTACATCTGAGAAGCAAATGGCACACGATGCTCCACGGAGCAGCATGAGAGCCGACTGAGTCGAGTCAGTGTCTGTGGTCTGACAGTAACCGAATGATTAGGACTGTGTAGGCTGCTTCATTGCTCCTGTCCCCAAAGTCACAGGCTAAGTCCTCCAGGGCAAAGGGAAAGACCCACTTTTCCAACTTCTGCAGGCCGACCTGGGCACTTCAGTCTCTACTTCTATATCCTGCTGGAATCTGTTAGAATGTGACCTATCCTGCCTCAGAAGTCTTTTCTCTCCAGCCTTCATAGTCTGAAATTAGAATAACCAGACCTGAGAGCTCATGGTCCAAAGCTGATTCTTATGCATATTCATTTATTCTTACTAAACAATGCTAATTGAAGATCCTCCCTTCTAGGCCTGCTAAAGGCACTAACCATATGGGGGCCTAAACAGACACAAACTTTGCGCCACGAACCTCGAGGTCTGGAAAAGCAGAGGAATTCACTGGGTGCTGGCAGTACTAACTCCTAGAAAAGGAATCAAGGTGTCCCCAAGACTGCCATCTCCTCCTTGCTGTACCTTTCTCGTTGCACTAGGCAGTCTTGGCCCATCTGCCTTCTGCTTATGTACTTTCATGGTTAGTGTCTTGTTCCCGCCAGGCCTCTAACTTGTTCATATGAAGCCTTGCTGGGTATCTGTGGGCAGCTTTTGATCATAGTAACTATGTTCTTCCTACCGAAGATAAGTGGGTGAGGGTTGGGTGCCTTATCCCTGTTATATTACCTATAGATCTGTGTGTGTGTGTGTGTGTGTGTTTGTGTATATGAATATGTTTGCGAATATGAGATTATGTTGAAGTATGTGTGAGTGAGTGTATGTACACACACACATATGTGATGATTTGGGTGTTGATACTTGCATCCATGTTGCTGTAGTTAGAAAGTGTTTGTATTTGGGTCCCAGCATCCAAGTGTTTTCCTTCTTAAACTGCCTGGTGAAGTCAGAATGAATCCATGGAATGCAGTCTTCAGCTACTTTCTCTGAGCTTTGCAGATGAGACCAGGGAGCACAAAAGGCCTCCTCATCTCCAAATGGCCTTGAGCGTTCCTTAGAGTCTCTCTCTCTCTCTCTCTCTCTCTCTCTCTCTCTCTCTCTCTCTCTCTCTCTCTCTCTCTCACAGGTGGTTTTGTGCCAGTCTGCCTGAAACCCCCTGGGGCCACTCTAGGGTGGAGAGTGGGCCAGAGAATACAGAACAGAAGCAGGAGCTGCCATGAGGCATGACCTCCAGTAACATGACAAGGAGGAGGAGAGAGAAGGGAGCGGAGAAAGCTAGAGGAGAAAGAAAAAGAATGAGCGAGAAAAAAAAAAAAAAAGAGGACGTGTAATTTACTGAAATATTACTATATATTCTTGTGGTTTGGATGAAAATGGCCTCCACTGGTCCATAGAGAGTGGCACTATTAGGTTATGTGGCCTTGTTAGAGTAGGTGGGGCTTGTTAGAGGAAGTGTGTCACTGGGGGGTGGGCTCTGAGGTTTCAGATGCTCAAGCCCAGCCCGGTGTCACTGTCTCTTCCTGTTGCCTGGGACTCGCAGCTACCTCTGCAGCGCCGTGACTGCTTACATGCTGCTGTGCTCCTTTTCATGACAACGGTGGACTGACCCTCTCAACTGTAAGCCGGCCCCAGTTAACTGCCTGCCCTAATAAGAGTTGCTGTGGTCACGGTGTCTCTGTCTAAGTGATTTTGTCCCTTTGTGACACCGAGAATTAGCCTAGGGCCTCACTCCGCTGCACGGTGTCTCATCCTCAGCTCCTGCTTGGCTTCACCTTTTAAGACAAGGTCTGGTAAACTACACAGGCTAACTTTGAACTCTGTGCTCAAAAAGAGACCTCAAATTTGCAATCCTCCTGCCTCAGCCTCCTCAGCAGCTGGTATAATAGGCCTGTGCTTCCAAATTCCATTACTTACTACAATTGACTTACTACCAAGTCAAGTCTTTTAATACCATAAAGAAGATTTCTTTGTGCTTCTTCCTATTTGGTGGTTATCAAATGTTTTCCCTCAAAATCAAGTCTAAACTCCACAGCATGCCTTCAATGTCCTATATTAACACCACAACCACCACCACCACCCAGGGTTGAGGGGACCACGCCAGCTGCTGGTGCTTTGAAGTAAAATAGAGGAGGCATTCATATATGTACCCTGTACCTCCTACAGTACTGAATTTTAGCCAGCTCACCATATTTAACGGGAAACAAACCAAACCTGACCCACCCATCCCAAACTACCAAATACCCAGGTAAAAGCTTGTCTCAAAGCCTGTTCTCTGAGGGTTAGTGGCCAGAGGAAGGGCCACTGTGAACCCTGTCAGTCTCAGCACCACATGGGTGCCCTGGCAAGCTACTCAGGCTCTGCCTCAGTCACTCTCTGTAACTTCATGGCGGAGAGAGTGAGGGCTAATTTAAATCAAGTACCAGGTACTGGGTCTTCAAAAGCACTATGTTTGCCCATGTTGCGATCTTGCCAAACTTCTGGGCTTAGATAGGCTCCTACTTACATGTTTACACACACATACTCTCCATACAAAGCATACATGTTTACACACACATACTCTCCATACAAAGCATGCGTGTTTACACACACATACTCTCCATACAAAGCATGCGTGTTTACACGCACATACTCTCCATACAAAGCATGCGTGTTTACACGCACATACTCTCCATACAAAGCATACGTGTTTACACGCACATACTCTCCATACAAAGCATGCGTTGTCACCTTTAAGGCAAAACCCAAAGGGGGTGCAGAGACAGATTGCAGCCCTAATGTTCTTTTGCGGTGCTGTTGGCATCATCTTAATCAATACAGCTTGCTACAACCTCCAAGCTCCCTCTAGGACCCAGATAACTCCAGGATCTCTTTCTCCACCATGACTTCTTGACAGGCGGAACATGAAGTGAACCATAAAAATGGGCCTACCCCCATTTCTGCCCCCATCCCCATGATGCGCAGATGTCAGTGATACCCATCTTGCCTAAGACCTGCCTCATTCAAGTGGCAGTGTCCCGAGGTGAGCAGCTGGCCATTCGTACCCCTGGCCGCTTTCACCCTAGTATGACTACATTTCCCTCCTTTATGATGCAAGGCCTCCAGAAGTGGATATTCAAAAGGACTGGAGGGCACACAGAGAGAAGCCCTCCAATGCCTACAGTGCATTCTGCCCAGGTCACACTTTGCCTTAGAGAAAACCTCCCTTCCAGGAGGCATAATGCTTTGGGTCAAGCCAGCAACTGAGAGCAGCAGGGCTAACTACCCAAGCCCGTGAAGTCCTCAAACACTAGACTTATTTCAATGTCATCTGCTAAAGTTTCAGCTTACAGTGAGTCCTCTTGTTATTGTTAGTCTCTGGCTGTCATTTTGAGGCTTTCTCCCCCACAGACCTTAATTGAATGTCCCAGAGGGGAGATATTTCTAGCATATAGTTTTGAACTTTTGCTTCATATTGTGACCAATTAAAATCTGACTAACCACAGAATACACTTTTCTTTTGCTTCACATATCACCCCCAATGGAGAGAATGGAGTTTGGATGTAATAATATTATTTTCCATGCTGCTTTGATTTAAATAAGAGAAAAGATTTTGTGTTTGTGTGTGTGTGTGTGTGTGTGTGTGTGTGTGTGTTTGTGTATATGA
>NC_034604.1:9709005-9715797 GCF_900095145.1 Mus pahari | reverse complement strand
GAGAGAGAGAGAGAGAGAGAGAGAGAGAGAGAGAGAGAGAGTGTTATGTTCTTTGAGAACTTTTTGACAACCCCATTTGTTGCATCCCTCCCTCACTCCAGGGATATACTAGATGGAATTTTCTAGTCTGTTCTTTCTCCTCATGTCAAACCTCCTTATGAAATATAAAGCAGCTTTGATTTCTACGTGACTGAAAGCCAAGCTATGTTGGTTGGCGTTTAAATCTGATATTAATATACAAAGCAAGGGTGCAAGCCATCCAAACCCAGCCCCACCAGCATTTCTTCCTCATGACACCCTTTCCTTTTCCCTATCTCAGTCCTGAGACTCTCAGGGTCCTCTCTGTGAGCAGCCTTGTAATCCCTCGCCAAGGGTGCAGAACACTGCCTTCATCATTTTTATGCTCCTGTCACAGAATAGCCCAGGCTAGGTGCTTTGTAGACTATAGGCATTGTGGGGCTCATGGTTCTGGAAGATGGAAAATTCAGACTCAAGGGCCAACTATGGTGAAGGCATTCTGGCTGTGTAGTAAAGTGGAGGAAGGAGCCGACAAGGAAAGGAAGCAGGGGGTTGAAACACAGTCTTAGGCTCTTTTACAATCTACATTGATATATTCCTATTCATAAGCATGGAGCTTCTAAAGCACAACTTCACTCCCACCCTTGTGTGTGTGTGTGTGTGTGTGTGTGTGTGTGTGTGTTTGTGTGCATGTGTGTGTGCATATGGGTGTTGCATTGTGTATGTGCATGTGTGTGTATGTGTGGGCATATGTGTGCATGTGTGTATTTGTGTGTGTATGTGTGTGTGCATGTGTGTGTGCGTATGGGTGTTGCATGTGTATATGTGTGTGTATGTACATGTGTGTGGGCATGTGTGTATGTGTGTGCATATGTGTGCATGTGTGTGGGTGTGTATGTGTGTCTGAATGTGTATGTGTGTGCATATGTATGCATGTGTGTATGTGTGTTGCATGTGTTTGCATGTGTGTGTTCATGTTCTTGTGTCAATGCAGGCATGCAGGTGCCACTGTGTGTGTGTACAGTTAGAGCACAACCCCCCCCCCCATGTCTGCCCTCAGGGTCCCATTGCTGCTGTAGGTGACAGACTATCTAGCCCTCAAGCTTTTGGGCATTCCCCTGCCTGTGCCTCCCATCTTCCTGTAGGAGGGCTAGGATTACAGTCTTACTATCACATCTGGCTTTTATGTGGCTTCTGGGAACCCAAACTCATGTCCTCACACTTGCATGCCAAGTGCTCTATCAGGTGAGATATCACCCCCAGCCTTTAAGGCTGTTTTATTGGGAATTAAGTTTCCAACACTGAACTTTGGGGGACATTGTCAAACCTCTAACTGCAGCAAGCATATTGTAGGTGAATGCAATGATTCAGCCTGCCTCACTGGAACGGTGTTGTCTGACTTCTTTCCCTGTAAGCACCTCCACTTGCTAGCAGTCAGATTTTTGCCTTTGTTCCGCACCCTCTTCTTCCCTAGCCAGGCTCCCTCTCTTATCTCTCCAGCTAGGAGCATCTGCACCATTCCTTTTTCAATGCAGCAAAATGTCTGGCATATTCCAAGCCCCCTTGCTCCATATCCCTCTCCCATTGCCACCAGTCTGGAAGGATCATCCTATGTTTTTTAACTACAACCTTCTTAACCTCATTTGCCCTTCGAGCCACTGAAATTGACTTCCAGCCATAGTGAATTCTATGGACAGTGCATTAAGGCTTTGAAGACTCAACTGAGAAGGACCTGGAATTGAGGCAAGACTTTGGAAATAAGGACAATTTTTGAAAAAAATAATGCTTAAAATTGAATGGCTTTTTTTGAGAGGATAGTGGTGTGTGTGTGTGTGTGTGTGTGTGTGTGTGTGTGTTTGTGTGTGTGTGTATGATTGGGGGTGGGTATCTGTTTCCTAAATCATAGTTAGCCTGGAAATACTTAGACCCATATATGGTAATAAAGAGTTCTCCAGGGAAATGGCAGAAGAGGTTATCAGTGTCCTTGTCTATCCCTGACAAAGACCTTCCATGAGAGATAGCTGGAGCAGTGACACACAGTTCTTGCCTTTCTGCAAGAAGCAGGCAGGAAGTGAAGCAGGCAAACAATAAAGGACAGGCTGTCTGCCACTTGCTCCTCTTGGCTCCTCGTTAAGGCTCTAGATGTTATGTCCGTGGCCCGGTCTCCTTGTCAGGTCCCCTGCCTATCTGTTCTCTAGGCTGCTGTCATTGGTTAAGAGAGAAAGCAGCTCCTCTTTACCGCATCGTCTACACCATCTGTTACTGTAAGACATCACTTCCACTCTGCTGAGTGAAATTGCAAAAGGAATGTCAAGCCAGAAAGTGCTTCTCTTCTCTGCATCTGAAAGGTTATCGTTGTTTTGAAACAGGGACTTATTATGTAGCTAGAGCTAGCCTCAAACTCTACAATCCTCTTGTCGGCCTACTGGGTACTGGAATTATAGACCTGTGACAATAGACATAGAAAAGGTATCTTCTTTTTAATCAAGAAAATAGAAACACAAGACAATGGTTCTCTTTCCACCACCTCCCACCCTTACTGCTTCACCCATGGCTGTGTCCTGAAGAAGTTAATTGCAGTATCCCAAAGCTAAAGCATTCAGATGAGGTCCTGCCCTCTGTGCTGAGGGTGCCAACCAATGTCTGGCAATGCCCATTCAGAAACAGACTGACAAATGAGCAGAGACCATCCGTCTCACAGAAGCCATGGAAGAACTAACAGATGGCGAGTCATTAGACGTTTAGTCACTCCTGGCCCAGCCTGGATTTGAACCTGTGACCCCAAGTAAAGGGTTTTATGTTGCAATATAAATGACCGAAGGGCTTAAGGACCTTCAAAACCCTTACCTCTTAAAGTAACACTTTCAGTCATTTTGAGAGAAGTGGAAGTAAAGGAAGAAATGGAGGGGAAAAGGAAGAATAGCAGAGGGAAATGTCCATCTCACATGACACAATGGAGGAAGTTGTTGCTTATGTGTGCACTTGGGTAGGGATGCATATGAATGTGTGTTCATACTTGGAGGTCTATTGAGTGTCACTCCTCAAGTGCTGTCCACTTTGTTTGAGACAATGCTTCACTAGCCAAGACTGCTCTATTGGGCTAGACTGGCCCGCCAGGGCATTCCAAGCATCTGCCTGATCTCTACTTACCCAGCCCTGGGTGACAAGGGTGCATCACCATACACAGTCTTTTAAATGTGGATTCTGGGGGTAGAATTCAGGTTCTATGCTTGCAAGGTAAGCACATTGCCAGCTGGGCCATCTCTCCAGTCTCCACAGCTGTTACTTCTTGAGGTTGCTGCTTTTGAAAAACATTGCACCATTTGAAGGTGGATGCCTCCTGCCAACACCCTCAGCTCTCGCTGAAACACCTGCCCTGGCCCTCCTTGGCTTCTTGATTCTCCTCATTTGACAACTTAACAACAGAGGCTGTTTATCCTCCCTGAGAAAACGTCCCTAGATAGGGCCATGATGGCCCAGTAAGCTCAAGATGACTTCTCAAGTCTGTAGTGAAGTGCTTGAGAATAAACATCATTCTGCCCATTTTACAGGGCTAGCGGGAAGGCCAAAGGTTTAAGGAAAACTTTGTTTCTACATATCAAAAAATAGAGTCTCAGTTGTCATCCAACCCCGAGTGCCTTAAAAAGCTGTCATTTACCAGCCCAGCCCTGTCACCATGGGAAAATTACACTACGTTTTCATTTTCTTGTCTGTAAATTGCAGGAATTTCACATAAAGACTGTGGTAGAGTGCCGTGCCCTTCTGCACAGGGCTGCCATTTTGCTTAACCCCAAACCACCACAATGACATTAGACTGAAACACGATGTTGATGGTGTCCCCTGGAGTTGTGCAACTGAACAGTCATGCCAACCAAAGTCCTATGTCTGCATTCTCAGGAATTAATAGTCATTGCTCCCATTTGGAATCTCCTCCTCCTCCTCTTCCTCTTCCTCTTCCTCTTCCTCTTCCTCTTCCTCCTTCTTCTGTGGGAGCAGGGTTAGGAGCAGAATAAATAATTCACAATAACCTTGTCTTTGACTACTCCATAACATGGGACATGGGGGCAGTCAGATTGAAAATATCAGAAAATAACCCCCAACTAGTGGGAAACCAATTTCTTAAGATCCAACGGGAAAAAGTAGGAAGACTATTTTTAAAAATCCACTTGTTACTTAATTTTTCAAATTATTTAATTATGTGTGCATGTGTCTGCGGCTTTGGGTGTGGATTTGTACATATGAGTGCAGTACTTGGAGGAGCCAGAAGAGGGCAATGTCTCCCAGAGTTGGAGATAATGTAGTTGGAATCACCCTTGAGCGGGTGCTGGGAACTGAACTGAAGTCTAGCGCTCAGCAAGAGTAGTATGCATTTTAACTGTCCAGCAGCTCACCAACCCCTTCGCTTACTTTTGATTCATATATAATATTTTTGAGAGTTTATAAGGTTTAATGTAATGTTTTGACTTAAACTTTAACTCTTCTTCCTGGTGAGTGTATTAAAGTCCCTCTCTTCTGTTTTGAGAGACAGAACATATTTTTGTTTACATTCTCCTAGGATTTCATGCTTTCCATCTAACCCTTGTTCCTGGGAGCAGTGTTCTCACAGTGTTAGTACTGAGTGGCCGGCAGCACCTGGAATCTATTTGCAGTGCTAATAGAAGATGCTCAGGCTCCGCCCACATCGACTCAGCAGACACTCAGCTTTCTGCGATTTACAGAGCACTGCAGGGTTTTGGTATGTCCCACGGTATAAGGATACAAGCGCACAGACACCTGTAGTTCTCAAAACAAAGCTGATTGTGGGACTCTAGTAGGAATGAGTTTCCACCAACCCAAAGCAGAGGACTCAAAAATTGGTGTTGCAGGTGTGCCAAGACAGAGGGGTCCTGGCAAACCCTCCAGGTGGTAGCTAAGACTCCCAGGCGACATCCAAGCTGTATGTGAACTGGAAGTCCAGAAAGCCTCATCGGGACCAGTGCTTCTTACGTGTATTCCTGGTGGAAGTCCCTAGAAGAACAAAATGCTGTTCTGTGAGTCCAGTGTTCCCTACAAGACACTCTAAATCCACTGAGACTCCCTTATCTCTTGTTCCCTTATATTATTCACTGAAGAAGAGCCAGGCAGGGTCCAAGACAGGCAGCTCTCAATCACATGGGGCAAACAGAACATTGGTTTTTCTGCCTGTAAACTGCTGGAGGCTCCCCTGGCTGCAGTCACATGTTTAGGTGGCTCTAGCGTTGACTGATGGCCAAGTCTAAATTCATAAAAGACACTTAGATGAATCATCCCATGAGATTGCTCCTGACCCACAGACATGAGACATAATACATTTTATTTTATTTTATTTTATTTTCAGAGGAAGTCTTACTATGTATCCCAGGTTGGCCTCAAACTCCCAATCCTCCTGCCTCAGCCTCCCAATTACTGGGATTATATGTAAACATCACCAGGCCAACTAGTAAAATGCCTATTGCTTAAAAGTACTAGTACATAGCCAATCAAAACTAGTAGCATGGTGAGGTATGGTGGTGGATTCCCATAATGCCAGCCCTCAGAGGTTGAGGTGGGAAAATCTGAGTGACAGGCCAGTGAGGGCTACACAGTGAGATACTGTCTCAAAAACAAGAGAAAACAACAACAAAAAAAACCATCTAGTTATATGAGATGACAAAACTTGACCTTAAACCACAATGGCCGGAATGGGTGCCCTAGTTGCTGTAGGAATGAGTATCCTGCATTCTTTATTTCTTGCCATCCACATCAAATGGACCAGTGATCTGTACCTGAGTCTTGATCAACTCTCTGTCTTGCTGCTTGAGAGGACAGGCCACCTCTGTGCCCCCTGTCCCCATCCCCTGCTCCCTGCCTTCCTTTCAGACTGTGATCAACTTCATGCAAAGCATCCTAGCAAGAACACACTGCTTCCTCTACAGACCAGCTTCATCCTATAGCAGAGGTCCTGGCCCCCCTGGTCTCTCCTGGCCCCTACAGTCAACTTTTTAGCCCACACTTTGCCAGCCACTGGCTCTCATTCTCTCAGGAGCTTTACTCGTGCAATTTATTTTCTTTTTATATGTGCAAACACCTCCAGCCATCAGACTGAGCTCCTGGGTACTAAACCACCAGTTAAAGAGTGTATGTGGAGGGAGCCAGGACTCTAGATACCTATGTGGCTTTATCTGATATCAGTGGGAGGGGAGGGAGGCTAGATACCCCAGAATAGAGGGATGCTAGAGGGTGAGGTGGGAGTGGGTGAATGGGTGGAGGAGCACCCTCATAGAGTCAAAGGGGAGGGGGGAAGGGAAGGGGGAATGGGATGGGGAGTTGGAGGAGGGGTATCTAGGAAGGGGGATATCATTTGAAATGTAAAGGAATGAAATTATTAATAAAAAAGAAAGAATATCCCTCCCATTGGGTTTGTTAAATCATCTGGTTTGATAGTGTAATTATTTAGTTTTTTAAAATTAGCTTCATTATTTATGTGTGTGTGTGTGCAGGTAGCTTCTGAGGTCATAGGAAGGCACTGGATCTCCTAGAGATGGAGCTATAAGCAGTGGAACAGGGGAATTGAACACTGGTCCTCTGTGAGAACAGCAAGTGCTCTTAACCACTGAGCCATCTCTCCAGCCCATAATCATGAGAATTTTGTAAATGTGTGCAATGAAATACGGTCGTATCTGCCCCATTTGTCTCCTCCAACTCCTCAGTTTCCCCACCAACAGCATCTCTCTCTCTCTCTCTCTCTCTCTCTCTCTCTCTCTCTCTCTCTCTCTC
>NC_034604.1:9691166-9708910 GCF_900095145.1 Mus pahari | reverse complement strand
TCTCTCTCCCTCCTTCCCCTCCTCCCCCCTCTCTCTTGTTTGTGTGTGTTTCTGTCTCTGTTCCCTTCTCTATGAACCACTAAATCCAATATGTGCATGTATGTGGATCCATCAAAGAAGAAAGATTCTTTTCTCCCCCAGCAGCCATCATTGCTTCTTGGGCCTGTAGGGAGCCCCACCCCACTCCCATACCAGAATTTTGGCTAATTTTATCCTGTACAGGTCCTGTGCAGGTAGTCACAGTTGCTGAGTTCATGAGTCAAATCGCCATGTTCTGCCCTGAAGACAGCATTTCTCTGCACTCCCATTAGTCTTGCCTGGTAGTTCAGGCTAGTTTTGAATTTACTAGGTAGCCTGAGCTGCCTCGCTCACTCAAGGTCTGGGATTGTAGACATAAGCTACCATACCCAGAGAACCATTTCTTTTGTTTCGTTTTGTTCTGCATTTGGTGTGCAAACCAAGCTAGACTCTCACTTGAGAGCCCCCTGCCTCAGCTTCTCAAATGTTAGGATTACAAGCTTGTAACCTCGCTCTCAGCCTGGTAGAATCAGCTTAAACCCTGTTTTTAGGTAATTGCCAACTTCTGTCCCATCTCTTTCTGCCTGCCCTTCGAAGAACGATTTCTAGAAGAACTTTTCGCAGACTATTTCCATTTCATGACACTTTCAGTTCAATGCTGAACAGGGTTCTGCCTCATCTCTCCCTTGGAGGCCCCAGCTACTGCTAAGATCTCAGTGGCTAAAACGATGCAAGATGCATCCTTTTTAGCTCCCTCCCTCCTGGTCCAGGCACTGCTCCACACTAGGTCTGTCCTATGGCCCCCATGGTCTCCTCTCCCGGTTTTCTCAAACCCTCTCATTTCTTATTGTGCTCTTTTACATGGACTCCTGTCTGATTATTAAAGATTATTCTATAGGTCTTGGTTTTTAACTTCATGATCTACAAATTTTGTCCTGAGAGCTCTCTCAACCTTTGAGTTTTAATTACCAATATATGGTATATTCCCCAATATGCCAAATAATGCTAGTATATTGATGGGAGACTGCCTATCTGGATTGAAACACTTTTTTTTTTTTTTATTCTATTCTATGTACCAGGCTCCATCTGAGGCTTACCAGGTCCAAAACCAAATTCATTGTCCTGCAAAACTGTCCACCAGTAAGTGCACCCTCTCTGTTAGTCACTGGTCCAGCTAAGTCCAGTGCCCTCTGTCCTTGGTCCTCCTCAGTACTCAGATCTGTCCACCATCTTCTTTTTTTTTTTCTTCTTCTTCTTCTTTCTTTGATATCTTCTTTATTTACATTTCAAATGTTTTCCCCTTTACAGGTCTCCCCTTCAGAAACCCTCTATGTCATCCCACCTCCCCCTGCCTCTATAAGGGTGCTCCCCCACCTACCCACTCCCATTCTCCCACCCTGGCATTCCCCTATACTGGGGCGTCAAACACACTCAGACCCTAGGGTCTCTCCTCCCACTGATGTCCAAAAAAGCCACCTTCTGCCACATATGTGGCCAGCGCCATGTGTATTATTTGGTTGGTGGTCCAGTCCCCAGGAGCTCTAGGGGGATCTGGCCAGTTGACACTGTTGCTCCCTCCATGGGGCTGCAAACACCTCATCTCCTTCAGTCCCTTCTCCAACTCCTCCATTGGGGACCCCTGAGCTCAGTCCAATGGTTGGCTGTGAGCTTCCTCCTCTGTATTTGTCAGGTTCTGGCAAAGCCTCTCAGGAGACAGCCATATCAGGCTTCCATCAGCAAGCACTTCCTGGCATCCACAATTGCATCCAGGATTGGTGGCTGTATATGGAATGGATCCCCGGGTGGGGCAGTCTCTGGATGGCCTTTCCTTCAGTCTCTGCTCCACACTTTGTCTCCATATTTCCTCCTGTGAATATTTTTGTTCACTCTTCTAAAATGCACTGAAGCATCCACATTTTGGTCTTCCTTCTTCTTGGCTTTATATGGTCTGTGAATTGTATCTTGGGTATTCAGAACTTTTGGGCTAATATCCACTAATCAGTGAGTACATACCATGTCTGTTCCTTTGTGACTGAGTCACCTCACTCAGGATGATATTCTCAAGATCTATCCATTTGCCTGCAAATTTCATGAAGTCATTGTTTTTAATGGCTGAGTAGTACTCCATTGTTTAAATGTACCACATTTTCTGTATCCATTCCTCTGTTGAGGGACATCTGGGTTGTTTTCTGTTTCTAGCTATTATAAATATGGCTGCTATGAACATAGTGGAGCATGTGTCATTATTACATGTTGGAACATCTGGTTATATGCCCAGGAGTGGTATAGTTGGGTCCTCAGGTAGTACTATGTCCAGTTTTCTGAGGAACCACCAGACTGATTTCCAGAGCGGTTGTACCAGCTTGCAATCCCACCAGCAATGGAGGCTGTACAAAACTCAAGTCTAAGTGGATCAAGGACCTCCATATAAAACCAAATACACTGAGTCTAATAGAAGAGAAAGTGGGGGAAAGTCTCAAACACATGGGCACAGGGGGAAAGTTCCTGAACAGAACACCAATAGCTTATGTTCTAAGATCAAGAATCAATAAATGGGACCTCATAAAATTGCAAAGCCTCTGTAAGGCAAAGGACACTGTAAATAGTACAAAACAGCAACCAACATACTGGGAAAAGATCTTTACCAATCCTACATTCGATAGAGGGCTAATATCCAATATATATAAAGAACTCAAGAAGTTAGACTTCAAAGAACCAAATAACCCCATTAAAAAAAGAAGAAGAAGAAGAAAGAAAAACAGAGCTAAACAGAGAATTCTCAACTGAGGAACCTTGAAGGACTGTGAAGCACCTAAAGAAATGTTCAACAGCCTTAGCCATCAAGGAAATGCAAATCCAAACAACCCTGAGATTCCACCTCACACCAGTCAGAATGGCTAAGATTAACAACTCAGGTGACAGCAGATGCTGGCCACCATCTTCTAAGTGCTTCCCCCGACTATCTTCTCTTGCAATCTCTGTCACCTCGTGTCTTAAATCCCATTCACTGACCTCCACTGAGCCCACTGCTTTCCCAACTGTGAGAAGATAACCCATGTCTTCCATCTTGTCCCTCCTGCACTTAATCCCTTTCTCTATGACTACTTGTGTCTGATTCCTCCTCTACCATAAGGTCTTTGCACGAATCTAGAATATTCTCCCCTGTTCCCTTCAACTAGTCAATGACAATTTCTTCCTATGATCTCAGCTGGATTGCTTAGTGACTAACAGCTCTGTTAATTTCTGTAATTAAATCAAATGTCCTCATCCATCCCACAGAGCCTGCCCTTCTGGGCCTCTTTTCAATGCAGTCAGAATGTTAGCTTTTTGTGTTATAGGAGTTGTATATCTGTCATCTATTTACAGTTCATGGTATAGACAGTCATTTTCATTTAATAAATAAATTATTAAATATGCAAAAGTTACTATTCTTAAAGGAGAAGATGAGCATTTCTACCTCTAACGTAAGAAACCTCCCAGGAGACAGCCACACCGGTGACTGGAAGTCCTCTGGCATTCCAGGTCACTGATTGTAACACATTTTAGCTCTTCCTTTGTTTGGAACCAGTTAAGAAGTCGGCACAGGAGAGAGACTGATAGAGATCAAAATATCAACTTAATTAATAACCAGGCTGAAATGGGGAGCCATGCTTGACTAATGGCTACAAGTGTGTTTCCTGATGTTTCCCTGAAGATCTGAATTTTGCCAGACTCACCTGTGCAGGGGCAGGTCACGGCCCATGAAACTTGGCTGCCTGGGGTAGTCTAGATGCAGACCAAGGTTGAGAAGCCAGAGACCCTGGCTAAAGTGTGCCTGGAATGTCTCCTAAAGGCACACCTCACTCTGTGGCAAGGAATCCCGAGGGTGAACTGGGCACCAGGAAGGGCAGTGATGTCATTTTGGCAGAAGCTCCGTGCAAGGAAACTTTTCAGAAAGCCAGGAGAATGGAGACTCCCTAAACAATACTAAAGCATAAAGAACGTGTAATAGTAGTGTGGTTTTATTTAGAGTCACAAATCTGGTTCTTTAAGAAAGGAAGCCAACATCCGTTTTTGTCCCAGCAGTGGAATTAATGAATTCTCTTTGCTGGTCTCCTTTGCTTCATCAGCTATGATTTAATTAGTTGTTGTTACAAAATAACATCTTACCTTTGTTGAGATAATTCATTTATATTATAAATGTATTATGTCTAGATGCGTATGTTGTTAATTACCTCCAAATTTTCTTTTTCACATATTTTCCTATACTGATGCAAGGTACTTGATTCATTACACAACTTTAAAATTAAGCTATTTGTACAATTGAGGAATGCTTTCTGCTGCAAGTAACAGAATATCCAGCTAGTAATGCTTTAAGGCGTTAGTCACCAAGCATCCAACCCAAGTTTCTCTCTCTCTCTCTCTCTCTCTCTCTCTCTCTCTCTCTCTCTCTCTCTCTCTCTCTCTCTCTCTCTCTCTCTCTCTCTCCCCTCTTCCTCCTCCTCCTCCTCCTCCTCCTCCTCCTCCTTCTCCTCTCCCCCCTTCCAACCCCGTCTACATAGCTTAGGCTGGTCTTGAACTCCTGGTCCTTGCCCTTCTGCCTCCTGAATGGTGGGATTTCCAACCTGAGCAGATTGCTTGGCTTCTTCCTGCTGTGCTCACCACTTCAGATTCACTCCAGGGCTTGCTGCCCCAAGCTTGCAAAATGATCCCAGCTGAAATCATCCCATTCTAATCAAGGCAGTTGAGGCAGGGGTCCTACATGGGCGGGCTTTCTCCTCACTCACTGTCTTTTATCTGGAAAAAGCCTCTCTCCAGCCCTCCAGCAGATTTAGCAGTCAGACATCACCTCTGGTGACCTCTGGGTCCATGGAGGGCTGGGGAATGAGTGTGTGCATGGTACAGCGAGTGATACTGAAGGTAAACCATCTGGGTGGTGCACTGCAGCACCTAATGAAGTTAGAAACCGCCATCAAAGGAGAAAAGATGTGCAGAATATGCTCTGAACAATGTCTTCCCTGGTATATGGTGTGTGTGTGTGTGTGTGTGTGTGTGTGTGTGTGTGTGTGTGTGTGTGTGTGCTGCAACCCAAAGTTGCTCAACTATGACTATGCATCACTAATTCTTCTGGGTGCAAATGGCGGTGGAAATGGCACAATCCAGGAGATGCTAATACCAAGCTTCCTGAGATTTGGTTAGCCATCAGTAGCAATCGCCAGGTCTCAGGACCACCAGGTCTACAGAGCATCTGGGAACAGAGAAGGGAGGGTGCCGAGGAAGTATCGATGGCAACAACCTTCCATTGGCCAAAAATGTGTGTGTGTGTGTGTGACAGGGGGTGGGGGACATTAGAGAGGAAGAACAGAGCAGGTGGACCACCATGCACAGGACACTCAGGGCACAAGGAGATGGGGAGGATGGAGCACCTGAAGGAAGGGACTGGAGTTCCTGGATGGACAGTATGGAGTTCATTCATGGGGGGAGAGAAGCCACACAGTCCATTAGCAGAATGAGGAAATGTGGAGAGGAGCAGATTAGGTTAGGGGAGGGGAAAACAACTGGTGGCCACTGCAGTGCCCACAGCTGGAGCCCATGTCAGTCCGGATGGACTTGAAAGATAGCTGTGAGACCTGGTAAGCCCCGGAAGGGGGTGCGTTAACAGTAGGAGCAGTAGTGAAGAACAGAGGCCCCCATAGCAGACTCAGACATGCTTAGTACAGCGGCTCCACTCTGACTGCTAACTCGAGGAAAAAAGAGTTAATTTTTAAATAATGAAGAGATCCACCAGGGGGTTGCACCAATAGTCATTTTTAAAATCTCAAATCTTTGGTCTTCTCTACTTAGTTGCCTATGGCCTGGTTTCACAAAATGGGCTGCAGGCATTCTAGGAAAAGAAAAGCGTTTTTGGAAGAAGAGTTCTGGTACTACCTCCCAGAGGCGTCTGCACCGTCCACCCATGGGGAGGCATTTCACACAGGGGTTAGGGGAGAGCAGAGGCCTTCCTGTCTTCTCTGGGCAGCAGAATGGATTAGGCTAGGAATGGAAGCTCATTGGGAGGCAGAGAACTTCCCAGCTCTTGTCTTACCCCTGTCTGGATGTTGCTTCTGAAAAGGTATAAAATATACAGGCCTTTCAACCACAGATAATAGCAACCAATGCCCAAGGGAGTACGACCACCCTTCCCAGAAAACCCACAGCCTGCCTGCACTGTTAGTTGATGTTGTGATGTGCAGCCAAGAGTAGTCCTAATGCAAGAACGTGGTATTCCTCCTGGAGAGTTCACTCCTAGTCTTCAAGGAACTGGAACCAAGAGGCCACTTCTCAGAGACATGTTCCCTGTGATGGGTAGCTTTGTCAATTTAACACAATCTAGACTCTTTGAAAGAAAGTTTCAATGTACATTGGGTTATCTTGTGGGCATGTCAAAGGAGTACTATCTTAATTAAGTTAATGGATGTGGGGAGATGGAGCCCACTGTGGGCAGCACCATTCCCTAGGTGGTGCTGAGTGGGTCCTGAACAGTAAGGGGGTGGAATAATGGAGCTAAGTACAAGTAAGCAAGAAAGCATGCATGTATTCTTTTTTTTCCTTTCTGCTTTTGACTGTAGATGTGATATGACTAACTGAAGTTCTTGCCTTGACATTCCCACAATGGTAGACTATAATCTAGAATTGTGAGATAAAAGAACCCCTCTTCCTTTCTCCCCAAGTTGCTTTTTGCCAAGGTGTTCTATCCCAGCAACAGAAACAAAGCATAGTAAATCAGTTGCAGGTGAATGTTTGCTTGCTACAGGGTACTGGGTAAATCCTGGAATCCAGACATGGTAACTGCTGTCACCTTACTGTAACTGCACCACTCACCCTCAGTGACCTGTGGATTCCTTTTGGCTGAGCCTTTCCATCTGGGAAGCAGTGATCCTCGATGGGTATGTTCTGAGAAACCTATAAGACTGTGCTGATAAAGTGTTTAAACTCAATGCTTGGTTCAGGGCTGGCACTCAATAAATGTTAATCGCTGTATCTTTTACAGATGAGGAACCATTCATCCATAAAGAGTATCCCATGGACCCAGGGTCACCCAGACAAATGCTGTGCACACTTATTTTCATGGACACATCTTTTCTGAGTAGCACGCCAACAAGTCAGCAAATATTTATTAAGTGGCCATGAGCTGCAGGGTTCTGAGCTAAACATACCAAATTTATGCTCAAGGATGGCAGACTTCCTGCCTTAATGGAATTTACTGCCTGACAAGGGTGTTTGGCTTTTCAAGGCCAGCCCAGCTGCATAGAAAAGCTGGCCTTACAGATAAAAGAGACAGCTGCCTCTGTGATATGGTGTGAGTGTGCGCAGGAAGTCTGCTTTCGGTGGACATTGCCAGGAAGTAGGAATTACACTCAGTCCGCATTGCTCTGAATGCTGTCTTCCTAGAGAATGGACTCAGCTCAGCTCTCCCTCTCTGTCATCTCGCTTTGCAGTTCCTGTATAGACAGGGCAGTTTCTCCATAACCCTGTATCTAATATCTATGCTGTCTCCAGCCAGAGCCTGGCTGATGAGTTGTAACATTTCTTCCCATCACCTAATAATCTTGAACAAGGCAAATATTTGGGACTGAAGCAATGGCTCGGTGGCGAGGAGGAGCACCTGCTGTTCTTGCTGAGAACCTGGGCTCGGTTCCTAGCACACACATGGTGCCTCATAAGTGAGTAAGCTCCAGGGCATCCAGTGCCCTCCTCTGACCTCAGTAGATACCACTGACAGCATGTATGTGATGTATGTATACACATACATGCAAACATGAATACTCATAAATAATAATGACAAATAAAAATATTCCTGGGAAAGAAAAATGCTGCTTTCAATGAAGTGGGTATATTTTTATTAAATACACAGGTAGGTGTATATATATTTATATGAGTATATAAACTTAGGAATCCTCTATGTCGAGTAACTTTTCTTAAGGAATGGTAAGGCCTATCCCCAGCATTTGCCTAGTCCCCAGGACAAAATACATTAGCATGGAGCTAAAAGAAGGAAAGAAACTAAAAGGTTCAGGGATTATGCTCTGCAATTAGCCTCCTCTCTGTCTTTGTCTCTCTGCCTGTCTCTGTCTGTGTCTCTGCTTCTCTGTCTGCCCTGCCTCTCTCTCTCCCTCTCCCACTCTTTCCCCCTCTCCCTCTCCCTCCCTCTATCCTCTTCTCTGTATGCTTGTCATTGAGCACTGGCCCCAGGGTTTCGTACCACATAAGCTGAGGGCCACAGCAGGACCCAGACTTCATGGAAGATTGCTGCCTGAGGAACCTGGAAGATGAACACAAAGTTCCTTTCTTCACGAAGCTCTTGTCCATGTATGAGGAGAGCCTTATACAAACCTGATTCTTATCATTCTTACAAGAGTGAATCCCAGTAGAGGGTTAGCTCAGGCAAGTACCTCAGTTTGAGTAAGGCTCACCAGAGTCCCTCATCTATAATGGCAGCTAGTTAAGGAAGCCAGTCTAAGATGGGTTGGGGAAGGCAGGTCACCTGTGAGTGATCTCTGAGACAGAGTACTTCTTGGGATCTTCAGTCTAATGACACTGGAACATGACATTATGATGCTTCCCAAGGCACATATCCCCTTCAACACTTCCCCAGTGGATACCAAGCCCTGCACATATGACCCCAACATTCTCACTCTCATCCCTGATCAGTGCATTTTCATTAAGTTCTCTATCCCACTCAGTTTTCACTGTCAAATTGTTTCAATCCAGTCATTGGGAAAAGGAAACCTCAACTGAGGAGCTGCCTAAGTCCAATGGACTTTATGCCAAATCTGTGGAGCATTGTTTTAATTGCTAATTGATATAGAAGGGCATAGCCCACTGTGGGCAGTACCATCCCTAAGCAGGTGGTCCTGTGCTATTTAAGATAGCTAGCTGATCACAGGCCAGAGGTGACTCAGTAAACAATATTCCTACATAATTCCTGCCTCTACATTCCTGTCTTAAATCCCTGCCCTGAGTTCCCTCATGAAGAACTATGTCTTGGATGTATAAGCCAAATAAACCCTTCCCTCCTGAGTTGCTTTTGGTCATGGTGTGTATCACAGGAACAAAAATAACAAACTAATACATTCTCTAAGAAGTTTGGTTTGAAGATTTCATTCCCCCAAAAGAAAGTGTGATTTTAAATACCTTCTTTAACATGCTTTTTAAAAGTTCTTTCTCATGGATGGGCTTCTTGTGGTGTGGGCCCATCTGAAGGCAAGTGTGAAGCCTAATTCATTGTCAACTCGATGAGATTTATTATCTCTATACCATACCTCAGGATATGTCTATAAGGTGTTTCCAAAGAGTCATAACTGAGGAAGGAAGCCCCCCACCCTGAATAAGGATAGCATCATCCAGGAACCCAGGCACCAGCGTGAATAAGGGGGAATGTAGGCTGAACTCCAGCATTCACCTCTCCCGGGTTTCTGGCTCTGGACCCTATATAAGTAGCCTCCATACATCTCAGCAGCTATGCTTCCCCACAGTGATGGACTCTACCCTCAAATATTGATCCGCAACATGCCGTCCCTTCCTCGCCTTACTTTGTAACAACAAAGAGGAAAACACTAAGACAGCAAGGTTTGTTGAAGCCAAAGGAGCAGCCTGCTTGATGATCCATCCTTGGATGTGGGTGACATCAAATGCCTACCAGGTGCCATGTACGTGAATTTTACTAAAGGGCAGCTCAACAAACAAACAAACTGCCTAGAGGAACCCAGACACAGTGGAGACATAGGCAAAACACCTGCTCCCACCTTTGGGGAGGCAATCACCTGGTTGGCGGCAGAAAACTGAAACATGTCAGCCTTTGCTCTCAATGGCTATGCTGTGGCTGGAAACATGGATTTCTGCTGAGCATGGCTCCGGGTTGCCAAAAATCTGCACCTGACAAGCAACCAGCAGGAGGGCCTTCTGATTCACAGTAGGAGAGGGGAAGAGGTCTGTATTCAGAACGAGCCCTGGCCTAGTCAGTCCACTGATAGTGGAGACCTGGTATCTGATGCTCCTGCTAAAGAAAGAGAGATAAAGTCCTCGCTGACCAGTCTCCTCTGCAGGGTTCTACCATTCTGACGACTTTGTCTACACTGGCTCTGGAGGACACAACTACATTGAGAAAAATGGGCGCAATAAACTAAGCATGCAGACCTGGGGAGCTAGTTCAGTTGGCAGAATGCTTGCTATGCAACTACAAATTTGGTATCCAGATTCCACGGGAAAGGCTCGGCATGGTGGCGTGCACTTATAATGCTATGGCTGGAGAGGTGGAGACAGGTAAGTCTCCCCAAGTCTCATCAGGCAGGCAGCCTACCCCAAAGCCAATAAGAGACCCTGTCTCAAAAGAAAAAAAAGAGGAAGGGAAAAGAAAGAACAAGGAAAAGAAAAGACAAGAAAAAAAAAAGGGGAAAGAAAAGAACAATTTAGAACAAAACAAAACAAAAACAAACAAAAAGGTGGATAGCACCAGACTAACAAGGTCTAAAGTTGACTTCTGACCTCTGGACACATGTGCATTTACACGTACACACACACACACACACACACACACACACACACGAACATATGCACACCCAAATACCTGAACAGATAAATAAATGAAAAGACTTCAAAAATAAAAAACGAAGGAACCACACATGCCGGTAAGGAAGAGCCTTCCGCAGATAAGCAACACTACAGTCCTGGAGATATAATCCCTAAAACCAGAAGATATGTGTGATAATAAGACTCAAATAAGTCAATATGCGGCATTAGCTAGAAGAGCTACTAAATGTTCTAAGGAACTCAAAAGTCCCAGTGAACAACCACTTGATGAGCCAACAGTTTGATTTACAGTGTCACAAGAAATAGACGCTAACATTATTAAAGTTTCCACACTGTGACAATTTGCTATTCATTCACATTTAACGTGAGCCAGAATCCTCCTCCAACCTAATGGTGATCATCAGCAGTAACTCACAATCACAACCATTTATTGAGCATTTACACTGGTTGGGCACTGCTCCATGCTTCAAAAATACTCTGTAACTTCATTTCAATAGCAAACACTCACAAAGAACTCTCTGTGAGCCAGGCATTGTTCTTGGGGTTTTATAATCAGTAACTTACTCGTCACCAAAACCCCATGGCAGCTCCAGCTCCTATGGTTTCTCTTCCTGCAGCTTCGGTTCCTTGTGGCAAACAACACTACGAGAATATTAAACAAAAATCCCAGAAATAAGAAGCTTGTCAGTTTTCCATGGTGCTCTGCTTCACTTTGGGTAATGATGAAATTCTTCATCACCTTGTTTAACCCCATAAAATGAGGAGCAGCATACAAGGAGGTACTAGGGCACAAATCAGGGGACTTCACTATTGACTCAGTGCTAGGAGGCAGCACTGCAGGCGTTACAGATAAAAACAATGGCCATAATCCACTGTATGTACCCCCTATACATAAGGAGGACACTGCTCTGAGTAGCCATTGACGCTACATCAATCACCATTTTTGTAGAGGAATTGAGATGCAGTTCAGTTAAACAGCTTGCTCAAGTTTATGCACATGGACCAGTCAAAGTAAGAATAGAGCTCTGTACAACAATGCCCACGCTCTCAGGCCACAATCATGGTGTCAAGATACCACCATGAAATAGGTATTGCACTCGACCTCTTTTGAGGTTCACACCAGTTCAGACGTGAAACTGTTGGAGGGCAGACCTAGAGAGGGAAAATAACTAAACTGTAAAAAAACCTCAAAGTAATTAAAAAAAGAGAAGGAAACACACACACACACACACACACACACACACACACACACACACACACACACTCAACCACATAGCAAGGAAGTGACAAGCTTGGATTTGAATCCAGGCCTTTCTAACATCAACGGCTAGGGACCAGAGATCTTTGTCATCTCTGTTATCAGTTGTGGCTCTTTGATTGTGAATAGGCAATCATGCTTCCTTGTTGAATGTCAGGTCAACACATGTGGTTGACCATGGATGCTATCTAGATCAGTGGTGTTTATGCTGTAGTTCTGGGGTGCACTGATCCCGAATTGTCACTCCAGTACCTGGAGATACTAAAGGAATCCCATGCTCTCTGTCACATGTAAAGACTACCTTTGGATATGAATGAGAGGATTATCTCTTTCTTCAGGCAGAAGCCTGAATCAGTCTGTCACTGTTATGACCAAGTGCTCTTAGCTCTCTTTCCTGTGCTAATTAAAGTTGCACACACACTTTTATAATGAGCTTTCTTTCTTTGGCTATCCTGGGCATATTTCTGCTACCTTTCATTACATAGTTCCAGCTTTGCAAGTTCTACATCAATTCTAAAAGTGCTAGAAGTGAGGCCCTGTGCTTAAGACCCAACGCTAATAATGAGTAATAATAATAATAATAAACCATCTTCAAGGTTCTTGAATATGGTAGCAAAATATTTTAAAAGATACATTACCTGAATCTACTGAATCATCATTGAAAAACATTACTCAGTGATCTCACCTGGGCATAAGCACTGAACTGTGCACAGTTATATGAGCTATACTTTATGTGGATGGTAGCACAGAATGTTTCTTCACACCAACATCACCACAAATCTGTGCACACAACTCATTACACTATGACTACAATGTCACTAGGAGGTAGGAGAGTTTTCAGTTCCATGACCATGCTATAGGCTTCCATCATCTATGTGGTCCATGGTTGATCAGAATGTTACTACGGGGCACATGGTAGTACTTCATTTCTGTGTGTCCCTCTTGTGTTGTAAAGATAAGTATAGGCTCTTTCATTAAGGTTTTGTGAAGCTTAAATAAAATGGTATCTGTGACTCTGGAAGAACAATACTTGACAGATGATGCTCCGTAGATAATAGCCAGAGCCGCTGTCTGTCTTTCTCCTCCATCTTACCCTCCTCCTCCTCATCCTTACTATTGTTGCTACTTATTACTATTATTAAATGCTGGTGTTTGCAGGAAGTTTATTTTGTCTTATGAGTTGATGGTGGTACTAAGTATTTCAAGTGGTTTTAATCAGAGCAAAAATCCCTCAATCCTCTTCATTTTATCTTCACCAGAGTCTTGCGTAAGTAATATTGTTCTGCTCAATATGATGTAAGTACCCATTTATCTGCATAAGACTTGTGTGATACCTTGGTGGTGTCCCTGAACATGTGATAAGAGGTTTGGGGTGAGTGTGACCATCACAAAGGGAAAGAAAGAGTGAATGAGCTTCAAACACGTAAAAAGTCATAAAAGTGATCTGACTTTGAAGTTCAGTGCTATATTCCCAGGAACTCATGCAATGTAAAAGGTAGGGACTTAGGAGGTGAAGAATTGTTTAAATCTTAAGGATTCCTAGCTAATAATCCATCCCCTAAGGGCTCAGCTCCCAAGCTGTGGTGCTGTGCAGAAACAAAAGAACGTTCAGGAGGTAGGACTTACCGGGAGGAATAGGTCACCAGGGGATGCTTTGAAGAACACTGGGACCCTGACCCTTTCTTCTGCCTCTTTTCTTCCCAAGCAGGGGGTCAGTAGAATCCTGTCATGTGACCTAGCCAGATGTCTTGTACTACCATGTGTCCAAAGCAGCAGGGACGAGTGGGCAGGAAACTCTGAAACAGTGAGCCAAAATGTATCTTCCCTCAGTCTCTCAAGTATTTATTAGAGTAGAAGGAAGCCGAAGGAAGCCGAAGAGTAGAAGGGGTGCTGTTGAGTGTATGGTTAACAGCCTGGGTGAGGATCATAGAAGCCCGTGTCCATCTCTGCTCAGCTAAAAACACTGGCGTGTTTCTAAGTTCTGCAGCCTCCCATCAGACGCCCATTCTCGGGCTGAAATCTCCATCTCCGGCCACCATGTTTGGACTGACCGCACAGTCTTTGTTTCTCACTGGCCTCCATTAATGTTAGTTAGTTGTTTGCTTTCTCCACCATGACTCCCAGATGTGTATTAAACCACAACCCCATTGTTATGCATCATGAAAAATGGCCTTCACTGTTGTAAGGCGTGGTAATAGAGAGGCTTTAATATCTTCTTGATATGATAACACCTGAGAAAGATTCCATTATCATATATCAATGCTGAACTCATAACAAATGTATGAAACTGAATCTCCTTTGTTTTGTTAATTAATTGGCTGACATAAAAGACTACCCTATTGGACTTTAAATCATGTGGGCGGGCTAGTCTCTAAGAAGCTAGAGAAGCTTTTGGTAACAATGACAAAACTCTCAAAGGTCTGCAGGAGGCCAGAGGAGTATGATACAATGAGATGTAAAAGGGGGAAGGGAGGAGGGACAAAGGAGGAGACAATGTCACACATGGTCTGCTGAGTAACAACTTACTCAAGACTTAGTGACTTAAAGTGACAGGGCCAGATCACTGCAGAGATGACTCAGTGGTTAAGAATACGCACTACTCTTGCAGATCCGAGTTCAAGTCTTAGCTCCCAAGTGTGGTGGCTCATATTCTGTAACACCAGTTCCAGGGAATCTGTCACTCTCTTCTGGCTTCAGAGGGCATCTGTACCTCACACACATACATACCTCTCCTCTCTCACACACATGTAAATAAAAATAAAATCTGAATAGAAATATGTCCAAGGCTAACAGGAAGCTAGAACCTTCCATGGCAATAACCTTGACTGTGAGTATGACTGGGTTCTTAAACTGTTTCTTAGGAACATGACTTTCTTCACCCTGCTTTTGCTTTTCTCAAACAACCTAAATATGTGTACAATCATTCGTAGCACCAGAGGGTCTGGAATTTGGGAGCAGCTCAGCTAGAGTTCAGGTCCCTTGTACAGTCACACTTGAGATGTCAGTATATACTGTAGTTACCAGGAGAGGCTGGGGCTGCAAAGTGCTTGCTTGGCCATATGTGCACATATGTGGCTGGCACACTGTCGTTCATATCATTTTCTATTGGCCAAATATATGTACCAACTTTGATACAAAGGTGATAACACAGAGGCACAAATAATCTAAACAGCCATGAGCTGAGACCATTTTGAATTTTGGACTCTACAGAGACAGGGTGGGGTGGTAAAGGAAGAAGAGTGAAGAGTGAGAAAAGAAAATTGCTCTTCTGAGAATTGGTTTTTAAAAATGACATTGGATTGAATATTGGGGATAAAAATTAAGTCAAAATGGCTGGTTGTAGTGGGGGGGGGGTAGTATTGGCCATGCTACTGAGTGATCCAGCTCATTTTTCAGCTGCTGTGTATGTTATGTGCAGGATTCTGGTCGATAGTCTGACTTTTGATACTTCATCTCAGACACACATGGCCCTTCTATAAAATGTATCTGTCAGGAAAAGATAGCAGGCCATGTAAGTCAAACTCTTGCTAGAGGTATATTGAGTTATTTGCCAAGAGTCTCCTCTTGGACGAAGGCTTGCCCTCACGAGCAGTTCTTTCTATAGCACAGCTCTGCTCACCGCTCTTTCTTGCTCAGTCATGATCTTTGTATCTGTGCATGACTAATGCATCAAGGGCTCTTCCATGTCCTCACCAAACTCACACACACTCTCACCTCACAGAAGTACCATGAAGATTTAAGGTCCCTTTGTCTCTTAGTTCAATGTGTGCTTTTTCTGCCAGTGTGGAGTGAAAATTCTAGGAGAGAATTCGTCCCACTGTTGATTTTGATGGCCAGGTACCATTTATCAAATGCTGTTCTTCTCAGAAACTGTATCCTACCAAACCAAGACTAAAGTTATTTTTTCCTAAGAAGGCAGATGGTCCTTTGTGCAGACAATACTGAACCATAGTCTACCCCCAAAGACTAACTACATCTCCAAATCCTGCCCTAGACTAGTGGGTTTTGCCGTTATGGTACATGGGAACTTCCTCTGGCCTGAGTTTCTAAAGAATGAAAGGAAGATAACTGGCATCAATCCTGGACCAGTCCATCAGCGCAGAGAGTCTGCATGCACATGCCCTTCCTTGCTCTTTTGTCTCTATCTTAGCTGGCTCCCGGCAGGTCCTTTGATTCCACACCTCATTGTGGGGGTGTGGGGGTAACATTGTATGACTTGCATCTCTGTTTGTGAAGATGAGCATCCAGTTCCACACACAATGGAAGAATAACAGCAACACAAATTACAAATGTTAGGATGCATTATGCTTTGATTAACTAAGAAATGTGATCAGCTGAGCCCAAAAACCCAGAACTCGAATTCCATCAAGAGCAAGATGAATGAGCAGAGCTACAGTGACATCTGCTGGTCCCTCCCTTAGAGTGGCTGGTTTGAATACCACCAGAAATCAGTGATGGAAAGGGATACTAACGATGAAGAGTCTGTACTGAAAATGAATCTTTGAAACATGCCTTTAGGTAAACACATATTAAGTTTAAGTGTTTTCATTGGCATGATTAAAATGAGTAAACAAAACATTACTAAGGGAGAGAATGGAGAATGACTATGAGAGTTGATCCAAGCAGCAATACAATAGACCAGGCAAGCCAGCGTTTTAGCTTGTGGTCCCCAATGGTCACTGATGCCCACCCACCATGATAGGCACACAGGACCATCTGAGGATGAGAAAGGCATGTGGAAGAAACAATGCAACTCAAAACTCTTTATGAGTCTCAAGTTATTGACTTCCTTTTCATATTTTCCAGAAACTGAGGATCAGTGAATCACCCTCCCGCCCACAATGTCTTTCTTGGTTTCTCTGTATAGCCCCGTCTTCTGCAGTGATGCTGCGATACATTAGAAAAACATTAAGATGTAATCAGAAATTCCCTAGGGGCAGGGTTTCTGGGGGATCAATAACCTTGGTCACCCTCTTGGCTTGCATTCGGGCAAATCTTCAATTATCAATGTTCATTTTCCTCTCTGCCAACAACTCAAGTGAGATCTTGCTCTCAGACTCAGCATTATGAATACAGGATGCCCAAAGCTGCTTCCCCGGAAGGCTAAAAAGAAGGCCTGCCAGGCAGCTCCCCACAGCCCCGCCTCTCTCGGCCATCATCTTTTGTGGAAAGGGCAGGGGTTTTGTGACACAACCCCCCCCCACCAAGCCGTGTCACAAAAGCAGCCATCATCAGGACTCTAGATAATAATAACTGTTCTTTTTTCAATGAAACACAAGCCACAAGCATTACATTTCCCCCCTAAGCGTAGCCCTAAAGGCCTTTGGTGGATGGTGCCCACGACAATAGATTCTAAGGTTGTCCTGACACTGACACTTAGCACAAAAAAAACTAGTGGACACTGTGTCTTTCAGAAATTATTGAAATTCTTTTTAAAAGTGATCTGTGTGTATCTTAGCTTCTGGGGTCCGTTTGACAAAAGATGGTCATTGCATGATGAACAAAGGGGCTTTTTGTAGCTGCTTCGTGCTTGGTCTGTGGGACTGCTCATGGTGGGGAGGCCTGGCTGCCATCGTCATGCTGTGCTGAAAGTGTCCTTACTGCACATCTGAATAAAGGACAAAGAGACTCCCATCTAGGCAGAGATGTGCACATCTAACAATGACCATATACTGTGGGGAAGTGTGAGTGTGAACAGGCTGCACTTCTTGGAAGCTGAGCTGTGTTACGGCTATCTGGGTTCCCTTTTGTGACTCTGAGGGACAATGCAGAATCTACAAGTCTGCAGCATATTTGGTAAAACATCCTGGATCCATGGGATCATTCCTGGATGAATGCAATTCATTTAACAGACACAGCCATACTTGAGGGTTGGTTCCTAACTTTCTCCCTCCCTCCCTCCCTCCCTCCCTCCCTCCCT
>NC_034604.1:9669062-9690690 GCF_900095145.1 Mus pahari | reverse complement strand
TCCTTCCTTCTTTCCTTCCTTCCCTCCTTCCTTCCTTCTTTCTCTCCTTCCTTCCTTCCTTCCTTCCTTCCTTCCTTCCTTCCTTCCTTCCCTCCCTCCCTCCTTCCTTCCTTCCCTCCTTCCCTCCTTCCTTCCTTCACTCCTTTCCTCCCTCCTTCCTCTCTTTTTTCTTTATTCCACCCTTTCCTCCCTCCCTCCTTCCCTCCTTTCCTTCCTCTTGTCCTTCTTTTCTGTCTTTCTATCCTGTCTTTCCATTTCTGTGTCTTTTTTTTTCTTTCCTTGGATTTTAAACCACAGATTTACACTCTGGCCACACACCTTACATCACGGCTCAGCCCTGGTTATGTATCTATGGGTCATCAATGTTTAAGCAAGTTTTCTACAAAGCAGGAGCGATAAACTAATTGATTATCATGATAATTGCAAGTCACTCAACCAATTCCTGTGAACTAGGTATGCCCTGGATAGTTCTCAGTGGCGAGCAATTTACAGATCCACAGTCAGGTTGTCGAGCTCCCCCCCCGGGACCCATCCATCTGGTTCTGACAGCAACATATCCATTATTTCCACAAATAATGCTAAGGGAGGTTGTATTGGGTGGAATCCAGACACTCTTTTCCTGCATTTCTTCCTAATTACAAGAGTTAAACACTTTCTCCTTATGTACAACTCTACCATGATATATCTATTTACAAGAAGAGGAGTGAATTTCTAGAAACTTCTCTACCTTCTGTAAACACTGTCATTAGGCCCTTCAGTATCAGCAGGATGACTTTATGGTCCTGTCATCTGAATCCAGCCTATAGCTCAAATCCTTTGCAATTATTGAACAGCTACTATGGCTGGGGATGCATAGGATTTTTTGGGTCCAATACTCAAAACACAAAATAAAATAAAGAGCTACTCTGTCATTTCCATCTATACAGACTTGCACTTGGTCACTAAAAGCCCTTTTTAGAATATCCTTTCTGTGTTAAGTTCTGGCCCATCCATGTACACCTCCTATTGCAACACTTACTGTTGCTGAAGTCAAGGGGGTAGAAACACTTATCAGATTGACCAGAGAAGAGGATGTTATCTGTGCTATGTCAGCACAGAAGAGAGAGATTTTAAATGTGTGGCAAGTTCGGGTCAGCAAAGTTTTCTAATGGAGCACACATAAGAGCTAGCCTTTGAAGGGAATGGAATTTGCCACATAAAGAAAGAAAACCATATATAAGGTATGCCGGGGGGCATCAGTGAAGACAACTAGAAGACCTAGCCAGATAGACAGCTGTTCTCAAGTGGTTGGAGAGAAAGGTGTCTTGTGAGTCCAGCCAAGACATGCCCTTGGGGACACAGAAACCCATCCATGGGGTTCAGTACCTCCTCAAAGGCAAAGTTTGACAATCAGTGTTAAGATTTGTGGAACGCTATTTGTATACAGAGGACTGTCGAACATCTTGACCTTTAGGCATTGCCTTCTGTCTCTGCTCTCCATATCTAGTACCCATGGGGAGCCCACTGCACACCAGACAGGCCACCAAGCTCTGTGTCTTTGTCCATCTCAACCCTCATGACAAACCTGAAAAACCGTCATTCTCCCGAGTTTCCAAGTGAAGGCACAGGAATCCTGAGAGCTGATTTCCTGAAGATCAAGCACATGGCCTTCACACACACAGCTGCCAACAGAATACTTCAGGTTTTCTGTGACATTCACACCAGAGGGAAGAGTGGAAGGCATGAATATCTGGATTAACCCTCGCCCTGGTGAACTAAAAGATCTCATTACAATGACCCCAGAATATCTGGAAATTTCTAATGTGGACAGGAAGCTCCTCAGAGATAGACCTTGTCCCCCCCCCCCCCCGTGTCCTCTTTCTTCTCCATCCCCAAACCCTCATTCCTTTTACACACCTTCTCCCCCGAGGAAGCTCCCGTTTTTGACCCATTTGGTACTGAGAAAGGCTCCTAGCTTCTCTCTGTTTCTGTTGTTGCCCATGGCCTGTGACATGGTGGCATTCCCCCCCCCCCCAAAGTCCTCTCCTTTCCGGCATTTCCCCAGCAATACAGAGGGAAGTTGAAAGCTATATATTCAGGAAAACACTGGGAGAGAGTATCAGGATTTATTCCCAACAGTGACATCATCTTCTAGATAGAATACTCCTGACACACTAGTCGTTCTGGGTTAAAATCCTTAAGACAATGCACATCCATGCCTCTGTGAAGGTCAGCTTCCTGTTGGCATTCTTCAGCGGGTGATAGGCTCTGGTTTTAATTCCCAGACCTCTCTTCAATGGTCTTTTCACCCGATACCAAGAGGCCAAATAGCTGATCTATGGCCTCCTGAGAAAGACTTGGGGTCCCCCCAAAAATTAGAAAGCAGAGGATACTCAGGGCCTTCAAATCTCTCCAAGGGGCAGTCTGCTTACAAACAAAATGCTCTAGGACAATGATTTCCAACCTGTGGGTTGAGACCCCTTTGAGAGGCAATGACCCTTTTACATGGAATTGCGTACCAGATACGCTGTAGATAACATACATTAATATTCATAATAGTAGCAAAATTACAATTATGAAGTTGCATGACATAATTTTATGGTTGCAGGGAGTCACTGGAGCTGAGTGAAAGGCCCACAACGTTTGGAAGTTTGCGAGCCACTGATCAATGTTCATGGCCTCCAAAAGTGAGAGGCCCTTCTTCCTCATTCTAGCACAGAAAGAAGAAGGGGGGCGAATGTTAGGAGGAAGAGAAAAGGAAGGGATGAGTGGGGGGGTGGAGATGAACTTAGCAACTAGCTCTCTGTCAAGAGCAGAGTGCTTCAGGTATGTTACACATACATAAGCTTCAGGTATGTTACACATACATAAGAAAATTCAAGGGCAAGATGAACATGGAGATGGTTATAAAAGCTGAAGACAGCATCTGGACATAGGCTGGACCTTCCCAGAGCTCTGTGGGTTTAGTTTATGCCTGAATTTCCCTAATGCAAATTTCTTATGTTTGGTTTTGTACACTCAGAATCCCCTAGGGCAAGGTCACACCCAATGCCAGTCTATGGAGCCCTGTTCTTTCAGACCTTCGGGTGCGTTTGCTCATTGCCTCTTTGGTCTTTGAGTCTTCCAGTATCCCTAGAACATTGTACTTCTGAAGCCGTAATCCTTCACATCACAGGGGAAAATAGAAAAGGAAGACGCTGGAGGGAGTATAAAGCGAGACAAAGAGGAGAGACTTTGTCGGGAGTTTTAAACTTTCTTATTGAGTTAGAAGTGGCCCTGGGGAGAGGGTGTTTTAGATGTTTGGCCTTCTGGGCTCACTGTTGCCGTGGAGAAGAAAGAGTGTGATGATTTAAAAGTGGTTGGGACACATCGGGGACTGGAGAGAAGGTGACTACCTCACAATTGCTCTTTTATGTGGGCATTAAGGCTGTGACTGATATTGTCATCATTCACAGGATCTGTTTCCTTCAGAAAAGCAGGAGAAAATCTGGCCTTTTGACTAGAAAGAGAAAAGTTTCCAGGCTTTTCCTCACAACCCCTTGTCCCATGATTCTCAGCTTTAGACAAAGGGCCCGGGCACTTAAGAGAAGGAATCTCTAATTTATAATCAACTCACCTGTCCTGTTCATTTGGCCAATAATCTTCACCTCATTGATGTTACCCTGGTAACCATTCATAGCCTGAGCAGGAAATATGAGGACATCTGTAAGTAGCAAAGTGGCAAGCACATTTGTGGTTAGGCAAACATTCTAATAGCCAGTCTGCGGGGAATTAGTATCAGGATCCACCTTCCAAAGAAACCCCGGTTTGCTGATGCTAAGGCCTCCTTTAGAGGTCAAAGTGTCTGCCCCAAACCTGCACATGCCTGCAAGATTTGTTTTTAGTTGTCTCTAGATTAGTTGAATACCAAATTTGAGGGAAAGGCTGTGTAAGTAAGTGTTGTTTTGTTTTGTTTAAGAGATAAAGACAAAAACGGAGTGAAGTATGTACATGTGTGGTGCTCTGAATGAAAGGGGTCTGAACATGCTCACAGAGAGTGAATCTATTAGGTGTGGCCTTGCTGGAGTAGGTGTGGCCTGGTTGGAGGAAGTGTGTCCCTCAAGGTGGGCTAAGCCAGGCCCAGCCTGTTTTCCTTCTTCTTGTTAGTCTGATTCTGATGCAGAATGCTCAGCTACCTCTGCAGCACCATGTCTACCTGTGTGTGGCCATGCTCCCTGTCATGATGATAATGGACTAACCTCTGAGACTGTAAGCCCACTCCAACTAAATGCTTTCCTTTGTAAGAGTTGCTGTGGTCATGGTGTCTCTTCACATCAATAGAAACCCTAACTGAAGCAACATAAGTGCATACATGGACTATTTATTTATTTATTTATTTATTTATGCATTTAGTGTGGATGCAGGTGTGTATGTGTATGTGTGGGAGTCAACAATGAGTGTTTCCTCAATCACTCTCCATTTTATTTTCTTGAGACTGAATCTTACAAAACACAGAGCTTGACGAAGTGGTTAGAGTGAGGTCTTAAGCCTTGGGCATCCTCCTGTCTCACCCCTCATCTCCAATGCTGAATACATGCACATCTGCTCCTGGCTTTTTGTAGGCGTTCTGAAGAATTTAAGGTCTCACACTGATAAGTCATAAACACCTTATTGATTGTGTCGTCTCTCTAGTCCCAGCCATAGTTAAGAAAAGACAGTTTCAACATGCTGATATTGCATCGGTGCATGCAAAGGCTGCAGGTACAGAGGGCTGGCTGAATGGAGATCCTGGCTCTGAGGTTGAACTGCAAAAGGGGGAGGGGCCAACAAGCTGGCGAGATGAGATGAGACCTACCCTCTATCAGCTAGTAAACTATCCACAGAGCCCATGTGGTAGTTTTCCCTGTTTCACTTCTACCATAAATACTGAAAGTCAATGAAAGGGGAGATACAAAATGGCTGCCAGTTTTATGAACATCAAAGGGGTCATCGTCAATGGCTTAGCACTTGACATAGCAAAGGTCACCTATGAGATACTTTCTATATCTTCTGTTGCATTTCCTCAGAACTCAAATGCTGAAATCCTTCAACCTAAGTACCTCACAGAGTGACTGTACAGTATTTGAGGGCTCCCCATCCACAGATTCAACCAACCACAGCCAGAAAGTATTTAGTGGAAAAATGCATCTACACTGAAGATGTGCAGGCTTTTCTTCTTGTTGTTATTCCCTGAATAATTAGCATAATAGCTGTATAGGTAGGAATGTGCATTAGGTACGAGAATACTATGATATTTTATAGGATCTATATGTCTCATATTTAGATATCTGTGGGACATACTGAATCAAATCACCTTTGATGTCAGAAGAATAGCTATATTTGGAAATAAAGCCTTGAAAGATATGATTGAATTAAAAGGATTTTTTTAAATTTTATTTTATTTGTAATTCACTTTTTACACTCCACATTTCATTCCCCGCCCTTCCCCATCCACCCTCCAACTGCTCCACATCCCACACCTCTTCCCCACCCCACCCTGCCTCCACATAGATGTACCCCCCCAACCCCACCTGACCTCTAATCTCCCTGGGGCCTCCAGTCTCTTGAGGGTTAGGTGTATCATCTCTGAATGAACACAGGCCCGGCAGTCCTCTGCTGTATATGTGTCGGGGGCCTCATATCAGCTGGTGTATGCTGTCTGTTTGGTGGTCCAGTGTTTGAAAGATCTCAGGGGTCCAGATCAATTAAGACTGCTGGTCCTCCCACAGGATTGCTCTTCTCCTCGGGTTCTTTCAGCCTTCCCTAATTCGACAACAGGGGTCAGCTGCTTCTGTTAAAAGGAATATTTTTTACATAGCTAAATAGATGGGTCAAACACTAGATGTGCAAATATGATAACCTGAGTTCAGAGTCCTAGCACCCAAGTCGGGCATGGAAGTGTGTTCTATAATGAGAATTGAGGATTACAAGATCTTGTCAAATTGGTGACCTACAAGTTCAATAAGAGACCCTGCCTCAAAATCTAATGTAGAAAATCATAGGCAAAGAATCTAACATGGATCTTTGAACTCTACACATGCATACACATAAACAGATACATGCATACACATACACACTGTGCGCATGCACATACACACAAGCACTATAATTGCATTGAGCAAGTTTTGATCCAGTATAACAGATACCCTTATGGGAAGAAAGTAGGCCACAGCCATACACAGAGGGAAGACAATGTGAGCCATCTACTTACAAGCCAAGAGGAGACTCCTCAGAAGAAAGCAACCCTGCTAATATTTTGATCTTGGACTTCTGGCCTCCAGAACTGTAGGCAAACAAGTGCATTTTATTTAGTATTCCCAGTCTCTAGGACTTTATTATGGTGCCTCTATGAAGGTAATACTATGCCTGTGATTTTGGACTACATAAAAACAAATAATAAATGAATCAGCCAATACACGTTGACTCATAGAACACCAGAAATCTGTAGATGTTAGAGTGAACTGTTTACACTATATCCAAGGGTTCTGGTATTATCCCATTCACTGACACTATCCAGGTTTGTCAATGTCTCTAAACACTAGATATCTTCTGTAAAATGAAGATAGTACTACCCGATTATATTCTATGGACTTGGAAACTGTGCTCTGAGGGGTCCTTGGTGTGTAAATAGATGAAATGTATATGGATGACTCATACACTTCCTGTTCTATATGGACTCTAAATAAGAAGAAAACGAGATACACATAAATGGTTACTAGTAGAACGATAAAGAGCTTCCTGATGCTATAGAAACTTGTCCACATGTATCCATGGAAACACATGCACATGGTAAGGCAGCCTAAGGTTAACTGTTGAGAGGGTCTGGTAAAATCTTAGCAAGGTGACAAGATGGTCTTAAAGATTCACACAAATAGAAGGCTTGGGCATAAAGAACTGTATCCATAGGTAAGGGTGGCATGTGGGTATATATGCAGAGAGAAGCTGGGTTTAAGACAGGACAACTTGGTTGCTATCAAAGCTTTCAAGGTCTTCAAGCTAGGATAAGTGATTCAGGCTTTGCTCAGTTAGTCATCAGGGGTCACAGAAGGTTTCTCAGCAAAGGCATGGGTATGAATCGATCTGTCTTTTAAAAAGCAAACTTAGAAATCTGTGATGAGTACTATAAAGGGAAAATGGACGAAAGGGAAGGCATTGAGAACTGCCAGCTGGCATCAGGGCATCCACTATAGTCCAGGCACCTTGGAAGTCTCAGAGAATCAGCAGAATTGTTTGAATAATAGATGTGAGCCCAGATATTAAGTAGTGATAGTAATTGTGAATACTTTAGTGGGAAAGAAGACAGAGGGAGAGAGCTTGTTGGTACTTGTCAATGCTAATGAAGTTTGCCAGGCAGTTGTGAACAATTAGTTAATATTACATATAACAAGCATATGGTACCAAGTAAGTTTCTTAGTTGTGAATTTAATATGTTATTTAATTAATAAATAAAATACAATCACTTAATATAAAATAGCTACTTAATATAAAATAGCTAATATATAAGTGCAATCAGGGTGCATGATGTGAACTGGGGTTCATGATGTGAAATTCCCAAAGAACCAGTACACAATATACATTTATATACCTATATATATGTGTATACATAGCAGATAAATCATAATATGTTTATAATATAACATATATTTGAATTGTATATTTCTTTACCAACACACTCCCCCTTTTTTGTACTCTGTACCCCTTTGAGTTTTCAAAGCCCTATTTGTATGTATTGCACTGAAGAAGGAAACATTTATAAGCCTCTATCTCCACTGAGAGCTCACAGGCTCATTTTTATCAGCCATTCCCCAGAGCCTAGCACAGTGCATGCCTGGCTACAGCAGATTCTCAATATTGGGTGATTGAATTGTTCTCATTTTCATCTTGGAGTAGGTGTGTGTGTGTGTGTGTGTGTGTGTGTGCGCGCGCGCGTGTGCGCGCGTGCATGTGTCTATATGTGTGTGTACTATAAACTCAGAGCATAAAGTCATTCTCCTTTTAAGCTAAGGTGTTCCCCTCAATAAATGAGCTGACACAATCAGCAAGGACTCTCTAAGGCTCTGTTGTAGCAGTCAGCTTTGGTGAGTCCAGCTTCCTTTTGAGTGCAAAGATATGATCCTGGTAAGAATCACACATATTTGTTTGCCTTGAACAAGATCACTGGGTGTGTACGTCTTCTACACAGAACCTCATTGTATGACAGTAGAAAATATTTATGCCTTTGTTCTAGTGGTCTGCTGTACCCAGGAATATATATGTGAACATTTTGAACACATGGTTCTTCTCCAAATATTGAAACTTCTTCAATGTATTTTAGTTGGTTTGCTATTCAGAACTAGGGAAGGAAATTGCACAGTTATATGACTCAGGAAGCATCAATAAAATGGCCAGGTGTCCTGATGGCCAATGTTTTCAAGCTCGGTGTATGCAGTACAAGGCTTTTTCTCATTTGTAATCTTCTTCATCAGATGGTATTAAGACCAGCACATGCTTTTAAACCTAGTTTGTTTTACTTTTCTAATGAGTCTCATGGGATGTGGGTTATCTTAGGATATACAGCTTAGGAAAGCACTCACATTGAAAGGTACTTGACCATCTGGCTTAGGCTTTAGTTTTATTTACAACTTAGTGTGGGTGGGTATATGTCCATGTATGTAGATGTACATGTAGTCACCCCTCCCCCAAAATGCACTGGATCCTCTGGAGCTGCGGTTAAAGTGGTTGTGCGCTATCCTACATGGGTATTGGGAACCAAACTTGGGTCCTTTGGAACATCAGCCCATTCTTTTAGCTGCTGAGCCACCTGTCCAGGCCCTGACCTATTTTTGAGAGCATTTACAAGCTGTCAAGCTCAATCCTTTAAGCATAGCACCCCTCTAGTTCGCATCAGTCCTACGTGATAAATGCGAGTTTTTGTTTGTTTGTTTGTTTATTGTCTGTTTAAAGAAGCAGAAATCAAAGCTATAAGTTACCTTCTTGGACTCCATCATGTAAGAAGTGAGCTTGAGACTCCATCTCTTTGATTTGCATCTGGCTTCAGCTTCTTTACCATGCTGCTCCAGCCTACAACAGCGGTACCCAAGCCCTTGGTTGCTTCATCCACTTTCTCTGAAAACAGCAGTAGCTTCCAACATGAACTCCAAATATGTCAACAGATGACTAAGAGAGCAGTAATCATTAGCTGTGGGTCCAGAGGGGAAGATTTATAAATAGCAAAATAGGGATATTTTTGCACCTGTACAACAATAACATCAACAACGGTAATAAGGATAACAGCGATCTACTTCATCTGTGGAGAAACGTTATCAAGACATCTCCACATGTGTGATCACAGTGAGGCGATGGGAGACTCTGGGACAAGCAGGTGCAATATCTTCACTTTGGTCCTATGGCCCCCCAAAGATCTGTGAGACTTCCCAAGAAACATCCAAGGGATAATGACAAATGCTGGATAAATCATTCCAAAGCTATTACAGAGAGACTCACTCTGCCATATGGAAAAAGTGGCCGGGGAACAATTAACTTCAACAATGTATATTGCCCCTGGAAACAAACCTGAGCTAAGCTGCCACCATAAGGGCTGACTGAAACCTCTATCAATTAGTCAGTAATAATGGCCATAGTTTGAAACCATAAAAACTTAGAAAAAATAAAATAAATGCAGGCCATGAAATCATTTCAAAATGATTCAACAGCAATTTTTGTGGGAGACACACTGAGCCCCTCCTGCCCGTTGAATGGATTTCCCTTTCTAGCTTAAGGAGAGCATATGTTGGAGGTGTGTGAAAGCTCTAGTGGAGTGAGGGTAATTGGCACTAGAATTATTGCAAGCGTTTAATAAAAGAACCCTTGTTTATGAAGTGCAGAGTGTGTAAAACAAGCTAACAGAGAACGGCACGCATGCTTTCATTGCTCCACACCACCAGCAGCGTAAGCAAGCAGCCATGCTATAAATCATGGGCTAGCCTTTGAAAGAGAAACAGAGAGATGGACACAGAAATCACTTAAGAACACAAACTAAGTTTATCTAAAACAGTCAAACGAGAGACAGTCACAGATCAACAATTTCAGGATGCAACAGCAACAGTTTGCTACATGGTCAACTTAATGAGGTAAATAGAGCCTTGGGAAGGAATGGGTAGAGATGGAGCCTGAGGCTTGCTGTTAGAAGAGCAGCATGGGTACCTTGAGACCAAGCTGTCCCTCCCAATCAGGGATCCGTTAAGATGGAGTTTATATGATTTAGGGACCCCAAACACGTGCTCTCTTAAAGTGACTTTATGCTTTAAATATGAAACCTTACCTTCAAGGCTCACCTGGTACATGTGTCTTCCCCTGGCTGGTCACAGAAGGTGGTCTGCAGCCCTGTGCTCACTCCCTGCTTCCTGTCTTCCTGGGGTTCAGCAATCTTCTCCTCCATAACTTCTGGACAGCAAGACACTCTACTGCAGCATGGACCCAGAACCAGCAGGGCCAAGGACTCAGGAATAGAAATCTCAGTGAACCAAAGTCTGTAATTCTTCCCTTTAGGTGGCTTTTCTCAGGTATCGGTCATGGCAGCAATGAAACTGGATAACACAGAAGAGTTATACATGGAATCAGTTAGCATGATTATACAGTACACTTTTTTAAGACTTTAATTCCATTTGTGTGTATCTACACAAGTACACCTATATGTGTATGAATGTTTGTATGTATTGTGTGCGTTGTGATATGTATGTTTTGCATGTATATGAAGTCCAGGGTTGATACTGGGTTTCACCTTACTATTGGAGCAGACTCTCTTGATCAAACCCAGAGCTCACCAATATGGCTCATCTCACTAGCTAGCTTGCTTTCAGGGTCCCTGATCTCTACCTTTCAAAGGTGGAGATTACAGGACTGTTAATGCTGCCTAGATTTTGCTTTCATGTGGGTGCTAGGGATCCAAACTCTGCTCTTCACACATGCACAACAAATACTTTGCCCACTGAGCCATCTCCCCATCCACAAACAGCGTTTATTCCACGGGGCTCAATGCCATGGGGTTGACAAAGACCATGGGGTTCCTGGTCCACGAAATAATTGAGTGTCCAGTGATATAACCAATATTAGAATATTTCTTCAGAATAATTGCACAGCTTTTTCTTCTTCTATGAGCAGCCCTCTGAGTTTAAAAGAGATGTGGAATGTAAAATACCAGTTGATTATAAGAAAAACATGCATCCAAGTTGCAAGATACATTTAAATCTCATTAAACTAACTGAAAAATTCATGAGCAATACATGGATAATTTGTTTCTTATTAAAACATTAAACTTGTAGAGAATATTTAGCTGTTCAAATGTCAAGTAACTGGCTAGCTATAGTAAGTTAATTAGCTACCAATTCATTGCTAAAGATACTTAATTGACATTTAATAAGCATATTAAATACCAATTAACCAACTATATTTAGAGCTAACTATATTTAGTCAAAGCTGTTTTGTTAATTGCTTGCTCAGTGTCTTAGTACCTATGGTCAATAGATTATAACCCAATTAAATATATACATTAATGTGTTTACATATATGTCTCCCCAGTGGGAACATTATCTGGATGCACATGTGTATGTGTGGTTTTAACCATTGTCACCCATCTTGGTAAAGACAACAAACAACTTTCAGCAAGTCACCCCGGCTCAGTGAGTTGAATCAGACAAGAGAGGATGTCAGAAATGTGGCGCTCTCTTGTCACTGCTGAAAGCAGGGAGCCTCAAAGGTTCTGCCAAGTAGAAGTGCAGGGCTTCTGGAGGCTGGGTTCACATGCCCTTTGAGACCTGTGCAGAGGGGCCTTCGTGAACTTTCAGAAATACTATTGAGACTATGCTTTAGTAGAGGGAGGAACAGACTCGTTGTGATAATTGCCTCCAGGATCTCATGGCTGCCCTGGGCTTGAGCACTCTTGGCTGGCGTTCTTTTGGACCGTTTGCTGAATAGCATTGTCAGTCACATGCTGGGGGAATCTGGATTGTGTATTCTGGTCACAACACTTTCCTGCAGACTTGATACTCAGCACAATAGAGGAGAGACACACGAAAAGAGAGCAGGGACCAGAACACATTAACCTTGGGCCACTCTTCCCTGACCCCATGAAGGCATTTAATGGGTTTTGTAGGTCCTGATGTGCGGCACCCTTCCTGAGGTTTAAATATGCAGACGCACTGAACAGTGGCATGAATCGGTTATCAGGGACTGAAGGGCGATGCTGGTGGTCCTGCCGGCAAGAAACACCCAACATGGCCAGACCATTTAATCATTGCCTGAATCAAGGTGAATTGAGATTAGAGAATCTTAAAGCTTGGGAGGTTCTTTCAATTTTTAAAATAATTAACATTTGCACCTCACGTTCACTGAGCTTCCACAGAGACAAAGTCCAGGAATATGAACATGTGGCCACATTTTTGTATTAACTGTGCAATCCTTGCAAGTCAGCCATTTGCCTAGTGAACCAGGTAGTTTGTTTTGAGTACTCCAAATAAAGGGAAGAATTGTTTTTAGGGGAGCCTGAAATCCAAAGTTCAGAGGAATAGCTGAGCTAAAAACTAAGAACACCATAGTTATGGAAGACAGAAGGCAGTGGGCAGGTACATAGAGACTCATTGCCTGAATCTGGGTGATCGATATTATAGAATCCCAGAAATGCCAGTCTTACTACAGTCTACCCCCTAATCTGTGGGAGACACATTCCAGGATCCTCAGTCAGTATATGAAACTATGAATATACAGAACCCTATAGACACTCAATTGCTACAACAGCATTGAGAACCAGAGTTAAAATAGCTTCCTATGCCCTAGAACCCCCCTATATCACTAGTCTTGTGTTTTGAGACAATTTATAGGTAAAGAGGGCAACCTGGATATACGCAACGTGATGCCTGAACAGTTCAATAACAGAGGTGGCTGCTCTACTAACTAATGGGCGTGCAACCTATACAGTACAGATGCTTGTCACAGAGGGGCGATTCACATCCTAGGCCAGATGGGCATGTCAATGGGAACTTACACCCTCTGAACTGCTCATTTCTGTAATCTTCCATATACTATAGGATGTCAATGGGAACTTACACCCTCTGAACTGCATATTTCTGTAATCTTCCATATACTATATTCAGATTGCTAGTGAATATGGGTTGCTAAAATGGTGGAAAGTAAAAAACCACAAATAAAAAGAAATGAGGGGACCTCGGAAGGATGAGAGGCCGGTGGCTCCTGCCTTTCATTATCTTAAGCTACTACTGACCATCTCTGAAGGTATGACCTTAAGAAACCCTGAAGAATAACTATAATTCAAATATATCAAGGCTGGATTTTTGGGTGACAAAATAAAATGAGGCACAGAGTATGTCAGGAGTAATCATTTCAAATGCCAATCATTATAATGGCTGTATTTACAAGTGAGATAGCTAACTATAAACAAAGACATGGAAGCATTAATTGGCTACTAGTTGAGATGGTGCCTGGTTAAGGTAACTCTGGCTTATCTGTCCTGTAATCCCACCCACTGAGCAATGTCTCTGAGGTCTTCTTGTCATAGATACATCAGTGGTTATTGGAAGGACTGCATCTGTGTGAAGCAAGGGTGGGCCTCCTTCTTCAGTGACTGCTCTGGGCTCTGATGGGAACCTTCCCATCATCCTGAGACTTGGCCGCATGTTAACATGTAACACCCCTTAAACTGTCCCAGGGCGGGTTAAGAAATGCAGTTTACCTCATTTGCCTTTTGCCTTGCTTTTTCCATTGGAAGGATTTGTGCACTATGCATGTTTTCATTAATGAATGACTGCAGTGTGCCTGTGAGCTTTGTTTGAGGATACCACAAAATGTGGGAGAAAATTTATATCCATAGGGAAAGGCTTGTTACCCTGGATAAGTTCGATCAATGAGGGAAAGAAAGAATTTGCAAGAAAATTTAAATTCTCGAATACAATATGCTTTTGAGTAAGAGGAAAACTCAAGCTAGGGTTAGTAATGAATTAGTTAACACAACAGAGGCATGGAATCAGAGTCCATAGACAGAGCCAGCATTTCAATTTTCAGCTCAGTTGGCAGTAGAATCTAGGCTGATCTGGGGCTTGGCATAAATCGTGAATTCCAGGGTATTGTATTCTTGCCTTCTCGGGGCCTGAGTAAGCCACAGTTGACATATAGATTTGAAGCTCAAAATCCAGTTATGGTGTTTACAGAGGAGAGAAAAGAAAGAGTAAAGATAGAGATGTGGATAGTGCAGGAAATAAAGGTAATGGATTACAGAGAGTCTCTTCTGTTAAAAGAGAAATGGACACAATGAACTTCCATATTTAGTTCTAAAGGTAGGTGATTAAGGGGGCCATCCGTATGAAGTATTAAAGCTGATGTCTTATAAATTTTTAGTTAACGATCAATTTGAGTTTATTAGGTAGATCAGAACAAAAGGACATAAATGCAAATCAAGAGGAGAGGTATGTAAAAGTCATTTAAAGAGTTACTTTATGGGCAAAATGATGACATTTGGGGTGAAGTTGATAATGATATGGATTCAAGTAAATTAAAGAGCAAAATGGTTCTCCCTGGGGAAGAAACTCCCTGAATTTCAATGGACGTCTGTATGGTGCTTCAGGAAAGAAAACAGCTCACTCTACATTGCGGAATCCCTAGCTAAAATTACCTCTCTCAGAGACACAAGCAGTAAGTCAGTGGCTCTCAGCTTCCTAACACGGTGACCCTTTAATACAATTCCTCACCTTGTGGTGACCCCCACCCGTAGAATCGTGTCTTTGCTACTCCATAACTGTAGTTTGACTACTGTCTTAGTTAGGATTTCTATCGCTGTGAAGAGACACCATGACCATGGCAACTCTTATAAAGGAAAATTAGGGCTGGCCTACAGTTTCAGAGACTTAAACCTCTATTGTCATGACAGGAAGCACCTAATATGTGATGCCCAGGAGGGTCACAACCCACAGGTTGAGAACTAATGCTCTAAGTGCTGGCAAAAGCTATAAATGTTGTCCAGAACTTAATTCTTTTTAATGGTCTCACTCCTAAGCCCTTCAGAAGGCATGAACCATGGCTCAGCAATGTATGTCTCGGCAGTTCCCAACACTCCATCTTTTATCCCAAGCTATATATGGTTGTCAATCAGTGCTGGGAGCAGGTAAGACACATTTTTTCATGGGACAGTGAGTACAGAAGGGGGAAGTTGGACCCCAAAGGAGGCTTTTCCTGATCAGGACTGAGGCCTGGGTTTCTTCTAGGACTAGGTTCTGAAGGGCTCTGGAGTACTATCAACAGAGCTTCACCAGAAGGGAGATTTTCAGGGATCAAGATACTGCCCCATTCCCCCTAAGTTAGGCTTGGTTGGATCTTCATTGGTTCTAGCATAAGTGTTTTCATCTTTATAACGAGATTATGATGAGATCAAGGTCACCCAGAGCATCAATGAGTTTCTAGAAACAGGTTAAGCTGGTTTCAGACAACCCCAGTAGCACGTCACCCCCAGTGGCTGGAAGTTCATGGTAGTGGCCAGCTTGGGGCACATGGCTTTCAGAGCTCAGACTGTAACTCTGATAATCCAGGAGCAGAGCCAAGCAGGCAACAGACTCTCAGTTTGGGGCTTTAGCTTGTGGCTTTGACATAAGAAAGCTGGGTAGAAACGCAGAACTTTGGACTCCACTGCAGGCCTAGGGAGTCAGAGGCCACCTCCAGCGAGACCCTTATCCAAGATGCATGTACATTAAAGTTTGAAAAGCACGGGTTTAAAGAAACCCAGTGTATGGCTACCCACTAGCTAAGGTGCAATGCAAGAAACTTGGCATTAAGTCCTGGCGTCTTCTACCAAATCATCAGCAGTAGTTAATCTCTAGGTCTTAGTGTCTTTTTATATGACATTAACTACTTGAAAGGGCATGAAATGAAACTAATATTACCAGTAGGAGACCAAACTCTGAAATCACGATCTGGCTCCTCGTTCTCTGACTTCATTACATCATGTAACTTCACTGGGCCACAGTTTCTTCATAAGTAGAGAGAAGACCACAACACTTCCTATATGAAATCCAAGGATTCTAATGGATTAGACATTCCAACAGCATGCATAATGTTTATTTGTGCACATGCAGACGTGTGCGTGCATGTGTGTGTGTGTGTGTATGTGTGTGTGTGGGGGGGGAGGCACCTGTATTGGGAGGATAGGTGTACTGTTGTGGAGGCCAGTGAAAGACACTGCGTGTCCTGCCATATTGCTTTCTGCCTTATTCCCCCAAAATAGTCTCACTGAACCGGGAGTTCTCAGGTTCAATAAGCCCAACAATCCCCATGGGGCCATGTCCTACATTTTATGTGAGTGCTGAGGATTCTGACCCAGGTCCCCATGCTTAAGGATCAAGAGCACTTACCCACTGAGCCATCTCCCAAGACCGTAAAGCTCTTAGACCATACCTGGCATCTAGCTTACATAGATATGCGACTTGACAGACTCACACGGAAGTACTGTGCACATCAGTCAGCAAAAGTACAAATAAATATCCACACTTAACATTGGTTTTAGTGTTAACTGTTCCTGGTAGCATTGCTTACAAAGGGCTCGCTCTGATAGAAGCCGTTGTATCAAGAATGCGAGATAGGGAACAGATTCAAAATTTCAGAAATTATTCCTTTGTCATACATAGTATTTGTCTTCAACTTCTAATAGGGAAATGCTTCTTGGCAAACCAAATCAGGAAAGTATTGTAGACATGTCTCTCCATTCGAATGGGTTGGCAAACAGCTTAGTTCATACAACTCAGCTTAAAACTGCTCTTTTCCAAACAAAACAAAAGACTCCCCCTCCCCACCCTCCTAACCCCTTTGGTCTGAATTAACTTCTTTTTGACTCTGTAAATTCAATTTATCTCATTCAATCTACATTTCTTTAAAGCAACTCATCTTCATGTAGCCAGCATGAACAACCCACGCCCTAGCAGAGGGTAAGAGCACTGCTAACTCAGTTTTCTCTTTCTTAACCCCTTCCCCAAGGCTGATCTCCCTCCCTCACAGAGCTCACCAGCTCCCTTTAGCTACATGAAGAATTCTTTCCTTGAAGAGCTGGCCTCCTCACTGCCTCCAGCCTTGTGACCTGGTTTCTGGCTTCAGGTCTCCTCCTGACCCCAGCTCAACCCCTCTCACTCCTCACAGAATCATTTCTGAGGCCTCAGGTTGCCAAGGACCACAAAAGCCTCCAATTCCACTGCCTTTTAGCAGCCTGTGCAACCTGAAATAATTTGCCTCGAAGCCAGTTCTCGGAGAGGCTGGTCAGACAAATAAGGGATTGAACTCTGTATTTCCTTTTTGCAAGAGACCGCCGGCGGCAACATCTGTTCACTATAACAAGATTGGGATATTGCCGTGCACTCCTTTGCTACCCAATCTGGCCCTCTCCCTAGTGGAGCACTCCCACCCCCAGGGGTCACCTCACAGAGTTTTCTCTGTAGCCTAGTCTGCTACACTAAGAAACTGATAACTAATTGCCTTGGCTTCAGATCTTAACTTGGCCAGCTGTGTCGGAGAGAGGCAACCCTGGCCTCTCCGGTGCTGCAGATCTATACTTTATCCTCCATAAAAAAGTCAATATTGGAGCAAAAAAAAAATGACATTTAAAAATCATAAAATAAGTAGTCTGGTATTTACCTAACGTTCTCTTCTTCTCTTCGCTTTATAAGGCACATAGTGTCTTGTTTACTTTCTTGGGAGAGGTAACTTTCCAGTTTCCAGTGACTTCTAAGTAAGGGACAAAGTAAGGCCACCAAGAAAAGACAGCTGAGCTGCACAGGGGCTGCCGCTGTCGGTGCTCCCTCAGCGATTCTGATCTTGGAAAATAGGTTAACTTTAAGGCCCATGATATGCAATTTAGTCTTTCTCCCCCTCAATTCTAAAATTGCACTATAAATTTTTATAGCTTAGCAGATTAAAGAATGATTAAAACCACACAGCACATGTTAATTACAAACAGCTCACCCGTGGCAAATACACGTTCATCCATGGCAGGGTGGCGAAAGCATGCCTCTGCCCTGAACCGGTGCCGGCTCCCTGTCCTTATAGCACACGGAGGTCCCCTCCGAAGGAGCTACTAGCCCAGGAAGGGCAAACAGGAGTTTCACCCTCAGCCCCAGGAAAATTCTACTTCAATATAGAGCCCTGAAGTTTAGGAGAGGGCTCAGTGGGTAAAGCCCTCCCTGGGAAAACGTGAGGGACTGAGTTCAAATCTCCAGAACTCAAGTAAAGGTCCGACATGGAGGTACAACTGTAATCCCAGAGGAGGAGGCAAGTGGGTGCCCAAAGCTCACTTGCCAGATAGTCTACTAGGTTTAGTGAGAGACCCTGCCTCAAAAAAGTAATTTGGAGAGTGACTGAGGAAGACATTGTCTGGCCATGAACCCATATTCACACAAACAACCCTCCCCCAGCACACGTGAGACACAGAAACATCAACATGAATTTCAGTGCTAAAGACCAGACTGATCCCTCTTGTCCTTCGGGGGAAATATTTTTTAAAGTTGTGACCTCTTTGGCAGGTCCAGGAAGGACATAAAGGAGGGTAGATCCTTGGCTGGTTCATGATGGTTGGACTTCTGTGCATTATTAGTAAGACCCTTTGGCTTCTGTGAAAACAAAAAAATATTATCAATGATCTGGAACAGGAAACAGGCAGCACAAGTCAAAGTAGGTGACAAATCACTAACTACTTAGCTAAACTGTGGTGAAGGACAGGTTGACATGCATTAAAATAATTGGGCAGTTGTTTAAATGTATGAGAATGCTATATAATTTCTTTTGTCAGTAGGATGTATCAACATTACACTAAGCAAGTCACATGGCAAATTTAGTGAGCTAAAAAGAAGCATGGGAGAAATATAAAAATCACTACATCATTAAAATATTCTGCAAACTGGCTGGTCATTTAATAAAGAAGTATGTCTGTGTGTCTGTGTCTGTGCATGCGTGCATGCATGCATGTGTGTGTGTGTGTGTGTGTGTGTATGTGTGTGTGTGCATGTGTGTGTGTGTGCATGTGTGTGTGTGTGCATGTGTGTGTGTGCATGTTTGCTAAGTGTGGTGGGTTGAATATGCTTGGCCCATAGAAAATAGCATTATTAGGAGGTGTGGCCTTATTGGAGGAGGTGTGGCCTTGTTAGAGGAAGCGTGTCTCATATGTATACTGGGCAGTGTGACACAGAGAGTTCAGGCTGCCTTCGGATAAAGATGTAGAACACTTGACCTCTCTAGCACCGTCTGCCTGCACAGTGCCATGCTAACTGACCTGGTGATAATAGACTGACCCTCTCAAATGGTAAGCCACCCCCAATTAAATGTTTGCCTTTGTAAGAGTTGCCATGGTCATGGTGTCTGTTCACACCAATAAAACCCTAAGACGCTAATTTATAATCAACACGAAATAGCAAAATTCCATTATCACTGTAATGGAGTATCTGTTTTATTGGCTTATTTATTTTTCTAACTTTTTAGTTGATATATAAAGAGTGGGTCTAGCAACAGTTTCATGACTATATAAATAATTGTGTCTCATTATTTTCCCCTGTTCCCACTCCCTCTTGAGGTTCCCCCTTTTTCATTAAATTTTTCTTCCTTCTTTCATGACATATCTACTGCATTCCCATCTGTGGTTCCTTTCCCATTCCCTTTAAATCTTCTTCACTTTCATAGTTTTCTCTCCCAAACATGCACTATCTGCTTTAATGTCATATATATATATATATATATATATATATATATATATATATATATATTCACACACGAGTCCGCACATGCACAAACATGTGTACACACATTTAAGTCTAGATTGTGCATATGAGACAAATCATGTGATGGTCTATCTTCCAAAGGCAGGGTTATTTTGCTTTACCTGGTAGAATATTTGACAGTATGGCATGGACAATAACCAAACTACAGTCTTCAATGTGTTTATTCAGAAGGAATTCATGAAGGAGCCAAATTTTAAAAAAATAAATAAAAGGAACAGAACAAGATATGCATATTTTAGAACATGTCCTATTAAATTGGGACAATCTATTAAAAAATGACTGGTGCACACACACCTTAAGACCTTCAGGGTTGACCTCAAGCAGAAGTCCCCCAGGGCCACTGTGAGCTAAGTGTGAGAAGCATTTAAAACACTTGGCCATTTCTCTTTAGCAGTGGAACTCATCCTCCACTTGCCCAGAAACACATCTCCAAGGCTCCAACTCTGCATATGACGTCCTGCAAGAAGACCCACTCTGCACACACATCTGAAGATCATGCTTCTAAATGAATATTTCCATTTCTTCAATGAGTATCATGAAAGAGCAAATTCTTAAATTTCTAATAATAGGGTTTTTTTCCCAAGCTTGAAGTCCCAGCTTTGTTTGTTCATTGCCTCACATCCATTTACCCCGTTCTTAGCACAGACCCTGCACAGTACCTGGGCCATAGTGGACAGGAACAGCTCTGTGTTATCTCCTACTTCTGTACAATATGTAGTGATGTGCCCTGCAGGGTACTGGCTAGTTTTATGTCAATTTGACAAAAGCTAGAGTCATCAGACACAAGGGAACCTCAATTGAGAAAATGTCTCCGAAAGATTGGGCTGTATAGAACGCTGTGGGGCAATTTCTTAATTAGTTATTGCCGTGGGAGGGACTCCCTCTGGGCTGGTGGTCCTGGGTTCTATTAGAAAGCAGGCTGGACAAGCCATGAGGAGCAAGCCAGTAAGAAGCACCCTTCAGTGGCTTCTGCATCAGCTCCTGGCTCCAGGCTTCTACCCAGGTTGAGTTCCTACCTGACTCCCTACAATGCACAGGGACTCTGGATATGAAGCAAAATAAATCCTTTCCATCCCAAGGTGCTTTTGGTCATGGTGTTTCATGACCGTAATAGTGACCCTAAGAAGGACCTGCAGCAAACACCTGGGTCCGCAGCATTGGCTTGCTGTGCAGCATAGTCTTCGCTTAAAGAAAACTCTAATTGTCCATGTTCAGTGTTGCTAATCCTTATTCCTACCCTGTGAGTATTGAGACCAATGCCCTCAGTAGAAAAACACTAAGAAAATGTGCTTGTTACGACTGTTTCAAGCTCTAGGTTTCTGTCATCCCTTCTTTGGCTCAATGACTGTTGAATGGCCTGTAGCCTGTGAAGGCTGCTCTCAACCCCGTTTCTTTCCTTTGATGGTGTATCATACACGTTTGTTTGTGTCTCATCTCCTCCATTCTCTTAGTTTGAGGCTGTCTCTTGTCCATAGTTTGGTACTGACATTTAAGAAAAGATAGAATAGCTTTTGTAACTTATTTACTTTACATCCTGCTCATTGACCCCTCCCAGTCACCCCCTCCCAGTCACCCCCTCCCACGATCCTTCCCCCTCTCTCCCTCCTTTTCTCCTTCGAGTGGGTGGGGCCCCCTGGGTATCCACCAATCCTAGCACTTTAAGACTCTGCGAGGTTAGACACTTCTCCCTGTGAAGCCAGACAAGGCAGCTCAGCCAGTAGAACATATCCCACAGACAGACAACAGCCTTTGAGATAGCCCCACTCCCGTTGTTTGGGACCTACATGAAGACCAAGCTGCACACATCTGAGATCTCTCTCTCTCTCTCTCTCTCTCTCTCT
>NC_034604.1:9666596-9668657 GCF_900095145.1 Mus pahari | reverse complement strand
ATATATATATATATATATATATATATATATATATATAGAGAGAGAGAGAGAGAGAGAGAGAGAGAGAGAAAGAGAGAGGGGGGGCTAGGTCCAGGCCATGTATCCATGTATATTCTTTGGTTGGTGGTTCAGTCTCTGAGATACCCAAGGGTCCAGGTTAGTTGATACTTTTAGTCTTTCTGTGAAGTTCCTATCCCCTTAGGGGCTGCAATCCTTCTATTCTTCCGTAAGAGTCCCTGAGCTCAGACGGAATAGTTTTTAAACTGGTGCATTAAAATCATTTATTGACTTATGTAACAGTCTTCAGCCTGCCATATTTCTTCCTGAATGTTTTCAGTTTCATATATATTTATGAGAGAGAGAGAATGTGTGTGTGTGGGGGGGAGGGGTGTGGGTGTAACTCTGTGAGTGTTTGTGAATGTGTACAGGGGGAGTATACACACCTGTGTGCATACAACAGCTAGGAGAGGGTGTTGAACCCCTTGGGGCTGGAGTTGGGGTGTTTTATGGACTCCGCAGCTTGCTGCATGGGACCTTAGGATCTGGACTGTGGGGGGAAAGGGTATGTGCTAAGGAAGGTTGGGTTCCTCTATTTTCTTTTGCTCTACAAAAAAACTTGAGACTGGATAGATTGTGTAGAAAAGCTATTTGCTTTGTTTTGTGGTTCGGAGGCTTAGAAGTCAAAGCAAAAGGCCCCTACCCATTGAGGGGACATGCCACTTCAACTCAGGATGAACAGTAGAAGGCCAGTGGATACATCTGGAAGAGACCAAATACAAGGCTCTGGTTTTCTAACCATCTGTTATCATAACTAATTCAATCTGATATGAGCAGAACTCACTAGAGGGAGAAACATTAACCCACACATGACAGCCTCGCCTGCATCAGCAAAAGATGGCGGGAGGCACCACAGCCCAGCGCAGCTGCATCAAGGAAAAGATGCTGCATCGGGGAAAAAATAACCACACCCAAGCTTTGGAGACACACTTCAGTTATGGTGATGCTGGGGTAACAGGTCTGGTTGAGATCCTCCAACCTCTTCAACCTAATTCCATAGGAAAATAGGTGAGAAAGCTCCTTACTCAGAGTTCATGAGTTGCTCTCAAAGAAAAGGGGAGAAAGTGATCCCAGATCATATTCCCTAGTCCGAAGTGAAACTGCTAGAGGGGATGGGAACATCTGCTATCATGTCCTAAATTTCAAGTGTCAGCGAGATGTCCCGATGAAGACAGCCCTGAAGCTGAAGGAGAAGCTGAAATGGGGAGAGAATGGGGGAGTTGCCAGAGCAACAGAGGGGCAGGAACTGCTTTCAAGCCCACTGGAACTTCACTTCTTGAAGACAGATGGGTGTGTCTGCGGTAGTTACTGGGTGAAGACAGTTGAGAAGCATCCCCCGTATTTCTTAGACTTAAGAATAGAAAGATAGGAAATCTGCTTCAGGAGAGAACAAAAATGCCTTGTACCCGGTAAAACATAAAGAGCACGTTCTCAATACAGTTACCCTTGTTTCTTTCACTGTTTGTCAGTCATGTGGTGTGTGTGTGTGTGTGTGTGTGTGTGGTGTGAGTTCCTGCCAGAATGCATGTGGGTATTCCCACATACGCATGTGAGTGTGTGCATGAGACAGATTGATGTCCTGTGTCTTCCCCTTTGCTGGCACTGGAGCTCACCCACTCAGCTACACAGGCCAGTGAGCCCCCAGAACTCTCCTGTCTGCGTCCCCAGGTTCGGGATTACTTTGATGGAATTTTCTTTCAGACTTTTATTTTGCTTTACATGCATGAGTGTTTAGCCTGCATGTATGTATGTGCATAATGTGCGTGTCTTGGAGGTCAGAAGAAGGTGAAGGCGGCCCTGGATCTGGGGTTGCAATGGCTATGAACCACCATCTGAGTACTGGGAACTGAACCTGGGTTCTATACCAGAGCAGTAAGTGCTCTTAATCACTGGATCAGCTCTCCAGGCCCACTCAACTGCTGTTCCTACTGCTGCTGGTGATCCTTCTCCTCCTCCTCCCCCACTCCTCCTCCTCCCCCCTCCTCCTCCTCTTCCTCCTCCCCC
>NC_034604.1:9641109-9666531 GCF_900095145.1 Mus pahari | reverse complement strand
CTCCTCCCCCTCCCTCCTCCTCCATCCTCCTCCTCCTCCTCTTCCTTCTCCTTTTCCTTCTTCTTAAATCTGGGCACTGAGGAATGAACTCCGGTCCTCACGCTTGCATGGCAAGCACTTCACTGACTGCACCATCTCCCCAGATCTTTGGACTTCTGTAAGTGCAGAACCCCAGACAAGCAAAGATTGCTTTTCTCTTAAGTAAGCAGAGAAATGAAAAATATGAATTATTTATAAAAACGCTACCCTATAACCTGCCTGTACCCTTTACAGTACGGCACACGGTAGTATCTTCTATGAGATGAGTCTCCCATGGGGTCTTATGAGCTCTACTTGTTTCATAGTTTTAGAGCTAGAGTTGTGAATTTCAAACCAGAAGCCAGGGAGTTTTACAGGAGCCAAGATGGAATATGTTGTGTAAAGCTGAGTTCCACTCATGAAGAACAATGTTCTGATCCATTCATTTTCTCCAAAGATGTTTGCTGAACATTCACTGTATGCTGAGCACTTCCCTGAGAACCAGGGCACAACAATGAACAGATCAAATACAGTTCTGCTTCTTCTGAGCTTAAACTCCCAGGAAGACAGAGTCATCAGGGACAGCAGGCACTCTGCGATTTGAGAGGATGCAGGGAAGAAGATAAACCTCTGACAGAGCAGGCTGTGGGCTCTGTCTCAGATTAGGCACTGAGAAGGTACTAAAGCTCAGACTGGGACCAGACAAGGAAGCCTGCCCCTCCAGGAGCAGAGGAGACACGTTTAGGCAGACAGGACAGCAAGTGCAAAGAGGAGTTTCCAAGTCCAGGGACAGAGCAAAGACCAGGCAGCAAGCAGCACACATGGCCACTGTCTGAGTCCCACAGTGACATCGACCAAGTAGACCACGACAGAAGTGTGGTTTCAGGAAGGCTCTGTGTTAGCTGTTTCCTCTTCGCTGAAAGAAGCAAGGTGAGGAAGGAATTATTTTGACTTACAGTTGAAGGGGTGAGTTCATCAAGGTGGGGCTATGGTGGTAAAAACATAAAGCAGGCTGGTCATACTGTGTTACAGTCAGGAAGCAGAGAAGAGACAGGAAGGAGGTCCCAGACTATAACACCCCTGGGACCATCCCTTTGTAAGCTATTTCCTTTAGCAAGACTTTACCTCCTAAAAATTCCACAAGTTTCCAAGATAGTTCCACCAGTTACAAAACAAAGGTTCAAATGTGTCTCCTATGGGAATTAGTTCACATTCAAACCACAGCAGGCCTCCAGAGCTACCGTGATTAATAAATGGCCATCCAAATTAGTCACTGTAAACTCTGGGCAGAAGCAAATGTGCCCTGTCTGGGTAAAGCACTTTCCCCAGGCTTCACTCCAGACCTTACTGGGCAAGTATGAGGATCACTGATGCTCTTAGACACATTGCTGAAGAAGAAACAGAAGCTGCAGCTCCGCCCAGCTCATCCTTGTGAATTCAACCTCCCCAAGACCTCCCCAAGCACTAGGCGCAGCAGTCTGCCCCTCACCGGCTCGCCTGGCCTTATCTGTCAGCTATAAACCTCCCTGATACCCCCACCTCTGTGGTGTCCTGTATATGGCCTGAAAGAGAGAATCAACTAAATCCTGGACATCCCCACCCAGAGCCCACCTGAAGTGATCTTAGCCCTTGAGCTGGCTCTGTGCAACCTGGTTGCCTTTCTGTATTCATGTATCCACCCAGCAAACAGCTACCAAGCCACGGGAAGATTCCAAAGCCCCATTATGAGCATTTTCTCTTCCATGCCAACCTCTAAAAGTCCAATGGAACATGTAGGTATAATTCTCCAATCCCCTTTATCTCAATTTTACAGTCACCCAGTCTCATCAGAATCCTCTCACTCTTGCTTATATAAGAACAATGGCATGCCTAGCTCTAATTTCTTCTCAAAATAATATTATATCAAATAACAGAATTATAGCAATACCATTAATGTGTGATAGAACATGGCCATCGTGATTAAGTGTACAATGATTGTACTGTACTCCAATTCCACCCCTGCTGCATACTGCCTGGGATCTTTTGATTTTCCTAAATTTCCAGGTGTAGATATGGCTTCATACATAAAATACAGTATTATATATTCGTATGTGATAAATGATATCATATGTAACAAACTATGTGAAGCACCTTTCACATGGTCCAGGGATTAAAGCTCATTTAGCTTGTGTTCTAATCCCCAAAGTCTGTAATCACAGTCTGGCTCTTATTAATGTCCATGTTCGTCCTCTTGTCATTATACACACACCACCTAGAAATGTGCTCCACACAGAGAAGGCAGAGGCCCAGTGTATGATGCTAACCAATCAGGAAACTGTGCACACCAAAAGAGGGTGAAGAAAGGGCAATTGGGAGAACTGATACCCATGAAGGGCCGCTCTGTGCCAGCCCCTCCTCTGATGTGTTATAATCTTCAGTGAGAAATCATCAGAACAGGCCCAGCAGGGGTTTAGAAAGCTTGTCGTTTGGTTGTTTTTTTTTTTTTTTTTTTTTTTGCAGTATAGGAAATTAAGCCATAAAATGTTTGAGCAAAGTCATTTGGTTGGTAAGTGGTAAAAATCCAGATCTAAATCCCAGCAGCTTGGCTCCGAGATTCTTAACAATTGTGTGATGTGCCAAGGTCATTTCACAAAGAGCAAAGCATGGTGGTTCCAAGCCAATAGCCTGATGTCTTCCAGGGTCAGCACAACGATGTAAAAAACACTTGAAATTTTTGCTGAGAAGGGTTGCATAGGGAAGGAGACAGAATTGCATCCCAATTGGAGGGAAAGGGAAGGAAAAGGTGAGAGAGGAAAGCCCAAAGGCTCCACCAGTCTCATTCATGGGGTTAAAAGGAAGGAGCAGCGCTTTTACAAATACATCAGACAGAAAAAGAAATATCAAGGAGAAAGTGGTCCCATTAATAAATAAGGACGGCAGCATAAATCGATGGGGATCTTTCAGTGGAAGCTCCTCAACTTGCTTTACAAAATTGGATTCTAAGGAGAAGAGCAAAGATGTAGAATGTAAAAGAATCCAAGCGGGTCCTTGGTAAAAGCTATCAAAGGAAACACACACCGCATATGAAGGGTGATGCTTCCTGAACACCAGGGAACATCGATAGAAGTAGACAAGTTCAGTGTTAATCAGGAAGGTCAGGTCCTTGTAGCACAGATTGCTTAGGATTGTGTAGCACAGTCTTTCACAACCAGCAAGCATGTGGTTTGCTTCCTAATCCAGTCCCTATGGAGCCCCTCATAGAAGTGGGTAAAATGCAAATAACACCCATTTGCTTGCTTGTTAGGTATCTACTGACTAAGAGTGATAGACTCTTGGTTTGCCTATAAAAAGCCTGAGATTCTTGTGTGTTAGGAAACATAAGTGGGCAAAGAAAACCAATTGAGAAACATAGGCAGAAGAGATCATGAACATGAAAGACTGCCCCAAGGATGGTGTGTGCGAATGTGTGTTCAGGCAGAGTTTATCAGTGTGGTAAGAGTGGCTGGGTCTGTGAACACAGAGGCAGTGAAGAGAGAGGAAGAAGAAAAGAAGACTGGGCAGGGAGAAAGGAGCCCTAGTATGTGGAGCTGTACACACCATGCTTAGGGTCTTGAATTCTTCTAGATGGTTACGAGAAGCAATGGAAAGATCGCAAATGGGAAAGTGGCTTGATTGGATTCTGTTTTTAGAAAAAATAGCTTTAATAGAGGTAGGAAGACGTGGGTAAAGTAGAGGGTGGGCATGCCATTGAAAGAGCTATTAAAACAGTTAAGGTGGGATTAAAAGGCCTTGACATGGCCTCGGGAACAAGAAGAAAAAAGAAATGCTTGGAGTCACATTTAGAAGAGCAAGTGCAGCAGAGAGATGCTCTGAGGCTCTGAGGCTGGAGATTACCCATCGGGTTTGGCGCTTAGGTCATTGGTGATCTTTGTCGAAGGGGTTGTCAGGGATCTGCAGAGGGAGGGCAGATGCTGAACTCAGGGTTAGAGTTAACTTGTGAAGACAGAAGCCTGGCTGTGAGAGGAAAAATGAGGAGGAAGGGTCATGCGCACACAGGGTAAGCCCTTCATATTTTGCTCTCTATGGAGAAAAAGAGCTGGTGACATGACTTAGGGGCAGAACGGTTGCTTTGAAAATACATGAAGCCCTAGATCTGATCCTGATCTCCAACAGCACAAAAACAAAAAGCAGGAAAGCATGTATCGCGGAGGACGGTTCAGTAGCCCAGGAAGAAGAGAATCACATCGGCCTGAAGTTGGGCTATAGACAGGTCTCTGGCTAGAAGATGAGTTGAAGAAGCTTGTGCACAGTGGTTACCACTTAACCTGTAGAGCAGCATGTGATGCAAATACGAAGATGGTGGTAAGGTTCAAGATCAACGTGCATGCCTGAGAAATGGCTGTAGATAAAATGAATGGAAAGCTTGGTTAATTCTACGACTTCATGGGCTCTGGAAAACAAGCTCAGCAATGGGGCTTTTCCTTCTACTCGGAGGAGTTTCCCCTCCCAGCAACCGTGGTGCTGCTTGGTTGCTTGGACTACACAGATTGCAGCTTCTCCCGCTGTTCCACTGTCTGGTTGTATAAGTTATGTGGGAGCAGCCATGTTTTGGCACACAGTGACACCTGTAAGGGGTCATGAAGGATGAGTCCCAGCAACAGAAGAAACTAATCTAAGCACAGACTATCAGGATCCCTCCCCCGGGAGTTTAAACGAGATGGGAAATTTCCCATCTCAGTCATCCTTCTCTCAAACTATACACTCAGGAGTTATTGGTGGTTGATGTTCCTGGCACATGGGTAACACGGCAGAAGGAGTGCAGAAGCACAGAAGGGAGTGCCAGGCTTCCTTTGTCACTCAGGACAGTGTCCACACCACCTCAGCTACATAACAAGATTGAGGCAAACCTAGGTTATGTAAGATTGTATCCCCAGAAAGCATAGTGCACACTCTTGCACTCTCGTGTTCTCACTCTCCTCTCTCTCTCTCTCTCTCTTGCTCTCTCTCTCTAATACACACCCACACACTCACACACACACACACTCATACACACACACACTCATACACACATACACACACATTCACATACATACACATACATACACATACACACACACATACACACACTCTCACACACTCATACACTCACACACACAGGCATACACACATGCATACACATACACACACACTCACACACATATACACACAGCCTCACACACACACATACAAACACACTCACACACATTAATGCACACACACACACACACACACACGCACACACGCTAGGGGGCTTGGGAAGAGGGAGAGACCGAGAGAGACACAGAAACACAAATTTCTGATTTTCACTTGTCCCTTTGTTTTGATTTTTATTTTTTGCCATTGTTTGTGTGATTTCTTTTTGGTTTGGGGTTGTTTTTGTAAGTGGAACTCACTCTGTATTTGAGGGTGTCCTGAAACCCATGACCTGGGTTGCATGCCATGTAACCCAGATTTGCCTTGGACTAATGACACTCTGTCTGGTTCATCTTCCTGCATTCTGACATTGCGGGCGTATGTTGCTTAAGAGATTCATGGTTTTCCTCATATTAGAATCACCATCTAGCATGCTATGTTGAAGAAAAACTGTTGGGTTTATGCAAATTTTAGTACATTTTGGGGGGGTTAGCTGTATTATATAGTTTGGATCTTAAATGTCTCCCCAAATACTTCTAAAAGCGTCACTACTGTGTAGTAGTGGAAGCTTCTGGAGATGGGCCATAGTGGGAGAAAGCCTTCCCTTTAAGGCTTGGAGATCAGGGCCCTTTCCTGCCCTTTGCCTCCTGGATGCCATGATAGAGGCGGGCCAGGACGGGGCCAATAGATTTTTCCTTCCTTGTGCCTCACCATAATGTCGTGCCTCACCATAGGATCAACAGGGCCGGGCAACTACGGACTGGACCTTGAAAACCCTGAGCTGAAACAAACCCTCCTGCCTTTCATTTGTCTTGGATATTTGTTACCCCGATGGAAAACTGAGGAATGCAAGTGGGCTAAAGGGATGAGAGGTCTCTCAGCGGTCCAGGTGCTACTGAGAATGCTTCTGAAACCTGAGTGGACCTGGGCAACACAGACCTCAACTACCATAGGACAGGGTGAGCGTCTGTGCCCGGCTGTTTGCAGTGAGAAACAAAGCTAACACACATTGTAGGAAGGCCAGGATGGGGCCAATAGACTTGGAAAGAAGGAAGGACTGAGAGATGAAAGGCCTTTGGGAACAGCAGATATGGAAGGAACATGGAGAGAGCTGGAAGAAGAGGGAGCCTATGCAGGTGGGCAAGATGCTAAAGGGTGATATTTCAGAAATGGATCTCCTTTGAGTAGATTGAGCAATAGGTTTTAAAAGTACCAGAGGAGGTAATTGTGAAGCAGGAAGGCAGATGCATCTGCCGCGAAACCCAAAGGCCTCTAGTGGATAGCAGGTGTCAAAGATGAGAAGAGCCTGCAAATTAGAAGCCCAAGGGTGACCGGGCCTCACAGACAGCAATCAGAAAATAGAAAATTAGAGCCGTAGAATAACCACAGGATCCTCTCTCCACCTAATATTCCTCCATACCACACTGAGTTATTTCCTAAGGCATGTCCGAAAGGGAAGCAGTGCAGTAGAGACCAACATGAGCTGCAGATCTATGCCCAAACCTCCTCCCACCACTCCCTGCTGGGTTGCTCTGGGAAATTCACCTTAGCTCTCTAAGCCCTTCCATACAGTTTGTAAAATTCAAGTGTTTTAGAATGAATGAAAAGTAAGCGAGCTCATAAGCAAAATAATTAGTAAGTGTTCAGAACACAAAGCCTATTGTTACATATTAAGTAGTCAAAGGTCAGAGGAGGAGTGGGAGTGAGTGCTCACTGTCAGGAGCACTCGCTGTCCTTGGAGAGGACCTGAGTTAGTTCCCAGTCTCCACAGCAGGCAGCTCAAATCCACCTGCTTCCAGCTTGGGAATTCTGATGGCCTCATTTGGCTTCTGCTGGCACCCGCACTCCTGTGCCCAGACACATGCATAATTAAACATAAAATAAATCTCAAGGGGGCAGAGTGGAAATGTTTGGGGACAAATCCGGTAAGTTGATGGAGCGCTAAGTGGGAATAGATATGTAAGAGGAAATGGTGAGAGTTCTGTACTGGAGTGACCAAGGAGGACAGAGTGGGCAATGTGGAGGCTGGAGGATGGCTCGGTTCATTCTTAGGAATGCTACTATTCAAATTACTGCTGCAGCTTCACTACCTAAACTCAGGGGCTCAAGGCAACAGAGGTGTAATGACTTACAGTTATTTGGGCTAAAGAACAAGGTGTAAGATGGGCTGTGTTCCCTTCTGGAGGTGCTGGTGAAGAAACCCTTTCCCTTTTTTCTTATGCACGTGCTGTCCTCCGACCATGTCCATCTCCAGAACCAAACCTTTCTACCTGACCCTTCTTCCCTCTCTGGTCACAGCTGGGAATTGTCTACCTTGCAGGAGCATTGTGAATCCAGGGAGTCCATGTGCACAGGATGAAAGGATGCTTTCTACATCTCTAGGTCCTTAGCTTAATAACTTCCTCTAAGCTCCTTTGCCTGTTAAGTGTTTACTGTTTCTGGTGATACCTGTGTGGGTGTGAGAGATGTTTTTCTGTTTGTTTGAATAAAGTATCACACTGTGGCTTTTTACCATCTGCAGACCCTGACTCCTGCTACAAGTTCATCAGTGTGGAGTAGTTGGAAATTTGATCAAGATTCGAAATGAAATGGAGGCATGAGGTTGTTTTGATGGATGTGCACTGTTCTCCCAGGCAGAGGGCAGCGGGTCAGGAAAGCAGGATGCGGAGTCAGGCCTGATGCTCACCTTGGGGCACATCTCAGACCAGCTGGCTGGAGTGGGCACAAAGTGTGGGGGGCTGAGAACTGACAGTGGAATTGGTTGGAGCAGATATGATGCCAAAGGTGAGTGCGAACCTGCCCTTCCCAGCTGGAGGGCCTCCTCTCCAGCAAGGACCTTCTGCTGCCTAGAAGTGTGAGCTCAGGAGAGGATCCAGTCTGCTGGAAGACTTTTTCCTCCACACCTCGCCACGCTGTTCTCACCCCAGCTCCACCTAACTTTGTCCTCAGGAAAGTGCCTGATGCAGAGACAAAAATTAAAGCAGGTGACTGACAGCTATAATGCAGTCATTTTCTCATGAGTATTTTCCTCCTAATAGAGAATCATATCTTAATTCAGAGAAAGAATTGGTAATGGCGGGCTTTTTATACTCTTAGACACACTAAAGAACACAAGGACCACAAGGCACGCTTCCTGTCAAACTGGGGGCCGGGGGTGGGGTGGGGTGGACACCTACAACAGTTGTCCCTAAGCAGGAGCAGACCCAGCTCTGGAATAAATAAAACACGTGGTACCTCACTGCCTGCCAGTAACAATGTCTTTGAAGCTGAGGATTCCAGCTGCTCTGCCCCCAGCATGTATTGCCTTGCTATTGAGCATCACACCAGAACACCCTCACTTCCGCCTCTCATGTTCCTGATTTGGGAGCACTCTGGCCAACTTCCTGTCAAATCTCACCAGAGACACCTGCAGCAGAGGAGGAAGGCCCAGTTGTGGCCATTGTTTCAAACCAGACCTGACAACCTACCTGCTTGGGTAGAGGGGAAGGAGGAAGGGGCAGGCATTGGCAATTGAAGGATTAGACGGCTTAATAGCTACTCTCCAAATTTAACTTTATGATTCTGTAGTCTTTGAAACATTAATAACCTACTTGATGACATCTGTGGTCCCCAGCCCCCAGCTCCGGGAATGTCGATACTGAAATGGGGCCTTTTGGGGAACTGGCACACACATTTTTGTTCTTTCTTTTATGACTGTGCATCCCAGCCTCTGTCAGACACAGCAAAAGACTTTCCTTTGCCTAGACAAGTTTCCCCTCATTGATTGGAACCTTTTATCTGGACATCAGACGTTGTGATTCCCCAGCACAGGACTGGACTTGCTGACAACTGAGAAGTGTTCTGACGGTCAGCACACCCCATTGGGCCCACCTCTGTTTTCCTCCATTATTGCTGTGATGAGAAAGAAACTTCTAGAGCAGGTTTTTTTTTTTTTTCCTCAGAAACATCCATCTCCAGGCTTACCCTGCAGTGAAGCTCTCTGAGTTTTTCACTGAGCGCTGCCACCAAGGAGCTGTGGCTCACTGAACCATCTTTAAGATGGTTCTTCAGAGACTTGCTAGAAACAAATGGGTTACCGTAAGCAGCGGGGAACGAAGTGAGTGGCCCTGTCGGTGTGGCTCCCAATACTTAGGAATAGCCCTAGATGCAATCAATGGCTGCCTGAAGAAGGGAACTCCCATCGTTCCGTGAGTTCATGTGCCCAATTTACAGTCAGCTAGCCCACAGGCACAGCAAGACGTGTCAGTTAATGACAAGATTCTTACCTCTGCATCAAAGTGAAGACAAAATGTCCCAGCTAAATGCATATAGAGAAAAAAAAGTGACCCAAGTCAAAGTAGAAAGGTACCTATAAAATATTAGAAGACAGTGAGCCAGTGATTCTTCTGTGGTACATTCTGAAGAACTGAGACCGTCTATCCACATAAAACTGTGGATAATCACTAAAGAATTACACATAGAATCCCAAGGAGGAATTAACGTGCTATTCATCTTCTGATGAATGGATAAAAACATGTGGTATGTCTGTACAATGGAATATTATTAGTTAGACTGTAGAATGAGAATGAAGCACTAATGCGTGTCTCAATGTGGATAAGCTTTGTGACCATGATGCTAATTCAAAGAAATGAGGTGCAAAAGACTGGAATATCAGTCCTCTGATTTGAAACACCCCAAATAGGCAAACCCATAGAGTCAGGAAGCAAAGCAAGGGGCAAATGAGGGAAAGATAGTAAGTATGACGGGGTCTCTAAGGAAAGCTGGGAATGTTCTGGAAACAGTGGTGACAGTTACCCAGCTATACGCACAAGCTAAAAAGAACACAGAATTGGACACATTGCACGAGCAGATTTCTTTATAGTACAGGGATTTTACCTCAAAAACAAAGATGATGCAGCCATTGTCATACAAGGATGTTTAGGTGGGAAAAGATATCAGAGATGATGGTCACCATGTTCTCTCTCCAGAGCAACAGAACTTAATCACTTGCTACTGCAGGTGTGTCATGGCTCTGTACTCAACAAACAGAGTCTGCTAACAGTGAGAGACAGACTTAGCTCTTGAGCCCTTGAAGGATATCATCTAGTGGTTGTGCATGTCAATATGATAATGGCATAAATAAGAACTGAGTTATAAATGGATGACTGGGTTGATAGACAAAGATATGCAGAAGATATATAGATGATAGATAGATAGATAGATAGATGATAGATAGATAGATAGATAGATAGATAGATAGATAGTAGATGACTTATAAAAAGATGTCAAAAGATAAATGACAGTTGATTGGCAGGTAATATAGGCATATATAGAAAGGGTAATGTTAAGGGTTTAAATGTGAAGTTCTACTATATCATTCAATAAAGCTTAATCAATTCCATTCCATAAGACTCTTGAGCCACCAGTAACATCCTAATATCTAGAAATGTTAGGTTTACTCAGTCCTTAAACCAAATTTATTTTTTTCTTGTGACCCCCACAACAATGAAGAAAAGGGCAGTGAGACCATCATTCTTACCACTGGCTGACAGGGCAGGTCACAGTAAGAGACATTTGCTACCCCGTGACCATCGGCAGAGAAATAGAGGCCACTTTGGGATGATACCAGTGAAACACACACTGAAGACTCACTCTAAAGATGGAGAAAATCAGATTCTCAGACACAAAAGTGGTTCACCATAGGGCTGGTAACTTGAATAGTAGACCTGGGGCTTGAACTCAGAAATTCTGTGCTCCAGCTCTTCAGCACCAATTGCCACTCACCAGTGTGAAGAAATATCACAAATAAGTAATGGATGACCCTGGGCTAGTGAGCGTTCCCTCAAGACAATCCACTTTTGTGTCTATGTAAGCCTTAAGAGGAGGATAATTATATGCCACATCTCACAGAATCTCACAGCAGACTTTGTGATATTGGAAAGCGAGTCTCGGGAGCCTAGAAAAGCAGGCATTATTCTGGCATTCGTATCATTCCTAACTAAATCATGCTTAGATATTCTAAGGCCACCTAGTATTTATCTCTTTATGACGGTTCAACCTTATCATTAAATTGCCAGGATTTATAATCACCATAAAGATACACATCTGGGTGTATATATGAGAATGTTTCCAGAAAGGTCTGAGAGAACTCATCCTGAATGGCATAGTAGCATCTCAGGAACCAGAATCTCAGACCGAATTAAAAGACGAGGCAGACTAAGAACCATTTACCTATCACCCTCTGATTCCTGACTGTAGAATCCATGTAATCTCTCACTCCTACTGCTATGCCTCCCCCACATGATAGTCAGCACCTTCAAACTGTGAGAGAAAATAGACATTTCCTTCTCCAACTTACCTTCATCATGCATTTTGTCATAGCAAAGGAGAAAAACAAAAACTAATATACTCTAATTCACTATGAAGTAGCACTTTTCTGCACAGTCATATTTCTCTGCATAGTTTTAGACTGCTCACTCTCTTCCATGATTCTGGCCCATTTAGAGAAGAATTCTTACTATTTACACCCAGTACATCTCCCATGAGCTCCTTTTGCTTACCTTATCCTAGCTGCTGTCAATGACGTTTTGAGAGGTTCTAGAACCTTCAGGATGTGGGGCCAACCAGAAGTGGAACAATGTAGGCATACCTTGATGGTTCTCGTCTGGCTTTCTCCTTCTTGGTCCGGTTGCTGTGTAAAGAGCATCCCCACCCGCCCCCATGCATGGAGTTGCCTCATCATGCCATGCTCATAATCAGCTGAACCCTCCGAGATCATGAACCAAGGTAAACCTCACCGGAGGTGTTAGGCATCTTTTTCACAACATGTATATGCATAACTACTGGAGATGCCAATAGCCTCAGCGCATAGATATGGCCTTGGATAGCTGAACGGAGAACCACAGCCTGCCTCTCAGCTCAGTTCTTGGTCATCTCAGCTAAGATATAACCTCCAGATACTTTTAAATCTAGTCTTGGAGACTGGTGCTCTCAGGTTTCTAAATATCTGACCTATTTCACAAACCTACAGTCCTGGGCAAGATTCGCTCAGTCTGCCTTCATTGGAGGCCAGGGTCTTACTCTCACTCATGAGCTGAAAACCCCCACACAGTGGTCGTGCGCCACATTCTCTCTTCCTCTTCTGCTTGTACCCAACTGACCAGAACTCTCCTCTCCTCCTCTCTCACTCATCTTCCTGTCCTCTTCTTTATTATCTCTCTCTCATCTCTCAAGAGGGATTATGAACTCAACTAAATTAATATTTTAAAATATAAGGGACACAAGAGGCTCCTTAGTATAAATAAATGTATAAAGCAATGTTACATAAATAAATGTGCATAGCTTGACCCAGTTTCTGAAAGAGCCTTAGTTGAGCTCAGCCCTCCAGTGAGGTAGGTCTACTGAAACCCCAAACATTTCTTTCTGGTGAACTTTTCACTTTCTGTCATATCTTAGTGTATTTGGCTAGAATCCTTAAACATGAATTTTTGAAATAAAATACATGGAAGAATTAGAGGTACTGAAATGTCTAATATGCATAGCATGCTGTGTGTATGTAGAAGTTCACAAAGATTGTCATACTCAATCTCACAACAACTGCAAAGGTTAATGAAGGTGTGGGTAGGTAGAAGGTCTGTAGTAGGTACATGAACTATCTTATCTAGTGAATGAAGAAAATACAGCATAAGAATCAGGAGCACTTCCTCCTGGACATCTGGCAAGGAAAAGATAGAACAAACTGGGGCTGTTTGACCCCAAGTACAACACTCATGTGCTCTGCTACAGCTAGTTCATAGCAAAGAGAAAGAAGAATACAGATGTGTAGGAGAAGCTGCAGAGATGACAAAAGGAAGGAGAAGAATGGAGATTGGAGGGTGGGGATATAGCAGACAGAATCACCTCTCTGTGGCTGGAGGGTTGATGGCTCAGCAGTTTAGAGCCCTTACTACTCTCCCAGAGGACCTCTGTTCAGTTCCTAGGACCCATGTCAGGTAGCGTATAGTATAGCCTGTCACTGCAGCTCTTGATGCCCTCTTGTGAGTGTGATTGTGCTGGCTAGTTGTATGTTAACTTGACACAAGCTAGAGTCATCTGAGAGGAGGGGAGATAGATTGAAAAGAAATGCTTCTATAAACTGCCTCCAGGGCATTTTCACAATTAGTATTGGATGGAGGAGAAAGTTGATTGTGGCTGATGGTCTACAAGACCCTAGGTTCTACAAGAAAACAGCAGAACAAGCAAGGGGGGCAGGCAGCCAGCAGCACCCCTCCATGGCCTCTGCCTCAGCTCTGCCTCCAGGTCCCTTCCCTGTCTGAGTTCCTGTCCTGACTTCCGTCAGTGATGAAAGGGATGTGGAAGTGTAAGCTAAATAAACCCTCTGTTCCCCAAGTTGTTCTTGGTCGTGGTGTTTCGTCACAACCACAGTGACTCTGACTAAGACAGTGGCACACTTCTTCATACACATGCATACACAAATCTAAAAAAATAGTTGCTACTTCCAGAAAGTAGATAGAAAATCTTCAGCTAGCTCTTCAGAGTGAATGTGCTAAGCTGTAATAAATGGGAAGCAGAATGCTCTTCACGTCTGGGCTCTGCTAGAAGCTCGCTCAGAAACACAAAAACACAGTCCATTCTCTGCAGATGGGGGCCCCACGTCATCAGAGTCAACCAAAGGCATATTGAAACTTCAGCAGGCCCATGAGGGCTTTGTGTACACTTAACATGTGCAAAATTCCTACATCATCATTCTCTCCCTGAATAACCCAGTGTAAAAGGCATTCATTCATACGGCAGTTCCTTTGTATTTGGTAGGGACCAAGGGGTGGTCACTGACCTTCTCAACCTCCATTATCTTGTTTAATCCACATTTAAAAACATAATAGGTACATATATTTATTATAATGTAATAAGTACATACAATACAATCATATACACTAAGTATATATAACAATGTTAGTCTTTATCACTATTATTAATACTTTCACAAATTGCCCAGGAATCAATTTTCTTATAATTTCACAAACCTTTCTCTATGCATTCTTAGCTTTATACCTGTAGCCACAAAAAAATTAAAATAAAAATTAAAAAAAATCCTCACAGCTACCTGATATTCAACCATGACTGTCACCTTCTTGGACCACTCTAAGATCTTAGACTTTAAAGACTGATTTCTCCCTGGATAGCTACAGGGAGAGGAAGGACAGGTACCTTGAGATCAACGCTATCTCTAGGATACCATAAATCATGATAAGGATGATGAGAGCCAAGAATCAGTTACTTAAGTATGGGCATCTCTCTGACTTGCTGCATACAGTCCTCCTTTCAGCAGGCCATCCATATGGTTTATGGGGAAATGCCTCAGTGGACATTTTAACAGTACAAAAGCCAGGCATAAGAGAATCCACTGAAATAAAGATGTTCCAAGATGCAATTGCTGCGAGCAACAAAAGAACAGGGTAAAATAACAGTGTCAAGGGAGACTGCAGCTTCTGCAAATGTGCTTTAGCTGTGGGGTGAGGACATTGATCCCGTCTCTATTCCCTACTGGTGCTTGGACGGGGTTTGAGCTCCTGTGCTCAGTGGTCAGAGAGCTTGAAATTGATGAAACCATGCTTCTGAGAAGGTTTCAGATTTGAGACAAAAGTAAGTAGCAGACGCTGCACGCAGGAGGTTGAGATTCTAAACATAGCCATTTTCTTAGACCCAAAGGACGGAGTTTAGCTAGAGAGGATGGCAGGCTGTGCTCTGTCCTCTTTTGTGTGACCCACCTGGCAGAGGTCCATGCCTCCAGCAGCACTGGGGAAAGGATAGGAAGAAAACAACCTGCCCCACCCTACGGCTGAGGTGGGAGGGGGTCTAGGATGGCACCTTGAATCCTGGCTCATCCATGTGTTAGCTGTGTGAGCCAAGACTTCATTTAACCAGTTGCACACTGCTGTCTCCAGAGAGCTTTACCAGAGACATGGATGTCCAGTCACCAATGGCATGTGTTTGTCTTCTGCTTCCCCTCAAACTCCCTCACCCCACACACTCTTAAACCCCAGACTTCTGTTTCTAAGGGAGACCCACAACTCTAGAAACCCCTGTGAACTCAGCGGCCATTGTTAATCTTCCTCGAGTGGCCCTGTATCCTTTCAAAGGTACAGGACAGAAGGGACATAGGAAGACTAAGCAGACGTGAGACTGGAGGCCACCGATGAGTTCACACTTTATAGAAGGATTTCTTAAGCTTTTTCTACTCTCAACAACTTCTCACTTTGTACTTTTAAGCATAATTTTTTAATTTATGCATGTGTGGATCTGTGTGAGTTTATGTGTGCCATGTGTGTGCAGGTGCTCACAGAGACCAGCAGATGGAATTGGATTCCCAGGAAGTGGAGTTACAGCTGTTGTTAGCTGTCAATATGGGTGCTGAGACTCTGAGTCCCCTGCAAAGACAGTCATCTCAGTTTCTGAGCCAACTCTCCAGGCCCCATTCAGTAAACTTTTATGAGACCCTAAGCATATATCTTTATAAAATAATACACAAACCAAACATTATAATAAACATTAAAGAAAACTTTCTCATATATAATTGTAGTGTTTATTAAGGATGAAAGGAAACTTGCATATCAATGCAATATGGATGGATATATTTTTTGTTTTATATAAAAAGCTAACTCTTGGCTGAATGTTTGATGTTGCAGCATGTACAGTATCTACAACATTTCTAAAGAATTGATCAACATTGATTTTATGATCATTAATGTTGAGAGAGCAGATTCACATAAATACACAGCACAAAATGACAGAACTATGTTTAGTACCATTACAGAAATGGCTGAAATTCTCTCCTGTATCCCCACACAAAACTCATTTAATAACTTTTCTTTATGAAATTCAAGTCACAAAACAAGCATCAACTTTAAAATTTAAACAAAGATATGCTCATTTGGTACTTTCCTGGAACAATGTTAGGGAGCTATAAAAAGTCCCACGGGTAGAGCACTGTGTCTATAAGTGCAGGAAGTTTTATACCTACGGTTCAGAAAAACTACAGGTCAGAGCATAGAGCAGCCTTGGGTATGAGCCTAGGCACCTTAGGTGGTGTTTGCAGTATCTGGAGTCGCAGCACACACAGTGTGAAGTGTTCGCATGGCGTGCTCAGGGCTGAGGCTGCAGTGATGTCAGGCTGTGACACAGAAGAGCACTGCCAGAGGCACCTTGGATTTATTACATCTGATTTTGAGTTAATTTTTGATCATTGACTATTCAGAAGGCCTTCATGTTTGCTGAGTGTGTGTGTGTGTGTGTGTGTGTGTGTGTGTGTGTGTGTGTGTGCTTAAGATCCTCCAATCCCGCACACACACACTTGTGGGTCAGGACACATGGATTAAGAAGTTGGACTTTAAGTGGAAAAGTAAATGAAGCTCTGGGAACTAAGTGTCTGGTTAGAGTGGAAGAAAGTTTTGGTGCTATATAATTAGTCCTTTCTTTTTAATTTATTTATTTTTTACACTCCAGATTTATCCCCTCCCCTGGGCCACCCTCCAACTGTTCCATATCCCATACCTCCTCTCCACCCACCTGTCTCCATGAGAATGTCCCCACCTGACCTCTAAACTTGCTGGGGCCTCCAGTCTCTTGAGGGTTAGGTACATCATCTTTGATTGAACACAGACCCGGCAGTCCTCTATTGTATGTGTGTTGGGGGCCTCATATCAGCTGGTGTATGCTGCCTGTTTGGTGGTCCAGTGTTTGAGAGATCTCAGGGGTCCAGGTTAATTGAGACTACTGGTCCTCCTACAGAATCGCCCTTCTCCTCAGTTTCTTTCAGCCTTCCCTAATTTAATAACAGGGGTCAGCTGCTTCTGTCCATTGGTTGGGTGCAAATATCTGCATTTGACTCTTTCAGCTGCTTGTTGGGTCTTTCCGAGGGCAGTCATGATAGATACCATTTTGTGAGCACTCCATAGCCTCAGTAATAGTGTCAGGCCTTGGAACCTCCCCTTGAGCTGGATCCCAGCTGGATCTTCTTTTCCTCGGGCTCCTCTCCATCTCCATCCCTGTAATTGTTTTAGACAGGAACAATTATGGGTCAGAGTTGTGACTGTGGGATAGCCCCCCTCTCCCTCATTTGATGCCCTGTCTTTCTGCTGGAGGTGGGCTCTCTAAGTTCCCTCTCCCTACTGTCGGGCATTTCATCTAAGGTTTGAGTCCTGAGAGTCTCTCACCTCCCAGGTCTCTGGTGCATTTTGGAGGGTCCCCCCAACCTCCCACCTCCCGAGGTTGCCTGTTTCCATTCTTTCTGCTGGCCCTCAGGGCTTGAGTCCTTTTCTCTCACCCAATACCAGATCAGGTTCCCCTCCCCCCCCCAAGCCCCTGTCCACTTTCCCTCCCAGGTTCCTCTCTCCCTCCCCACTTGTGATTGCTTTCTTCTCCCTCCCAAGTGGGACTGAGGCGTCCTCACTTGGGCCTTTCAGTTTAATGACCATATCTCCACGAAGACAAGAAAATGTAGAAATGTCCTTTCCTTACGTACAAGAGGAACAGAAGATGTTTCTAGGAAGGAGAGCTAATCTCCCACCTTTCCGTGGCTCTTGTCTAAACCACATGGGCAGGAAATTGGCGAGCTGTAACCCAGACCTCCAACTCCATTTCCTGCGAGCAGTGCTTTCCAAACCTCTTCTCCGTGCTCTGTTTGCATCCCTGCCTCCATGCGGATCATATATCCCGAAGACAGAGGATCTAGTCTGCCACCCTGGCTCTGTACAGCGTCTTGCTTTTCACCAGGACTTGTCAAGATAATTAGATAGGTCTTGTCCTATATTTTCAGAATAGGTAAGGGAGCTGATTTGTCCCCTTAAGCTTTCAGCACACAGAATTATTCCAAGATTCACAAAATGCATTCCTAATTCATATGTTCTTGGCCGATGGATCCGAGGACCATCATTGATTAAAAAGTCCAGCTGAATGCCATGATAAGTAAACCCACAGACGTACTGTCCCCAAGCCTTCCTCAAGCTTATCTGGTGCTCCCTGAGAGTCCTTTCCTTTAATGTCATTTCCACCCTATGATAAACACACTGAGGTCCATTCTTCAGCTGGTGTCTAGGCTTCAAGTTCTAGTTCTGTGAATGACCCCAGTTATCCCATCGTGCCTGAGCTTCTAAGCTGTGTGCTGAAGTTCATGCCTGTATCCTCCCTGAGCTCTAGGCATCTATGGAGAAGGAAAGGAAATCAGAATCCTTGCACACCCTAACGGGAGACTCAGAGACCACCCATAGACAGACAGGTCATTGCCTGCCCTGAACTCACAGCTGTGTTTCTCTCTAGGCGCTGCCTTTAGCTGATGGGAACGGCTTCAGCAATGGTTATCCATCCAACCTGAAAAGGAAAGCGGTGTAGGACAAGGGATGAAAGACTCCTTTGACTCAGAATTCTTTAAAGTGTCTTCCAGACAAGAACCCCCATGGGAAGAACTGAACCCTCTGTCATAGGCCCAGTCATTCCTCAGCCGAGTCATCCCCTGCTCTGTGTGTGTGTGTGTATGTATGTGTGTGTGTGTGTGTGTGTGTGTGTGTGTGTGTGTTGCACTTCTCTGAGTAGCTACTGTACTATGCCTCTGGACATTAGTCTCTGAATTTGAAACTGTTTCATTTAACACCTATCCTTGTCAGAGAACAGTAATTATGACAGCAAATAAGCCCTTTATAAGGAACAGCTGAAGTTCGGAGATTCTGAAGTGTAAACACAACAGCTCACACTTGTTTAAAACTGTCCCCTCTATCTGTGCTGTGCTCAGTGCCTCGACCAGCAGGTATCTCCAAATACTCAGATAGCTAAATGAACATGGTATAGGAGACCTGGCGTCTGTTTAAATAAATACAAGGGCTCTTTGAGTTGAAAATGGTACTTTTCCTTCAGTGTTCTCTACTCTTCAGGGCAGGGATCACCTGATGTTCAGATGTATAGAACTCACTTAGCAAGATATTCTGCTGTCTTCCTCAGCAACCATAATCACCCCCTCCAAGCCACTGTGTCTAGAGAATGCATACCAAGCTTGAGTAAGTCTGTCTGTGTGTCACCTCCTGATGGCCTTTTTCTTCCCTGAGAACAGGACCCTTGTCCTACTCTTTTTCAGAGAGGGAGAACCAGTTTCCAAACCTGGGTTCTGTATTCTATGGCAGGCTTTCTTACAGCATGAAGGATGTTGCTAACTGATTGGCTTGGTAAGATGTAGTTTTTTCAGATCTTCAGTGTGGAGGACTAACATCTTTAGTGATGCTCTGCCAACTTCTACTACTCCATGATCTACCAGGTCTAAGGCAGTTCTACCTACAAGAAACCGCTATGTGGCTCTCTAACATAGATGTGTACAGCCGCTCTGCCAGCTAATGATGCAGTCCAGAGATTGAAGAACACCAAATAACCTCCAAAGCAGAGACTCAGAGTGTTGACCCCAGAGGGGACAACAGCATGGGGTTTGCTGCTATGTTTGTTCAAAACAACTTCCCGTTAATGTGGTTCCTGCACCACCTGAATGGAAGAGCAGAGCTCCTATGGCATATTTCATCTGTTGCTTATTGCATCTGCCTCCAAAATGAACTATCCTCCTGTCTTAATGAAAATGCTACTCAATTACTATGATTTTATTAACAAGACAAGTGTAGCTACTTAGTGTGTAACAATGCAAGAGTTATAACACCAAGGGAGTTGTCAGATGCTAATTCCAAATTCAAAACGCAAAGCAAATTTTTATTAGCCTTTTCCCTGCAAAGGATACTTCAGCTCTGTGCTGCAATAATATTTGGATATGATGTCTGCTTTATTAAAGTCTGAAAGTTTTCCATCATAGCCAGAACATTATAACTGCTTGAAGAATTTCTCCATTCAAAATAGTTTAAACCATGCCTTTATCTTTTTGTGTTTGTTTGTTTGTTTGTTTTCATGAAGTCAATAGAACCAAGCATGTACAATGTGCCCAAGTCACCTTTTGTCTCTTCATTTGAATTGTAATGCCACATCATTTAGACTAAGGCCCTTCAAACCCATTGCAGGTTCTCATGGATGGGTTAAGCTGGAGCCTAGAGCACAGAGGAGTTTTTAATTGAATTTGGGGATGGAAATGTAAACGTAACTACAATAGATTTTTAAATAACTAAATACAATCTTAACTATCAAAATGGGAGTTTTCCTGTCAATGAAAATGTCTTTGAATATATTTAATCAGAGAATCCATAAGGACACAGTAAAGGGACACTTGTCCAAAGATATTAGGAAGAAGTGGTTGAAGAGTAATGAAGACACTTCCTATTTATACCCTGGTGAGTTTTAATGTACTTAGTATACAAGTTATGGAAAGCAAACTCAATTCAATATTATAAGAGTCCTTAATAACATGTGTAGAGCCATATTCTTGGAATGAGGTGATATAATAAAAGATTAAAAACATCTACAATAGACCTTATGGAGTTATAATGAAAATTGAACCATGGTAATAAGTAACTACAGTTGTACATCATAGTGTCTGAAGAGGAAAGCAAGATCCATCTTACCTAGATTTTGTTATATGTTTATCTGAAAATCAATCTGGAGCCAGCGAGACAGCTCGGCAGGTGAAGGAAACTGCCGAGCTTGAAAACCAGGGGCCCAAACTGCAGAATGAAAGAATCTGTTTCTTCAAGCCATCTTCTCTCCTCCGAGTGTGGGCCACGGCATGTCTGCACACAAATAAATAGGCAGAAATGTAATTTAAAAATTTTTAAGAGTCAATCTAAGAAATGTGGGTGCTTAAGAATATTAGGATTTGGTAGAACTCTGCTTTGTAGATTCCACAGTAAAACACCCTACTCTGCTTGCTTCCCACAAATCTTAGCAGCAATTTAACACAGAAATAAACAATTGCTGTAAGAAAATGAAGAAGTGATTCTGCTGTCTGAGAGAGTGGCAGAAGCAGTCTGAGGAGGGGTGATAAGCGATTTGGCCTTGAAGGACTTAGCAAAGAGTAGTTAGCACTGTGAAGAGAGTCCTCAAACTTCAGATATCTGCACCAAAATACAGTCCTAACACAAACAAACAAAAACCAAACAACAAAACAAACAAACAAACAAACAAACAAAACAGTCCTTACTGTTTCCTTCCTCCTTACCAGCTAAGAAGATGGTTCAGTTGGTAAAGTGCTTGCTGCTAAATTGCAAGACCCTGAGTTTAGATTCTCACCTCCATATAAGTATGCCCCCCCATACACACACTTATAAAAACTTACCTTCTATGTGTGAATCCTAAAAACTAAGACGTAAAGTTATGTTACTGCCCTGCTTCAGCTTCCCCTCTAGTGACCCATGTGTGCCTGGAAGGTCAGCTGTCTCCTCTCACTGGAGCAAGCTGGAATAGCCTGAGGCACTCTGGATTAGAGCCCCAAGACCTGGGTTTTCAGGACATCCTAGAAAATTCAGTTTTCTCTAGATGATATTTAAAGCCACCTTGGACTCTTGGTCCAGCTCATTCTCTATCCTAATCCCTGACTTAAATTCTTGTCATTCCTTCCTGAATCCCGATGTCCCCTTTGAACACCTTTCTTCTGCAACTGGTGGGATTTACTAAACTTGTGATTAGTTCCACAAATGGACTTGATGGAGGAACAGAGTAAGCTTGTAAATTCTTGAAGACAGAGGGCTTTCCTATTTAACGCTCATGCAAGGTTCCTGCCTCTCTTGCCTGACAAAGGTTTTTATATTAACGGATTAAACTCCACTGTTGAACAGGATTGATTAATCAAGGCAACTCAGAAAAGATGTGTTTCATCAGATGGGCTTTGTACACGCTGAACAGTTATTTGAATGATAATGAGCAACATAAGAATATTTTAGGGTCTATCAAGTTGTTTTGGCTCACCCACAAGGTCAAAGCGTGCCATAAAGTTGATTGATGCTTTCTGCCTTCCGCTAAGCGGATGGCCCTCACCTCACACTGCAGTTTATGGGTCCCGACCCCACATTCCACAGATGACCTGGAAGGGCTGTGTTTCTGGGAGCCAACTCTGATAAGCCACCTGAGAACACTACTTGGAGACAGGCAGGCGAATAGAGGGGTGCTCATGAGCCAGCTGGCGCAACCCGGTGCCTTCTGCAAACTTCCCCAGATTCAATCATGGTGTGTTTGACAGACAACAGCACTAATCTCTTCAGGAACACCCAGAACACAGAGTCATCTGCTCTTCTAGGCTGGATTTTGCAGAAAATGGGAGATGGCACCCAACCTCCTCTGGCGTGCCAAGCGTGTGACTGGTCTATGTGATACCCAGGCAGCTGGCACACTCTGGCACTCAATGGGACCACCGCAGAAGCTGGTGAATGGTACTCTGGCTCTCTGGGGTGGGGGTGCAATCTGCATTACAATATGTGCTCTGAGGCTGTGGGGAAGGCTCTTACTGTAGCCCAACACTTTGTACAAGATGCTACTGGGCACCGAAGCCAGTATCACTAAGATTTGTGGGTTTGCCTCCGCCCATAGGTCTGAAGTCCAGAAGTCTGCCTGAAGTGGGGAGGACAACCCTCTGCGCAGAATGGGAAAGGCAGACACCTCCTTCCTCTAAGGGAGGTACCCTAATGTGCCTAAGGAGTTGCATGCCCCATTTGTAAAAATGGAAGACACCTTGCTAATTGACAGACCCGTGGATGGTGTGGCACTTTAAATTACCTTGGCATTAATTGCCTGGACAGGTTGTTCACTCAAATTGCCCTGGCTCGCTAATAACCTGAATGGGCTGGTGTTTTAAATGACCATGGCACTAATGGCCCAGGCTGGCTGCTATTTCATATCGTCCTGGCACTAATGGCCTGGAAAGGGGGCTTGCTTTGCAGATTAACGAGTGTCCTCCAAATGGCAAAGGATTATGGAAAAAGAAAAGAAAAACAAGCATTTGAAAGGGAAATAAGAAAGAAGTTCTCTCGCAAACGTGCCTTCTCTGTGGGCCACCTCTTGTTTCCTCTTCTCCACTCCTCCCCAACCACCAAGGGCTTTGTTGTACTTTTTCCCTTTTGGTTTTTAGTTTAAAAATCAGACCCAATTCACTGAAGAGGAAGCAATGCCTCCTTCTTTGCTCCAGTCATTATGTGTTTTAGTTTTTGATCATCCCTACCCACCCTCCATTCTCGTGTACCTCCAAGTCATTTGTGGTCTGATCAATTTATTGACTGACCATGAGGCACTGATCAATTTATTTATCATCTTCCATGCGCAAGATCCCCGGTTGAGTCCTTGGAGTAGAGAGAAGAGGACATAGACTTAGACCTGACCTGCAAGATCACCCACTTCAGTCCTCCCAAGTGGAGTCATTCACAGATAACTGCACAGCATCTTGGATGCCTATGAGCGTCTATGGGGAGGGGTGGCCTGGAGAGCTCTACAGGAAAGGTGAGCCATGAGGAGATGAGACAGTGAGTCTCTCTAGGCAAGATGTCTGGAGGGGAAGGTCCTGCAGAAAGAGAACCTGTGCAGAGGTAGAAGGGAGGAAAACACAAAGCTACATTGTAGCTCAGAGAGGCAAGGCCAGAAAGAGGCTTGAGATGACTGGCAGCAGGTGAAGCCTGGGGAAGGAAGAGAGAGATCTGAGAAGCGCTTCTGAAATCAAGCCTCCAGGATCTGAGGAGTCACTGCACATGGGATTAGAGAGTGAGACACAGGTCACTTCAGGCTGGTGGCCAGCTGCTCTCACACATTGCAGAGACAAGCCTTTCACGAGGGGGAAGGGTTAGAGGACGGTGGCTGTGAGGATGTGACCATTGTGCAAGACTGTGGTTTCTGTGCTCACATCTGCAGTTACAGCTCATCTGCCCACTGCTCATAGATACACGGAACAAGCACCGCTTCAGGGGCTACCTCCTGTATGTGACCATCCGAACCTGCAGCAGGGCTCGGTATGGAGTGGAGAGAACATTTGTTCTCGACTTGAGGGTTTTTGGTTTTTGTTGGTCTTCGCCTCCTTTGTCTGTGTTATTAGAATAATGAAAGAGAAGCAGTTTTGAAAGAGGATTAGCGTAGCCATACAAAGTTAACTGACTTGGGACAACTGGTTCTTTTATATCAATGGGTTTTGACAAATAAGACAGAAACCAAGAACTTCCTCTGTTTCTTCCAGTTACCCCGACCCCCTGCCCCACATTTGTAAGGCTGAGTAAATTAAGAAAGTGAATGAATTTTAAAAGTTTTAAAAGTTATTCAACTTTCATTGAGTTAACTGATTTCAACTAAATACTGATTAATTGAGAACCTAGTCCCCTGTGAGATGCTTAAGGGTCTGAAAATATGCAGAACTATGATCCTTACTGCCAAGGACCCTAATGTCCCAAGCCAGGTTACAGACACTACAGTCTCTTTATAGGTTCCCTGACTTGAGATTTGGTCTCAATGGCCAGAGCTTCCAAACTACACACAAACAGTTTGAAACAAAGGTGGCAGCTTTGAAAGGGAAACCCTCAGTAGGCACCATGTTTGCTAAATATAGGGCACCTTGCTGGGCATAGTGGGGCGTCTAAGATACTGAGATATAAACCTTGACCTCCAAAGCCCCTTGATGTCTGAGGAAGGGCATAGCAAACTCGGTCTTTTTGTTAAAACACACTGTCCTGGGCTGTCTTTTATCTTAAATAATGCAATTTAACAAAGACTTAAGACAGAGCTTGGACCAGAAAGGAACCTGGAACTCCCATGATCTCACACTCTGTAGATAAACAGAAGACCCAGAGGGTCTGAATGGGGCTGGGGGGAGGGATGCCTAAGGCCACACAGTTGGTTGCAAATCCTGAACTAAGCCTTAGGCCAGCCTTTTCCTTCCCCACCTGTGCTTGTTCATGTGACCTGTCTGTGGTATCCCCAGATGGAACAAAGTTAAGGCAAAGTTTAAAAGCAAACATTGAGAATGTAGAATCTCACGGGGACATGCTGAGAAAAGGCACAGCCTGGCCTTTCTTCAGGAAAAGAGATCCAACTCTCTCTCACCATGAACTTCTTGGTCAGATGTATTTTTAACTCACCCATCTCCTACTCGGAGCTACCCCAAATTGTCCAGTGAATCGCTTTCCTTGTAACATCTCCAGGGTGCTTAGCCTTGCCTCTGTGTTTTGCCTTTTTTTTTTTTTTTTTTTTTTTGTTTTGCCTTGTTACAGATTGTATAGCAATTCCATTTCCTTTAAGGATACTTCCCCTGTAGACTGCAACAATGCAGTTAAAATGAGGAGCCTATTACAATAGCTAAGTAACTTTTCTGCTGTCGCCCCCCATAGGCCTGCATCA
>NC_034604.1:9613809-9641084 GCF_900095145.1 Mus pahari | reverse complement strand
ATCTCCAGGGTGCTTAGCCTTGCCTCTGTGTTTTGTTTTTTTTTTTTTTTTTTTTTTTTTTTTTTGCCTTGTTTCACATTGTAGAGCACTTCCATCTCCTTCAAGGATCCTTCCCCTGTAGACTGCAACAATGCAGTTAAAATGAGGAGCCTATTACAATAGCTAAGTAACTTTTCTGCTGTCGCCCCCCATAGGCCTGCATCACAATTCAGTATCTGTGTTCTTCTTCCATCCAAAAACATTCAGTGGAAGATCCTTCCAAAACAAACAAACAAAACAAAACAAAAAAACCGACTCGTAAGATTTAAACTGCACACCATTCTGTGGGTTTGGGGCCTCTCCTGCTGCCCAGGGTAAGTCTCACATATACTTGGAGTGTTACTCGCCCACAGTTAGCATCCATCTTGATTACCACATGGGTGGCTGTGGATTAAGCATGCTTGCATTAGACTTGTTTTTCTTACTAACTGCCCCAGAGCATCTAGTGGCAACGCAAACATTCCCAAGAGATGCTGGGAAATACTTAACTTACGGGAAAATTCTTGATATAAACAGGACAAAATAAACGTAAGTGGAGACAGCTAGGACGTAAAGTAGGAAAGACCTTTTAATCAAGGACACGTGGAGAGGGAGAGGGAACTTCAAGGTAGTTTTGCTTCCTGTCTTACAATGTAAAAGTTGGGTGCACAAGAGTGCTTACTTGAGATAGAAAAGGCATGAATTGTACACTGGAGGACAGAGAAAAACAAACGAGCAAGCATTCTGATTGGGACCCAAAGGCTGGTCTGGAGTGCTCTGGGCTTCCTTCGTGAATCACGCTGTATTAAGGGTACATGTGTGTTGTGTATTATAAAATACTCTCGAGGGCCTGAATCCACACACTTGCCCCGAGAGCATCAGAGAGGGCTTCATCACCATTTTACAGATGACATAACTGAGGCTCAGCATGGAAGACCCTTCCTCTGGTTCAGTGCTGTTGACCTGGTCCTAGGCCACCGTCTTCCTCTGTGAATGCGCATAGCCATCCAGGACTATTTCCTGCATTCTGGTGGACTCTGGCATCTTTCTCAAGTGTTTTATCTCCAAAACTAAATGGAAGCTGTGAGATAAAAATCGTTGTATCCTCAGTAATAAGTGAAGAAAACACGAGCAAAAATCATGTCATATTCAGAGAGCAGCAATACATGCAAAGAAGAAAAAGGCAAGAGGACAGAAACATATGTCAGCAAATAGTCCGGCCAGCTTGGAATTCGGACCTCTTGGCTTGATTTGAAAGTATCTTTAGAGTCTTGTGTAAGCAATTCGACTGCGTTGTAAAATAATCAGTTCTCTGGGATACACAGAAAGCCATGCTCTGTTGAACTTTCCATATGTGGAACTTGGAACACCTTCCTCTAAGCAGAAAAGAGTGCTCTGGAAACACACTACTGCAGAAATGACGACGGCCGCATGGAAACCATTGAGATGTCAGGCTGTGCCTATCGACTGTCTTCCCCAGTTGGTTTGGGGTTGTTAGGGAATTGATTTCAGAACTTTCAAAAGAAAACTTTACAGTGCTCCTAGGTGTCGGGTTCTGTAAGCCCCCTGAGTGACTTCTGCAAGATCAAATTAACTTTTGTGATAAATATTACCACGAAACCAGTAATTAGCGTCTAATGATCCTGCATTTCTCATTGGCTGTGAAGCCATAAACAGATTTGGCTCCTTGGCAAACTCTTCCTGACATAAGTACCTGAGATAGGATAAAAAACAAACAAACCTCCTGGTGCCTCAGGCCACAGAAACTTGGCAACAACATTATATGCTTCCTCTCTGAGGTGAGTGGTGGCAATTCACACTGATATTTTAACTCTCTCCAAAACGGAGAGAGCATTGCTGGTCAAGCTAGTGAAGGAAGTGTTTTCTGACTTAACCCCAGGGAAAAACGGGATTATTTGATTTGTAAAATGCTACCTTAACCTTTAGAAAAGAAGAAATCTGACTCTGTGGTTAAGAATGAATACTATTCTAGAAAACTCAGGTTCAAATCCCAGCACCCAACAGGGTTCCTTATAATCTATAATTCTAGTTACAGGGGATACCCTGCTTTGTGATACTTGTACATACCCTCAGACACACACACACACACACACACACACACACACACACACACACACAATCAGTGAGCAAATCATTCAAAAATAAGAAAGCAAAACCGATAAGCGGTAAGTCCTATAACACTGGGGAGAGACTTAATCTGATGAACTGGAATGGAAAGCAACATGAAAAAAATCTTGTAAAGACTTAATCATTTATGTCTTTAAACAAATATCTATAGAACTGTGGTCATTTGAATGAGAAGACCCCATAGGCTAATATATTCAAATGTTTGGTCCAGACTTGGTAGAACTATTTGGGAAAGATTAGGAGGTGTGGTCTTTGTGAAGTAGGTGTGGCCTTATCGGAGGAGGTGTAACACTGCAGGTGTAATTTGAAGTTTTAAAAGTCCATGCCGGTCCCAGTCTCTTGCTCTCTGCTTCCAACTTGCAGATAAGATGTGGATTCTTAGCTACATCTCCAGCACAGTGCCTGCCTGCTCCCATGCTCCCCGACCCTCTGGAACTGTAATCAAGCCTCCAGTTAAATGCTCTCTTTTAGAAGTCGCCTTAGTCATGGTGTCTCGCAGCAATAGAAAAGTCACTAAGACATGAACATTCTTTACCCTATACAGTGGGCTCATGACTAGTGTATAAACCTGCACTAGTCTAGATGGAGCAGTCCCCAGCTTACTCACCCAACCCTGCTGTGGGTATAAGAAAAGTCTAAAGAGGGTATGAATTTCCTAACAAAGGCATCTTCATGAATAATTAGAGAATTAAGGTGAGATGCTTATTATGAATGTGGTGGAGGTTGTGTTGAACCAGCAAAACCCAGTACCAGCGGGTATGTCTGCATCAATATCAATGAGAACTTCATAACGACTTAAGACAGGATCATTCTGATAACACAGCCAACTCACACTTTGCTTACAAGAAGCAGGATTTTTTTTTCCAGTTGTTTGGTAATAGCTCACTCAAAATCTTGCCTACTGCTTTAGTGTCTGACTGGGCTGTAATTAGAAGATGAAAAGAAGAAATGCAGGAGGAATCTTGGAATCTTGGAATCTTAAGCACGTTTCTTATTTTTTGACATGTTCTTAGACTCTCTGAATCTCAGATTCTTTAGGAATTTGATTAAAAGTCTTAATTTACGTCTCTTGAGTGAGTTTTGGGGCTTCTGGGTACCCTGAAATGATGAACAGATGATGAACAGATCATATGTGTACTCACACATGCATGTGTATGTACACGTGTACATGTGGCTATATGAGTGCATGTGTGTTTGCAGTTCCATGGGATGTGGAAGAGAGGATTGGGAGCAATGGTAGCTGTGTTTTCAATGGCAAACAACCTCAGCAGATAACAAAAGTAACCAACAACCATATAAAACATTAACACCCTTTATTCCACCTGTGCTCCAGGGACACTTGTCTATCACATGACTTGGCTCATCACAGTTTAATTTTTTTTTATGTATTGAAGTTCAGTTTTAATTCTCAGAGAGTCATCCTGTTATTGACTGTCTCCATGTACCAACCATAGCAAAAATGAATGCATTTGCGCTAAGTAATGGTTCTATTTTCTACTGCCTGGAAGACTAAAATCTTCGGAGAATAAATAGGATAACTTGAGTTACTGATTTCCCTGTTCCTGCCTGTTATTACTTGGGTATTGACATATTGAAAATGGTCATGCCAACCTGGTCCAGTTCCTAGAAGAAACTTGGCCATGAACTTCAACGTAGTAATTTGGGAATATATTTGAATTGATATTAACAAGATAATATTGAGATAGATTTCAGGGACATCAAAAGAAGGCTATCTTTGAGTGGAGCCTCTAACACTCCCTAGTGGAGAGGTGGCATAGCCTAATCAGAATGAGTCAGCAAACTAGTGCTCTGGGAGCCGGGGCTGGAGGAATGGCTCAGTACAAAACTCTTGCCATAGCAGATAAAAACAACAACAACCTCAGAATCCACAAAAGGACAGCTGAGTCAGCACTCTGCTGTGATACTAGCTCCTACAGCAAGATGGTGGAGATAGGAGACTAGGGCAAGCTCAACACAAGGACATGATGCCTTGAGAGAGCTGTCCCATCCATTTGTGTTCATTTAAATCTCCTCTCTGTGTGTCTGTCTTTCCATCTCTCATTGTGTCTGTCTCTGTCTCTTATTCTGTGTCTGTGTCTGTCTGTCTGTCTCTCTCTCAGTGTGTGTGTGTGTGTGTGTGTGTGTGTGTGTGAATGTGTTTGTAAATATCCTCATGATTCCAGATTATAGCCTATCATTGTGGAATTGCCAAGGCAAGAGTTTCATTTAGGTTATGAAATCATATCCATAGTCAAGAGCAGAAAGAAGGTAGGAAGACTGTGTACCACCTTGCTTCCTCTACCTCTGTCTCTGTACTCTTAGACCAGTCAAGAACTCCTGCATGGGGAATGGTGCCACCCATGGTAGGATGGGCCTCAGCTATCAAATAACTTAACTAAGACAATCTCCCACAGACATGCCCACAGGCCAATCTGATGTAGACTATCTCTCATCAAGACTCTTTTCCTACGTAATTCTAGGTTGTGACAAGTTGACATGAACCATCACAGAGCAGCACTGATTAAGAGCACGTCTTACAAGGATTTGGAGAAATATGAGTCAGAAATACATAGAACTGTTCATTTTCATGAGCACAGGTTTCCACATATTTATGTTACATAACTCCATTTGCAATGTACTAGTAACTGGTAATGCCGTGGTATACAATACCATTGCCTAGTCTCATGTCTTCTATGGATTTTAAACTCCTGAAGACAGGCTGGAGAGATGGCTCAGCGGTTGAGAGCACTGACTGTTCTTCCAGAGGTCCTGCATTTAAGTCCCAGCAACCACATGGTGGCTCACAACCATCTGTAATGAGATCTGATACCCTCTTCTGCTGTGTCTGAAGACAGCTACAGTGTACTCACATACATTAAATAAATAAATAAATAAACTTCTGGAGACAATATCCTTAATATTGCTGGGAAACTTTATATCTCAACATTAAATATTACCAACCTCATAATTTTGTCCAAGTATCCCCTGATTATAGACTTGGGGGAGGCGGTGATAACCCTGGTCAGAGACAGGTACAGTGGACCAGAGATGACTTTATGTATTACAGACACTATTCCCAAAGATTCATATCTTTTCTCTGTCTCCAAGGAGCTACTAGTAGGAAAATAATCAACTTTGGGGTTTTAGTCTGGCATAACAGTTATAATTATGGTATCTTAGATGTTTATTGAATAATTCAGCAAGTAGGTATTGATTGCCTATCACATGTCAAGTGCCAGGCAGAGCTTTAGATATTGAAAATACAGCAGTAGGCAGGCAGGCATTCCCTCTCCTTGTCATCCTGGGGAAAAACAGGCATTAAGTAATGAATCACAGAGCAGCTATTTTAAGATAAAAGTGTGACAGAAGCTATAGGAGGAAATACAGAGTGGGAGTCAGAAGGAAAGAGGCTGACATGGCTGATATAGTTGTCAAATGGAATGAGCTACAATCCAGAAATGGAGGGCACACCTGTGAGCTAGTTTTTGCTTGGTTTGAAGTAGGTGAATCCACTTCTAGTCCCAACCTTTGGGATAGGCAGACACAGGCCTTTGATCCGGATCTTGAGACCTAAAGACATACCCTTAATCTGGGCCACAACTTCTGCTGGAAGCCTATATAAGGGCATAGAGAAAGGGAATTTTTGTTCTTTGCCTGCTTACCCTAGCATTGCTAGCAAGTCAGTTCCTTCACTGGCATTAGAGCCTACTTCTTTGGGTTTCCAAAATAGATGGAAAGACAGCTGAGACATCCATCCTTCTGAACTGGACTCCTGGAGTTTCCATTCACAGTCAGCCATTGTTAGATTAGCTGGACTGCAGCCAGAAAGTCATCACACACACACACACACACACACACACACACACACACATAAAGTCATTACACACACACATATATATATATATATATATATGAGAGAGAGGGAGAGAGAGAGAGAGAGAGAGAGAGAGAGAGAGAGAGAGAGAGATTCATTCTATACATTCTGTTACTAATACAAGTCCAGCTGAGGAAGACAGGCAGAACCCAGGCATGGCTGACTTCTGTCTGGAATGACCTTAGTTTTTCAGAGGAGCTAGGGAGAGGCAGAACCCAGTAAGAGTAGGTGAGTCTCATCCCTTGAGGATATTTACATATGGAAAACCTTGCACCTATGTTGTCTTAAAGCCCTGTCAGTTTATTAATTGGATTTCCCAAATTGGAAAAAAAAAAAAAAGAAAAAAAGAAAGGGAGGAGAGGGAGGTATAAAAGGAGGGAGGGAGGGAGACAGAGACAGAGAATGAATGAAAAGAACTCTAGCAATTTCATGGTCAAAGTCTAGAACTAACAGCTCAGAAGGTGTTCCAGTGTAAACCACATGTGTCCACATCCAAGAAAGGTGGGGAAGCCCTTGAGAAACTGACTTGTCTGCCTACCAAACTGAGCAATTCCTAACCTTCTGAAAAGACTTCTTACTGGAAGAGAGTCAGACAAGCACATTGGTTTGTTTTACTAAATCTTCCACCACTTCAAGAGAACTTAGAGAAAAAAGAGAAATTATAAATATAAAAACAATTGTAATATTTGTTCTTACTCAGTAAATGTTGACATCAGGACTCTTAAAGAATCATAAGTGATAAAGCATTTAAAAAATGGGGGGGGGAATCCCTCCCACTTTCTGAGGGTACAGTGTGCCATGGCATTGCTAAGGCTAAGGCCGGATGAAGTGGTGACCGGCGACCACAGCAGGTCTAGAAGCATGGGGACCTCTTGAGGGTAATGCCAAAGTCATTTGAAATCATCACCAGGGAAGATCTGGGCTCCTGGCAGACAGCAGACACCATTAGAAGGGGCCAGAGCAGATAAGGAAATAACTGATGGAGACCACCTGGCTCCTGGCACAAGCCACTCATCAGCAGAATGCAGTCTTTTGAAGGCTTAAAAAAAAATAATTCCAGGGGTCTTTGTGAGACACTGAATAACCTGCTCTAGTAAGTGGGGTGGGGCACAGATGCCAGGAAAACACAGAGAGCCAGAAGCTAAGAAAGTCAACGGTAATTTCTTTGGCAACCTCACAAGGCTTCTTTGGGTCAGAATTGTGGAATGATCAAGATTTTCTTTTCCCAAAAAGCTATTAAATAGGACTACCATTGGTGACAATAATTTGTTGTTTCCAATAGGGACAAGAGAGAAGTTTGAAAGTTCCCAACACACACAATCTCTCTCTCTCTCTCTCTCTCTCTCTCTCTCTCTCTCTCTCTCTCTCTCTCTCTCACACACACACACACACACACACACAAGTACATGTATATACATAGACATACATGATAAATGTGTGAGGTGATGAATATGCTTATTACCCTGATTATTGGATCATCACATAATGTATACCCACATTAAAGTATATGACTATAGGGATATATTTTTTTTCAATTATTTTGTGTCAATTTAAATGTTAAGAGACAAATTAATCAAATTAATCAACATACCCAAATTTTCATGTCTGCTTTTAGAAGATGTTGGGAAGTTTTCTACCACAGACAGGAAAGAAAGCCAAGAACAGGACAGAAATATGTCAATGACCTAAAAATGGTGGTGGGGGGGGGAGGAGAGGAGAGGGCACTGTGGAAGCCATCATCTGAAAAGTCAGACACCAAATTTAAGAAAAAAAGTCAGAAATCTTCAAGAGACCCTATTTCAACTAGCTCTGTAGATCTAGCAGAAAGACCAAATTGGGGAAGAAGGGCTGATAGACAAAGGAGTGGCAGAGCTGGATGTTCTTCAAGCAAACAGACCCGCAGGCACAGGGACAAGCCATCCCAAGGTGTGAGGGGACCAGCAGACAGCAGGTGCCAACTTGGCTGCACACAGATCCCCGCAGAGACCTGAGAGGCAAATAGGACCAGATTGCTACAGAAAGGCTTAAAGAAATAGTGCAATTATGTGGAGAGAAGAGAGACAGATTTTTAAAGACAGCTTTCCCAGAAAATAATAAATAAACTTTCCCCGGCAAAGCTCAGCTGAGAGTCTTTCAGAAGCAAACTGTGCCCAAGGCAGTATGGTGGGAGTCTGAGCCCCATTTCTGTCCCCCACGGAAGTAAAATTTACTGCTCTGGAGATAAGAAGTTGCCCTCTGCACTGTCTGCCTACATGGGCACCATGGTCCCTTGGGTAAAAACCTGCTGCCTTCCTTGTGCTAGGCTCTCAACGGCAAGCAACAGAAGCAATCTGACAATGCTAAACACAAAGTTTTATTTTTAAGATATTGGTAATTTTGCAGACACGGGGGCAACTAGAAAATCAGAGCCAAACCAGGTCCATTAGCAAGAAACGCTGCTGTTCCTACCGCCATACCTGTTGTAGCAAGTACTACAATGACCCGAAAACTGCTGGCCATAGTGGACCCAGAAAACCCTAGCATCTTGCAATCCAGAAAGGTTCATCAGGGACCCGAGACTTTGGAATAGGCAGGATTCTTGTCCCTTCAGGAAAACAGTGAGAACCAGCTGCTTTTAGTGTGTTCAACTTCAATTGCAGAAGACAGCTCAGTATCCCCAGAGGACCCAGAAGGTAGTGGATCCCCAGACGGAGGCCAAGCCAAAAAGAGTGACAAGCACCCCACCACAGTGGCACTTGGCCTCCTCTGTGACAGGAAAGGTCACTTCCATCTTGTCACTGGCTGTCATTACCCAGTTCTGTGCCCCTCCTCCTACCTATCTGCCCATGATATTTAGTGCTTTTTCTTAACCATCTCGGCAGTTTGGAGTGAGCTCTTGGTGGCAGCTGAGCAAGGCTCCCTCTGTTGCCAGGAGGATGCAGGGGAGGTTCAGGGAGGAAAGCTGTCTTTCCTCTGTACCCAGGAGGGCCCATGGCTTCTGCCCTCCCTAGCTTGAAGGGGAGGAAGCAGGCCCCATGAACATTCCCCAAAGTACACCTGTCCATCTGTTCCACTTGGATGTAATGGGGGTGTTCTTATTTTTTTCTTTCTTTAATCATTTGCTACATTTTACTGGTAGCTTCCACGCTGTTTAAGCAGGTAATTGTCTAGTCCTTAAAAACCCTGGCACGATTTACCGGAGAGTCTGCTTGGCTTTTTGATGAGCGATCATAATAGCTGTGCTTGCTGGTGGCTCCTGTTTTTCATTTTAGATTTATCAAGGTCTGATTTAATTGCCATAAACAAGGAAAAACAAGATCAAATTAGCAGATGAAATCATAGGGTTTCAGAGCTGATCCATATTAATGAGCTCTTACTTTTGTGATCTGGCTAATCATGACCCTCAGACCTTGATAAAATTAGCCAAAAGAAAAACAAAACAAACGTTATCGGGACGCTGCAGTGTTTGCATGCTTTCAGGCGGGGAAGCCAGCAGATGCTAAGAGATGTTTCCTCATTGGGGGTGGGTATGGAGGACCTAGGGCTCCCTGACCCCCACATTTGAACCTGTGTCCCCCTCAGGACTAGCCCTGCCTGCTGGTCCTCCTTCTGTGACAATGCCAGCTCTGCACCCCAGGAAACACCCTAAGCAGCATCCCTTGCTTATGCTCTGGGTCGAGAAATCAGACACAATATAAGATCCTCCTCCCCGGGAATCGCGTCAGTCCTTTTAACAGGCTTGAAGCATTTTACATCCATAGGAAAACCACCTTTGAATTAGTGGTTTTGTTCTCTGAATTGGGCTTTATATTCGTTCTAATCAAATTCCCTCTCACTCAGATAAGCATTAAATGTGGATCACATCACAGGCAGACACTGGCAACTCCCAGCCCGCCTTTGTTATGGAAATGTTTTTGCCAGCCCCTGACTCTGGGAGGCTGCACACCACCCAATACACCCTTTCCACCCCTGATTTGTGAGCTTAGAGGCCTGCTGGAGAGCCTTCTTGTTCAGGGTGAGAATTTTATTTCTATAGAAACACATGTCGAATTTTTAAAGGAGCCAGAAGGCATCGTTCCTGGGAAGGGCTGGAGACTCAGGCCTGGAGCTTGAAGAACCATCTTCACTGCTGTCCCTGAGGGTGCCACGGGGTGACTCCAAAGAAGACACTTAACTTTCTTCACTTTCTCCACCTGTACAATGGAGGTAATAAAAATAACTTCCCCCTACAAAGCACACACGGGTAGCTACATACATTAACACAAAACTTCATAACATCAAAACCACTCAAAGGTTCCTGTTTTACTATATATATGCTTAGCCCTCATTTTATTATACATTTTTAAAATTTTATTTATTTACACTTCAAATATTAACCAACCCCTCTCCCACTTTCCCCTCTGCAAATCCCCTATCACATCCCCCTTACCCTGCTTCTATGAGGGTGCTCCCCCACCCACCTACCCGAGTGCTGACACACCTGTAAACACAAGTAGGACCACCACTATTATAACATTTTAAAATAAATAGCCTTTAAATGAATATTTATACTCTAGATGGATTCTCCCACGGAGGCCTTCAGTTTATTTCAACCATTTAGAATCATAATCAAGAACTTGGAAAAGCAAATCCCCAGGGCCAGGGGAGATGACTCAGCTGATGAAAGCACTCGTCTCACAAGCCTGGCCGCCTGGGTTTGATCTGACCCCCAGAAACCATAATCTCTGAGACCCAGGTCCACCCAAGATGGGAGCTTGAGACAGACAGAGTGAGCAGAAGTTTCACAGCTGGGCCTGAAGCACAGAGGCAGAAACAAGTGGGGCCTAGGAACCTGCATTCCATAGCCTTCCAAGAAGGAACTGGTGCACAGAGAGGAAATACTGAACCACCCAGCAAGGGAAACTTCGAATTTTGTAACTCCATGTCCCATGTCAAAGGGCTTAGAAGGCTCCACCCTTCCTCTTTGCTGACCTGCAACACACTTCTCTCTTGGGCTACTTAGACTCATTGCATGTAAGCCTTCCTGGGGTCTAATAGCTCTGGCATCTCCAACTTCTTTGGGTCACTGCTGCAATCCATGTTCCATTTCACTGTTTCACATAGTGGCCTCTCAGGGCCTCCGTGGAACACACCTGACTTTGGTAACTATTCTTAACTTCAGAGAAAGATTCCATTTTTTTTTTTTTTTCTTGTATCCTTCATAATGCTAAAGCCAGAACCACATGGCCAGGACTGCCAAGTCTGGCTGCTTACTTGGGATGGAGCCTGGCCCACTCCTTAGATTACATATATAACAGCTTTCCTTTGTGTTTTTTAGGGGCATCAAATCCTTTAGGTCTTTTCTTTTCACAAGTCATAGGGTTAGCTGGATGGGGTCATGCCCTGCAGTGACCATTCACCGTGCTCCCCTTTGCATCAAGTCATGCCCTGCAGAGTCCATTCACTGTGCTCCCATTTGCATCAAGTCATATCCTAGAGAGACCGACCATTCACCGTGCTCCCATTTGCATCAAGTCATGCCCTACAGAGACCATTCACCGTGCTCCCCTTTGCATCATGCCTCTCCTCACTTCAAGCACAAGCCTTGGCTCCAAAACATCAGATTTCCTGATGTTCTTTTTCTCTTTCATCTGTACATTTTGTATTTCTTTCTCTGGAACTAGCGATTTGCCCTGGGTCAGGATTTTGTTCTCAATGTTCTCTGCTTGTAAGAGTCTTGTTTGTGTTGTTAATAAATGAATATTTATCTTAATAATTAAGCAAAGCTAATACTCTGTCTTCCCAGAAAGGGAAATAGCAAGGGGCCTGAGGCTGCCAGTTCCGCTCTGGGGCTAGCCACAGATTTTCCATCTTGAATTACTTGTACCCAACACGTACAGCAAAAGTTCCTCTCAGGAAGGCCTGGCAATGATTGCATTCCCTCACTGGGATCTGACATCTGTCTATTCTATTACACTATATAAGCTGTGACTGCTTTGAAGAGGCAAAGTGTCTCATCTTGAAAATTCTTTAAGATTAGAGCTTCTCAGAATAGTGAAATAATATCCATCAGAACTGGGTAATGTCAATATTCCCTCCATCCCCCCTCTGACTCCATGTTGGCCAGAAATGATTTGCTTGTGCCTGGTGTCTGGAGCTTGCAATGCAGCTGTTTGGACTGAACATAGCATTTCTTCTTGTTTTATTTTTAATATCGTAACTTAGTTAAGATAATTAGGGTTGAAAGAAATTTTAGATACATAGATTGATCCATAGAAAGGCTTTTATCAGTTTGAAAATCCTATTGATGTGGGCTTCTGTTAGTGCTTTTGTTTATAAAGCACTGGCGATGGCAGAGGCATTAGCCATGAGCAGACCAGGAATCTGTTGAAGGCGCTTTCAGAGTATGACCACAGAGGTCCATTTAGACCAAGACAGGGCCCAATGAGTGAGCAGAAGTCAAGGAACCCCTATGACAGATGACGACGTCAAAGGTAAACAGAAGGACAGGAAGTAAGGATGGGGTATGGGTTTGTGCTGGGTTCCCTTCTAAGGGGAAGGAGACATGGAAAGAAAGCTCTGTAGTTCCATAACCTCTCCCCCGCACCCCACTTCTGCCTGTCTCTCACCTTGGCACCCATAGTTAAATGAAGAAGCATATAAGGCAGAGAACACTGCCTGGGATCTCTTCGGGACCCTGACAGAAACAGGCAGGGACTGCAGCCAATCTGTTTTTATATCATTTCCAGTGAATAGACAGTAATGAACAAGGGGAAAATTGCTCGGGTTACCCTCTATCTGTCACTGAGCCCTCATGCAGATGGCATGTCAGAATGATAAGAATTCCTCCACAGGAAAATCATCTTGACCTGAGGCTACATTTCAGTCCCCATGGCGCCAGTTACACCACGACTATGAGTTACCTTCCATGAGGACTCAGCCTGCCTTTCTCCAAGGATCCTTTGACGGTGCTGACCTCATCTCTTCTTGTCCATCTGGATCAGTCACCAGACTGCCATGTGCTCATTACTGGCCATTTCTTTTCATCTGAAGATTTAGTTTTCCAGGAAAAATCCCCCTGTGAACCTAAGACCTTCAGACTATCTTCAGAATGAAGCAAACTTATGGCTTCAAAATGGAACTCATAAAGGGATGAATTCCCAAAGAGCTGACAAGACTCAATTCTTACAAAGAAAGAGGAGGAGGGGCTAAAATTATGAGGATCAATTTTCTGTGTTTGAAAGAGCCACAAAACATAAAAAGAAAAAGAAAAAAATAAATTTTATGCTGAAAATATGGTTCAATATGCTGAATAGCTTCTTATCAACTTGGCACATGCTAGAATTGTCTAAGAGGGAACTCCCAATTGAGAAAATGCATTTATAAGGTTTGGCTTGGGCAAACCTGGAAGGCATTTTCTTGATTGATGATTAACATAGGAAGGCCCATCAACCCATTGTGGTTGGTGCCATCTCTTGAGAGGTGGTCCTAAGATATGGAAGAAAACAGGATGAACATGCCATGAGGAGTTTCTTAGCTAAGGTTTTACTGCCGTGAACAGACACCATGACCAAGGCAACTCTTAGAAGGACAACATTTAATTGGGGCTGGCTTACAAGTTGAGAGGTTCAGTTCATTATCATCAAGGTAGGAGCACGGCAACATCCAGGCAGGCCTGGTACAGAAGGAGCTGAGAATTCTACATCTTCATCTGAAGACTGCTAGAAGACTGGCTCGTAGGTGGTTAGGAGGAGGGTCTCATTGCCCACTTCCACAGTGACATACTACCTCCAACAAGGCCACACCTACCCCAACAAAGCTAAACCTTCTAATAGTGCTACTCCATGGGCCAAGCATATTCAAACCACGGCAAACCAGAAAGCAGCTTTGTCCCATATCTTCTGCATCTGCTTCTGCCTCCAGGTTCCTGCTTGAGTGCCTACCTGACTTCCTTCAGTGGTGGATTGTGACCTGAGAGTTTTAAGATGAAATTAATGTTTTCCTCCCCCACGTTGCTTTGATTATGATGTTTAAGCACAACAGTAGAAACCCTTGCTCAGACAATCAGTAAAGTACTTGCTATTCAAGTATGAGGCTCTAAGTTCAATCCACAGAGTCTACACTGGGACAAAAAAACAGGTAGGGTAGTGCGTGCTTGTAATATCAGGGTCGCAGAAACATAGACAGGCATGTCTCTGGAGCTCCATGGTCAGCCAGCCTATGCAAAACAGTGAGCCCCAGGCAAGTGGAAGAGTGTCTCACACAACAAGATAAGCAACACATGAAGAAGACTCTCAAGGTTGTTCTCTGTCCCCGTAGATGTGCACCTGCACACATATGAGCACCCCCCCATACACATGTCTACATGTCTACCCACAAACAAATGAAATCATCTTTACAGGTCATGAATTATCTAGTAAATGAATGCAAACCATTTGAGATAAATAAAATAATACATAAATAACTCCACCTATCCGAACACCGAGCACCTGCTGATCCCTTAGGATGTGTTGGCCTCTTTGAACATCCTTTCAAAAGGACACAACTCACAACTTTGACATAATGGTCAGGTGATGGTGAGAATATGCATAAATGGTACATGGACTGATGTACTGAAGAGACAGGTAGTGTGTGTTCCCATTCTGAGCCTGTTAGGAACAGAAGCATCTTTCTTTGCACTGTAGCATATATGTGTTTATATAATGTGACATTGTGGAAACGTGACCTAATGAAATTGACTACTATCTCATTTACATTTGTATACAGCCCAAACATAACTTTTCACAATAGTTTTAATGCTTTGTGCATGAAATGAAGTTTTACAGAATAGAATTTTCCATTTATGACATCACAGAATGCCCCAATGTCGTGGATTTTGGTGTATTTCAGATTCCCATGGAGTAAGCACTTACTATACATTCTGGGGAGATATCCTGGGGAATATACCATGTCTTCAAAGCATCTCTGCTTTTTTAATAGTCTTCCCTGCTTTTATGTTAATTCTTCATATTATAAATAAACGGCCTCTCTCAAAGTTCACTCCCTCCACAGATCTCTCTCTGTGAGTAGCAGTTTCTTCTTAGACATCTTGATGACACTGGGAGTCCAGAGAAGCCATACTAAAACAAAGAAGAAAGCAGAGTTAGACCTCCCAATTCCCGGAGCTGGTGTGATTAGGCTAGGGGAAGAGTCTTCTGGTCTCTGATGGCATCCCAAAGAAGACTCCAGGGGAACAAAGATATAGTCAGTGATTATGTTCCAACTCTCCTGAGTCTGAAAAAGTCCATGAACAAATAAAAAAAAACCAGCAGGGTCTCAGAACTTTCTTCCAGGGCTAGGAAGAGAGCATGGTTAGTAGAATGTCTTGCAAGCACGGGGACCACATGAAAGGAAGAAAGAGAGAAAGAAGGAAAGAAAGAAAGAAAGAAAGAAAGAAAGAAAGAAAGAAAGAAAGAAAGAAAGAAAGAAAGAAAGAAAGAGACAGAGAAAGAAATGAAGGAAGGGAGAGAGAGAAAGTAAGGAAAGAGAGAGAGAAAGGAAGGAAAGAGAGAGAGAAGAAAGGAGAAGAGAAGAGAAGAGAAGAGAAAAGAGAAGAGAAGAGGAGAAGAGAAGAAGAGAAGAGAAGAGAAGAGAAGAGAAGAGAAGAGAAGAGAAGAGAAGAGAAGAGAAGAGAAGAGAAGAGAAGAGAAGAGAAGAGAAGCCAAGTGTGGTTGTGTGGATTTATAACCCCAGTGTTATGATGCCAAGGGAGGCGCATCCCTCTCCGTGGCTCACTGGCCAGTCAGCTTGGCTGATTCAGTGAATTCCAAGCCAGTGAGAGACCCCATCTTTAAAAACAATTTTTTAAAAAATGTGTACTATGTCTGAATAACAACACCTGCATCCACCCACCCATATATGTGCACCTGTACACACAGGAACACACACACACACACACACACACACACACACACACACACACACAGGAAAGAACTGAAAATAAAGCAATGTCTTCCAAAGTCGTTAGTGGGGTTTTCACGTGAAGAACTAAGAGTGGAAGGAACCGAGAAACAGGCTGAAGTAAGTGGGAATTAGATGAGATTTGTTCAAGAACACATTTAAAACATTTTGCTATTTTTTTTTTCCCTGAAACAACTTACTTTGTAATCATTGCCTTGGCATCTGGTCTCCTCTCATTTAACCTCATCTGCCTGACTTTAAATTCATGGAACAGATTTTCACTGCCCTGGATTCCGCGCAGTTGGCCGGCAGAGTGTTCTTGGATGTTACCAAAAAAAGGCATTTGATACTATTAATCATATTGCCATATGTAATAAATTGGCTGCCTATGGTACATCGCCTAAAATTGTCACATGGTTCCAATCATAACTCTGCCAACTGAGCTTGGTTACTGGAAATTCTGATTCTCCAAGCCTGCCTCTGCTGGGTCCCACCATCCTGTATGCACCACATGTTAATGACTTGCTGGCTTGCCAGTTACACAAAGGCCAGTCCCTTCTAGGATGCACATGTCTGAGTGTGCTGCTGGACACGAGCAAAGACCTGTTCGGGATCAAAGTCACATCATAGCCATCAGCCTTTGACAGTCAAGACAGGCACTTGAAGGCTGACCCCAACCATTGCTTAATTTGGGGTCTTTGCATCCTCTTTCAACTCAGTTCTTTTCCACTGTCTGCGCCCCTTCCTATGAACTATTTCTGAATTAAATTAAGCAGTGTCCCCGTGCTCTGAAGTGAGTGTGGCAGCCTAGGCTCAGGTAAGAATATCTTCACCATCCCATCCCACTAGAGTTGCCAGGGTGGAAAGAGGAGTGGGCAAGGACGGGAAGCCCTAAAGAGTGTGTTTGAGCATCTAATGCCATCCCTGCCCTGACCTTAATAGGTTACATTTGCCCGTGGGTCAGCTGGGGTGGATTTCCTTGTTTCTGCCCCTGCCCCCAGGCCTCCCGGGCAGGGTGATCAGACAGATCTGGATAAAATAATAATGAGCTAACCCTTTCCCCAAAATCAGATTATTGTTTGGTTTGGTTTGGAAACTGAAATGCATTTATGAAATGTTTTGGAATTTGATCCTGATTTATTTGAAATGGAAAGTCCTGGGTGCCTGGTTTAAACAACATTTTTGTGAGCTCACAGCATGCCCCTCGCGATAGGTTCACTGGTACCCATGTGACCATATGAACACACATGTTCCTTCTTTGTGCGCACCTGAGTGTCCAGGCTCAGCAGGGTCTAGGTACTAAAATTCTGAAATACAGTGTTTGTCTCCATTCCAGCGACTCAAACAGGCCGCACAGGACGTCTCAGGGCCCCTCCTTCATGGAAGAAAAGTTCTGTTCTCCTGAAATTCGCAGCCTGGTAGCTGCAGGCCCAGGAGGCTCAGGCAGCTTGGGTAAGGTTCATATAAACACCCCCGCCACCATCTGAAACCCATAAATAAGGCCTCTGGGGGAAAGAAAAAGAAACTAGGGCTCTCCTTTTTTCCACACAACATTGGCATCTTTTATCTCCAGGAAGACATTGTTTGACGGAGTAGAGACCACTGCAGAGTCTGAGGAGGGAAATTAATAGGTGGTCTTAAAATAAAGGCTCTGAGAGAAAAAGAGCTGGTGGTTTGCACTCCGCCCCGCACAACCCAATAAGAGTTCCAAAGTAGCTGTGCAAAGGGTCCTGTCTGGGAAGAACAGAGCATGTGGAGACCCTGGGCTCTGTGGCGTTCCGACACCCTCCACATAGGTGTTGTGGAGGAAACTTCGAGGTTGACCTTTGCTTCTCAGAAAAACAAATAATAAAAGTGAACTAAATGGCAAGTTGTGAAGAGAGTTGGAAGTTCCTCGCACACCCCCTGAATGAGCAATGCCCCGGGGACACATAAAAATTCAGTAATACACCCACTGTGCAAATTTTCCCCTATTGACTATGGTGCAAAGTTCAAATCTAAATATTCATCACTCCTATATCCAGGCGCTTTGTTCCAGAATTCTGATTCAAAGAGGCCAAAAGACAGCATTTCTCAATTCACTGGTGTGTGTCTTGGACTAACAAGCAAGCAGTTTCCCCTTCAGAGACTAGACACACCCACAGGGAAGGCAGCAGACTGGCCATTCAGTGATCCCATGTGTGAAGAACTCAAGGCTCTGCTAGCAGCACATTGTCCTCCCTAAGCCAACACCAACACTCTGTGTGTGTGTGTATGTATACATGTGTATGTGTGTGTATGTGTGTGCATGTGTGTGTATGTATGTGTGTATATGTGTATGTGTGAATGTGTGTGTATATGCGTGTGTATGTGTGCGCATGTGTGTATGTGTGTGTATATATGTATGTGTGTGAATGTGAGTNTGTATGCATGTGCATGTGTGTTTATGTGTGTGTATGTGTATGTGTGAATGTGTGTGTATGCCTGTGTATGTGTGCGCATGTGTGTATGTGTGTGTATATATGTATGTGTGTGAATGTGAGTNTGTATGCATGTGCATGTGTGTTTATGTGTGTGTATGTGTATGTGTGAATGTGTGTGTATGCGTGTGTGTGTGTGTGTGTGTGTGTGTGTGTAGGTAAGTAGGCAGATCAGTGGGCAACTTCAAATGTCAGCTCTCACATTGTTTTTTTTCTATTTTTTATTTTTTTGAAGTTTTAATATAATTACATAACTTCCCCCTTACTTTTCCTCTCTATACTCCCTGCCATGCACCCTTCCCTGGCTCTCTCTCAAATTCATGGTCTCTTTTTTCTTTAAATGTTGTTTTACACACACACACACACACACACACACACACTTATATATATATATATATCTAACACACAACTATAGCCTTTTCAGACTGTGTGTACCGTTTTGAGCCATCTTGTTTCACTGACCCACACATCTCCTCACTGGCTCGTGAGCATCTGGAAGTTCTCTGTCTCACCGGGGCTACAAATGCACATATTCATCCTTACTTGGGTAGTGAGGATTCAAACTCAGGTTCTCACACTTGTATTAAACCCACTGAGCTATCTTTTCAGCCCCAAGCCAATGGAGTTTGTGGTAAAATTAGGAAAGGAGAGAGGAGACCTCTGTCCTCAACGTTCCGAGCATTTAGTTTGAACACATCAAATGATGTTCAAAGCATTTAAAGACATCAAACTGCCATGCTTCGATGGATGTCCTGTAAATTTTTTTTTCCTGAATTTGTTAAAGGTTTTTGTTTGTTTGTTTAGTTTTTACTGTTTTGGAGGCAGTATGTTTGTTGTTGTTGTTGTTGCTGTTTTCTGATGGAGTTAGTCATTGTCTGGAGAAGTCGTTGGTATCCACAGCCAGTGAACTATCCTCGCTAAGGGGCCATTGAAGGTGAATACTGTGTGGGAGAGAACAGGTGTGTGCATCGTAAAGAGGAGAGTAACAGGCTACAAACAAACCCTAGCAGGACAAGGAAGCAGTCAAGGAATCTCCTACAGGAGGAAGCTCCTCACCAGGGACATCAGTCTAGCATGTAGCCAGTTCTCAGCCTCCTCCGCCTAATTGTGGAGCAAAGGTTGCCAGGAAGCCAAAAGGAATAGCACATTTTCTGCTGACTCAGCATCACTGAAGCAGGCCAGCTAAGAGGGTCATGTGCAGTGACCTCATACCGAGCTGCGTGTGCCATCCATTTATTACAAGGTTGGACCAAACCACTGACTGCCAACAAAGAGCACTCTGGCAAACCTTAATGCTAGAGGGTGGCATAATTACACACAGAGAAACCTCACAATAAGACAATGTTCAAGAAAAGTTAAAAGGAGTATCCAGGAAAGTAAGGTCAGAAAAATGCTTCTGTGATGGTTAAATAGTAAATGGCTTATGGTCTGTGCTACATAGCTCCCTCCCCCTGTGTGTGTGTGTGTGTGTGTGTGTGTGTGTGTGTGTGTGTGTGTGTGTGTGAAAAAGAGAGAGAGACAGAGACAGAGACAGAGAGAGAGACAGAGAGAGACAGAGAGACAGAGACGGAGAGAGAGACAGAGAGAGAGACAGAGACAGAGAGAGAGAATGTACACTTAGTCTCTTTAAAAAGTCTAAAAAACTTTCAACTCCAGAGTCTTAGCAAAACAGGTCCCAGGGTGGAGTTGGCCTGAAAGTGAGATTTGTCCTGTGAGTAATGACTTCCCAACTCTGCAAACTCCACTGAACAAATGTGTTACTTGTCCTACTGTTGGGTATTGTGTCCAGAGTAGTATTATACAGATGGATGGATTATCCCCACCATCAAGAAACATCTTTAACAGCCTCTCGAGATGTAGGAGAAGACCAAGGCACCTCTGAAAGCATCAGGAGCTGTTCTGTGTGGTACCCAATGCCATCTTCACACAGTTAGTTTCTTGCCTCCTCCGGGGCTTAATTACCTTGATATCTCTGCTACCTACCACATAGATGGATCTCAAAACATCTATACTATGAATACAGATACTAACTAGCTCTTTAGCTGAGAGTTGTGTCCTCTTTAAAAGCTTTCTGTGTACTGGGCATGACAGCACAAACATCTAAAGCCAGCACTCAGGAGGTAGAGGCACAGGGTCAAGGTTGAGGTTAACCTGATATGTAAGTGCCAGGCCAGCAAACATTACACAGTGAGACTCTATCTTTTGTGTGTGTGTGTAAAGCATTCAATATAGTATTTTGAATGCAGAACACTGCTTAACAAAAAATAGTTATGCCAGAGTTCACTGAAGCAATTTTTTTCTAATTTGTACCTTCTGACATTTCCTTTACTTGCCCAATAATCTTACATCACTAGACTAACATAGCATCTACATGTACAGTACACATATTAATGTAGTAGGAGTTACAAATTTAATAAATAATTCAAACTAGTCTTTGTACCACTTCCAAGCTTCCTAATCACTACTCAGAAGCTGATTTATTGATTTATTGAATGAATGAATGAATGAATGAATGAATTAACACCGTTGCTTTCTTCAGACACACCAGAAGAGGGCATTGGATCCCATTGCAGATGGTGGTGAGCCACTATGTGGTTGCTGGGAATTGAACTCAGGACCTCTGGAAGAGCAGTCAGTGCTCTTAACCACTGAGCCATCTCTCCAGGCCCTCCTTCTATTAAGCTTATAAGTAAGTAACTTATAAGACTGGAGTGGGCTTTGAGGTTAGGGGCAATTTCTGTTCTTGTAGAAGATCCAGATTTGACTCCCAGCATATACATGGCAGTCCATGGCCACCTGTCCCTTCAGTTCCAGGTCATCCGACGCACTCTTCTGGTTTGGAGTAGAGGGTTTTTTGTTTTGCTTTGTTTTGTTTTTTAATAACCTGTTACACACATAAACTCAATTAGGCATGTGCTTATCTCTACACTTCATTCTCTTCAAGATCACCAATTCCGTCACAAGTTTGCTGGCAGATCCATGGAAGACAGTCTTGATTTATTTATGTATTTATTTTAACCATGATTTTTCTTTCTAGCATTTCCTCTGATTCATTCTTGGAATTTCTATCTTATTGTCTATCTTTCTACAGATAAATTTTTTTCTTTGAGTCCTTACATAAATTTTCATGTGGCTACTCTAGTGCTCAGTCTATATCAGAATCAGGTTCTAATGGCCGTTTTGCCTCTTTAGATTCTATCTTCCATGATCTTTAAAGGGCTTTGTAAGTTTTGTTTATATTGCTGTTGCTGCTGCTGTTGAAAGCAGGGCCTGGTGCATTGGGCAACTAGGACTTTAACACTAGGATTTAACCCTAGTGTATGTCTGGCTACAGTTGATGTTTCCCAGTAGCTGGGACTCCAGAGATGCAAATTCCTTGAGTACCACTGTTTTCTGTCTTGATTCAGACTCCTAAGAACTCATCCCAGGGAAGCTACATTCCACAGCTCTCTCCACGTCTGCCCTTCCTATGTTAGAGCACATCTCTGTGGCACCCAGTGTAGAAGGGAGTGTTCCGTACGTAGCCTTATAATTTGAGCTCAACTAGGCTGTCAGGTAGTCTGTTCCCCTGGAAACCTGTCTTCTGTTTATGAGACCATCTTGTGTCAGATGAGTACACCTTGAAAGTTCTGGGATGAGAGGAATGTCTTCCCTCATCTGAGATGAGGAGGCATCTATAAAATCCCTCCCCATAAAGGCTTAGGAAAAGTCCTGGAAATTCTCGTGGGGATTTCCACAGTGATGACTCCTCTCCTCTTCCAAACCCACAGAGGAATCTTTCCCAGTCAAAAAGGCTGAGCACTGAAAGGTCCTGGGGAAAACTGTCAGCCTCCCTTAAGACTGCAATGCCCCTGGGTGTTGCACTGTGGGTCAGCTACACATTCAGCTCCTACAACTCTTTACAACTCTTCAGACATACCACCATAGCATACTTATTTTCTCAGCAAGCTAAACTTCAGGTGAGCAGAGCCGAGGCAGAACTTTCTGAATGTGGTTCTACCTTCAGAGTGGCTTCTTAAAGAGTAAGAGGAATGTCACATTGTTTTTTTGTCCATGTTTCTTACAGAAACAGTGGGAGTGATATCGTCTTAGTTAAGGTTTCCATTGCTGTGAACAAACACCATGACCAAGGCAACTTCAACTGGGGCTGGCTTACAAGTTCTGAGGTTCAGTCTATTATTGTCATGGTGGGAAGCAGGGCAGCATCCAGGCAGGCATGGTGCTGGAGCTGCTGAAGACCACCAGAAGACTGCCTCCACTCAGCTAGGAGGAAGGCCTTAAAGCCCACCCCCACAGGGATCCGTGGGGTCCCTCCAAAAAGGCCACACCTAGTCCAACAAGGCCATACCTCCTAATGTCAACAAGGTCACTCCTTGAGGGCCACACATTCAAACACATGAGTCTACGGGTACCAAACCCACTCAAATCACAACACTTTACAAGCTCTTCACAAATCAGAACTTAACATGTAAATAGTGAAGTGTTGTAATGAATAAATAAACGGTCAAATAAGCACAAGTAGACAATACATTTTCAAGTCTGTCTCAATGGTTAGTAATGATTCCTGTTAAGACTAAAAGACCAGTGCCACCGAGATATAGGCAAATGTCTAAGATACAAACATGTAGCTGTAGGACCAATAGCACATAGAGCTGTAACAAACAATTTCTACATCTATATCTATATCTTATCTATATCTATATCTATATCTATACCTATATCTATATCTGGCTTCACACAGAGGATCAGTGGTGTGATTTAACTACAGTATGACTTCAACTAAGCCTATCTAGTCACAATACTCAATCTGCTCAGAATGCACACCATTTTCAAGTGGTTATACAACACATTGCACACTGTAATTATTAGGCACTTACAAAGACTGTGGTCAGTGAGCCTGGAGAACTAGGACTCTCACTACAGTTGATGAAAGCACACACCAAAGTATTCAATCACAAAAGTTTATATGAAAACACAAATTTCTATATATTGCTAGAGAACATCTGTACTATCCTAGTTTGTTTTCTGTTCTGCCTAGGGATTTTACTACCCACAGTGGGCTGGAATCTCCTTAACCAATTGGCAATTAAGAAAATCTCCCACAGACAAGCCTACAGGCTAATTCAATGGATGGAATTGCTCAACTGAGGCTCTCTTTTCCCAAGTGTATAAAGTCAATAACCAGGATTAGCAAAATAGTAGATGTGGAATTTTAAATACTTTTATGACTAGTGTATTGGTATATCACTTCATAGCTGAATATTAAACAAAATAAATAATTTAAAATCATACTTGCTAAGTACTAAGTACGGGGCAGAGGCAGTGATCCTTGAAAAAGATCAAACACCCCATGTACAGTGGTTAGCGGGGGACTTGTCATCACCTCCCTTTGTAGATACCTCAAAGAACCTATTAACATCAAATGGTACTGTGAGCTGAAGTGACCCACCAAACATATGTCATATTATATGATGAGATGGAGACCACCAAGCACGACCTGTCAAAGAAAACTACTTTGTAGTCCTTTGGTAATTGCTCACTTCAGGTGAGGCTCTGAAATGAGGATTGAAATATAAGAAAAGGCTTTTGTGGAAAAAAGAGTGGTGTGGCACACAGAGTTGTGACGGAGTGTGCCTTTAAAAAAAAAACCCACCCAACCCATGCAGAAGTTGAATCCTTCCATGCAAACAAGAATTCTTGATCAATGGCTCACACTTAAAATATGAAAGCTACTTAAATAACACGTGGCTACTTAAATACAGAGTTGACTGACACTATGAAGTAAAGTTAGACTGGCCTTGCCTCTGGTGTTCACTGCCAACCCACAGCCCCGAGATTGCAAAGGAAGAGTCGCTATCAACTCTGAAGGTTCTCCTGGGACTGTGCTGAGCCACGCTCTTCCTTTCCTGTATTTCAGTTTGCAAGAACCGTTTAGGAAGCCCAGCTAATGCATTTCTGCAGTGCCCAGGGGCCTTCATGACACATACATTTTGTAAGCATTTTTTGCTTTTGACTTTGGGAGGCAAACGTCTTTCCAGAAAACACTGGGACACCTACCAGAAACTTTTGATTTCAGAGTGAGTTACCCTGGCTCCAGAGCATTGCTTTGTTATGGTATCGTTTTGCTTGGGGCTGCCGTCTTCTTTAAAGTAGCCTTGATTGCAGGTATGTTTTTGTTTATTCACCCTTCCTGCTTATTCTTACCCTTCTCTTTCAGAAAGACTTGTCAGTTTCTATTGCCAACTTGTTTTTCTTGAACCCTTGAGTGAAAACTAGCTTTGTCCAGTTTTCGTCTTCTCAACTCTGCTCTGGCCCCTCCCCCTTACCCTTTCTTTAGGGCTCTGTGTTCCTCACTCTGTGGCTGCCATGGGAGTCAAGGGGGAAACAGCAAATGGCACTTGTGCCCCCCCCCCTTAGGTTATAACTGAAGAGAAGAACTGTGATGAGACATGTCATTAAGTTACCGGCAGTGGCTCTGGTGTAGTGACAAGTTAAATGTTAACACCGATTATCTTCTCCTATTGGCCAGCCATTGCTGAGCTGAGGGAAGGGCCCAGGAAAATAGTGCATGGAAGAAGCTGCAAGTAACGGAAGGGAGGGCCCAAGGTGAGGTCAAAGAAGGGATAAGACATGAGAGGCCTGCAGAGAGATGGAGGTAGAGGGGAGAGAGAAAATGAGATGCAAGGAAAAGGGATGGAGGTGACTAACTGGCCAACTTCCCTTGTCTGCAGAATGTAGGAGATGGATGTGACTGGTCAACTTCCCTTGTCTGTAGGAGATGGATGTGACTGGTCAACTTCCCTTGTCTGTAGGAGATGGATGTGACTGGTCAACTTCCCTTGTCTGTAGGAGATGGATGTGACTGGTCAACTTCCCTTGTCTGTAGGAGATGGATGTGACTGGTCAACTTCCCTTGTCTGTAGGAGATGGATGTGACTGGTCAACTTCCCTTGTCTGTAGGAGATGGATGTGACTGGTCAACTTCCCTTGTCTGTAGAAGTCACAGGCATCTGCTCAGCCTGTGCTCATTGAGTTTCTGTCAGGGTGCGTATACCCTTTAATGAAAGGAGAAAACTATGAGAATGGGGTACACAAGAAGAACCAGAGAACCAGAGAGCCAAATTCCATTGCCGCTGAGCCTGATGAGCTTAGGACTCAGTGGGTCCTCTGGTCTCTGTTCTCCTTCCTATACTTGAACCATAACAACAATATGAGTCTCTCCGGTTCTATGATGTAGGGCAATGCTTCCTAAACTGGAATAGCAATAGCAGAGCCTGTCACATCACTATCTCTCCACACAGAGCATCTCTATATCTGCTTGTACATCAGGCTCTGTAGTCACCTGATTACAGTGTTGTGTTTGTTAGAATGGACTGTGCCAACGATGTGCTATTTGTTAGAAGTGACTGGATTAGTGATGCTGTGTTTGTTAGAATTGACTGTACCACCAATATGGTGTTTGTTAGAATTGACTGTATCAACAATGCTGTGTTCAGTAGAACTGTACCAAGGATGCTGTGCTTGTTAGAACTGACTGTACCAATAAATTTGATGGAATGACTGATCCACTTGCCTCAGAGCTTCTCTCTGACTCTTAAACCCTTGAGTGCATATTAGAAAGTTAAATATGCAGGAAGTAAAGGAGGCAGAGGGAGGAAGGAGACAAGGAGAGAGAATACTCGGCACTATTGCCCACCTGGGGCAGGAGAGACTGGTTGTCTCCACAAAGCAAGCCACAGAGTGTCTTTTCCAGTAAGTGCTACTTGTTAATGAGACAGGGACCAAGATCACCCAGCCTCTGTTTTCAGGAAGCTTCTACAGGAAGTTGACAGACCATTAGACAAATACAGCAAAATTCGTGTGTGCCTATGACATATGATTTTTAAAAACTGAATTGTTTTGTGGGAAAAGGTGGGGTGTGCTGGTTTGGATGGCAGGTAGAAGCTGGCTTGTGAGGCTCCAGTTTATGTATCCCAGGGTCATCACTTTTGGGAAAGACTATCCCTCCCCAACATATGTTCTTTGCCAAAAAGTTCAGTACTGAAAACCAAACCCTCCAGTTGAGAGAAAGAATTTGACCATGATTTAGAGAGAAGTCTATTTCTCTTTTCAAAGGTTCTAACTTGCTATGGTGCACTCCACATCTGATTACATTAGTCACATTGCATTACACCATATCCGATGTGACATGATGCATTGGGATTGTGAGCTGTGTATGAAGATGTACCAGCAGCCACTCTTGATGTCAGAGCTCAGCCACCCATCTTCCTGGGAACATTGTTAGTTCATATGAAATCTCAGTTTATCCTGGGGGGGGGGTGATACTCCATTAGCTCCTATTTAGTCCTTGGCCAAGTCATCAAGTACATGATTCTAGTGCCCTTCCTTAAACACTGACGCTGGCCTAGACCCAAACTAGAAATTTCTCTCTCCCAGACACTATCTTCAGTGATGGCCTCAAGTGTCCAGAACATTCTATTCTTCAAGATACTTTCAAATTCATTATCTTGCTCATATCCCACACTCTTAGAAGCCCAACCTTAGCAGAGACTGCCACATTTATTTATCAGATTACACACACATGCATGTGTGTGTGAGTGTGTGTGTGTGTGTGTGTGTGTGTGTGTGTGCGTTAATATGTTACTGTGGATTGCTGTCCATGTTTATGGAGATCAGAGGGCAAATTCTGGTGTTACTTGTCATGCTCATCAACCTTGTTTTTTGACACAGGATTTCTCAATGACTACAACTAGCCCAGAAGACATAATCCCCAGCACAGGAATTACCACAGCGTGCCATCATGCCTAGCCTTTTTATGAGTGGTCTGGGGATTGAATTGGGTCCAGCTGAGTTATCATCCTGATTTTTTTTTTTTTTTT
>NC_034604.1:9599461-9613504 GCF_900095145.1 Mus pahari | reverse complement strand
TGGAAGCAAGCCAGTAAAGAACATCCCTCCATGGCTTCTGCATCAGCTCCTGCTTCCTGACCTGCTTGAGTTCCGGTCCTGACTTCTTTCAGTGATGAACAGCAATGTGGAAATGTAAGCTGAATAAACCCTTTCCTCCCCAACTGCTTCTTGGTCATGATGTTTGTGCAGGAATAGAAACCCTGACTAAGAGAACCAGGCTGGCCTCGAACTCAGAATTCTGCCTGCCTCCGCCTCCTGAGTGCTGGGATTAAAGGCGTGCACCACCACTGCCTGGCTATCACCCTGATTTGAAATGGCCAGAAAGAAGTGTCTTTCTTTCCCTGGGACTTTTCTTTGAGTTGGGGGAGGAAGGCAACTACTATCATCGCCCCATCTTTGTAGCAGAGAACAGCCGGGCAGCCAGCCGTGGCCGTGTGTGGCCCGTGCTCATATGTGCCTGTATAAGGACCTACTTTGTATCTGGTGCTTCACATGACTTAATTTTATTTTGATCTAAGTCCTGATTAAAAGCAAACTCTTGGAATCACATATCATAATAATAGTACAGTAACTTCAAGATGAATTAAGATATTTTCCCACAGAGGGAAGAAAAAACAAAAACAAAACCTACCATCTTCCCAGGAGACATAAGCCTGTGTGGCTACAGCGCTGTTAGAGCAAACCTCGAGCAGAGGTCGTGCACGGTTCTTACAACAGCCTTTCTTCCTTTCAAGTGACTCAAGGCAGCTTATAGAGCCTCATCATAGAGAACCCAGGCTCTCCCCTCCAGTTTCACGTCTGAGAAAAAAAGTGCTTACTGAACTTCAGCTATTTTAACCTGACAGTGACTTCCAGGGGAGTGATGTGGGTGGTCCCTTCCTTTCATAGAAAAAGCAAAACCCTTCTAAGAACTGCTATTCCCCCTACCAGTGAACTTTCTCTCTGAGTCATAGGAATTTGCACCCAACGTGTGTGTGTGTGTGTGTGTGTGTGTGTGTGTGTGTATAGGTTGGAGGTCAATGTCAGGCTTCTTTTTCTGTCATGTACCATCTTGCTAAGCTTGGAGCTCAGTACAGCTCAGCCTGGGTTTGCAAGCATAAACTGCTGTGCTCAGTAGTTTTATTTTATTTTATTTATTTTAAAACATGGCTACTGGGGATTGAACCCCAGTCCCCTCACTTATGAAGGCAAGCTCTTTACTGTCTGCTTTATCTCCCTAGACATCCCCACTATTTCTTAAATCAACTTCTGGCCAAAAGAATGGAATTCTCACATCTGAACAGGGCTGAGGCCACCATGTTTAGAGCACTCCACCTGCCTTGTATGGAAGCCCTGAGAAAAACTCTGTCCCAACAGCAGACAGGAAGCAGCAGAAGCGTAATGAAGGTCAGTGGGAAAAACACTTGGGAAGGGTCGGCCTGGCATGCAGTTCTTGAGGTGGGAAGGGTCAGGTCCTAGGTGTCTTCACATTGTCATACAAACCATTCTTCATGAGTAGGCTCTCTGTGTCTGCAGTAAGTGAGGGCTCAGCTTCCGTGGAGTGTTTAGTCCCCTCAGAGCAGACCGTATTTTTTGTTTTGAAGAAATATGTACATTTTTCCTTTGACATGATAGACTCATATATGTGTGCACTGCATATATATGTGTATGTATGTATATATGTATATATTTGTGTGTATGTATGTATGTATTATTATATTGACCTTCCTGAGATTGTTTTCCACCAAGCTTTCCAAAGATAATTTCTGTAATACTCAAGATTGAACTTCTTCTCTTGACCCTATAAGGTACCTTGGGCTAACTATTGAAGTTTACTGACTAACTATCCTAAATTGTTAATTATTGCCACTTTGGTATATATTAATTTCATCAAATAGAAATATTTATGAAATTTCTGGGGGAGAACCAGGAGGAAATGGAGAAAATACAGTTCTGCGAGAACGGGGCATGGAGACTGCACCTTGCTGATGACATCACAGGAGATGCGTGCTACCTGCCTGCTGTCTCCCAGCTCAGGGAAGCAACCCAATAAACTAGGCTGATGTGAGACTTAAAAACACTGCAAAGATGAATTTCTAGTAGATACTGGAAGAATGTCCTGGCTAGTGAGAGAGTGAATTCATTCCTTTGCCAAATACTTCTTGAATGTCTGCTCTGAACCAGGCACTCCCTTAGACACTGGGTATGCCATTTCAAATAGGAGTAAAACTTAAGTGTCAAATTTGTCTGGGGAGAAGATGGACAATCCAAAAGAGCCAAGTGTGTCCCAATATTGACTCAAGAGGTGACATGGAAAATCTAGAAGCAGGTGACACCTGGTCTAGTGAGAGTTAAGTGGCACTCAAGGCTGCAGAACCCTTAACTTTGACCTTTGATAATCAAACAGCAATGGAAGGAAGCAGTTCTCAATGGACAAGGACACTAAGACTAAGAGTCTCAGGGAACAGGGCAAAGTCCAGCTACCATTGTGTCCAAAATGAATCTTATATACAGTAGGAAATTCCTTATGAAAATCAGAATGCACTGTCGCAGCTGAATAGGTGACAAGATTCTCAGAGTGCAGAAACCCCAGTCCCCTAGTCTAAGACTAGACCTGCAGCCGGGGAGCAGAGCTAACCACTCTGCAGTCCCAGGAGGGTCTGGGAATTCGACTCTTCACTCTCAGGCCACCACCCTCTTCCTAGCAAACCCTCTTTCTTGACCTGCCAATCCTCATTTCTTCAATTTCGGAGCTGTTGTGGCCCATTAGATCAGCAGGATGTAGCAATCTGTCCCCCTTGAGGCTGTGTTTGAGGCATACCAAGTTCAACCTGACTGAGACAGCTTGCTTCTTAGCCTTACAGGAACTACTAACCGAGATGATACACAATTACAGTAATCTAGACTTAAATACACATACGTCATGCGCAAACCGTGTTGAGCTGCTCTGCTCTACACAGAATAAAGTAGTCCTATAGTTTAGTTAGGCTTGGCGCTCAGGCTCACAAAGCTGTCCTCACCCTATACTAAGCATGCTAAGCACGCTGGATAACAAAGTACTTTCTCTCCTAATCCCCATCACCTCCTCCTCTTGCGAGCACATTAACAGTTGTAAACTTCAGGCAATTGGTTATTCTCCAGCAACACCACTTTGTAGTGTTACAGAATGGCTTATTGCTCATCAATTTTAATTAACAGCCTTGGCTGATTTGATGATTAGATTCTTGGAATTTACCACTTAAATACCAGCTCTTCACATGACAGAAGGGTGTGATTCCTCTCTTCTAACCAGAGCAAATTGCCCCAATCCTGTACGAATAAATTCTCCACTTCCCAGAACCGATGGCAAATTCAGAGCTCCATAAAATTCACGCATGACTCGCTGCTGTAGCTGCGTAATTAAAAGAAAACTAATATATCGACTACTTCTCCTCAAAATAGCATGCATAAGTCACTGCTGCCTGAGGGAAGCTTGTTGCTAAAAGGATTATGGGCAATATCATCTTTATGATTAAAGAGAAAGCATAGCCTGTGTTTCCTCTCACACGGATCCAAAATGCTCCATGCTAATGTTTTGCATAAGTCTTGAACTATCATGATAGCCATAGGGAAGTGGTTGTCCACCATACAGATTTACCACTTTATGTCTATTGCACTGGCCCTCTCCAGTCCGATCCATAGAAGGCTTATTTTTAACAGTGACTAAAGGGCTCCACACTCTAATTTATGCACACATATAAAATCAATAATTACTTAGTCGACCTTTTCATTCGTCTAAATTTGGCCTGGCATAATGGAAGCTGTCCATGTAGTTCCCATTGAGAATGATAAACAGGAGATGGCCGCACATCTCTATCCCTTCACTCAGGGTCAGAGGCAGTTCGAGGCTCAGCCAATCCTTGATCTGAGCCGCACAGACTTTTTCTTCAAGGCAGACTTGGTTTGGATGAGCCCTGGGTCTCGTTTTTTTCCATAGTGGAATGCTAACTTTGGCTCGGCCCCATATTGGCTTTGTGTAATACTTACCTTCAGTAGGTTGATCTACCCAATGAGAGAGAACAGTTCTAATGGGTACTATCCCCAGAATGGGCAGAAGCTAAAGGGGGGCCTAGATAAAGGTCACTTGAAAGTGTCCCTGTGCAAGGTGCTGGAGGGTAATAGCTGTGGCCCCAGAGAGGCCCATGCTTATTCTATCCAATGGCCTCTTTTTACTGTCAGGGTTTCCTACTGTTAGACCTGGACTTCCAGAGGGCTGATTTCCCACTGAATGTGTGCTAATGTGGCCTAATGTAACAACATTCTGTGTGAGGTATGCACCTTCACACAGACATGCATGCATCTACATGACTAAAGATCCTTGTAATTGTACAGGATCCTTGTAATTGCCCCCCCCATCCTCAGAATTATTCACACTCGCCTGAAAAGACTTTCATTTCCTATGATCATGGCAGAAGTAAGATGGCCATGCCTGCTCCTAGTCATTCTCTTTGTGTATAATTCTATGCCACTGTTCATCCTAAATGAGAGGCACGGCCACCTTTGCCAGATGGCATAGCCAACCAGAACATGGAGGAACTTTGCGTTGGTTCTCTGCGCCTGCAGCTTTATGTGCTATCCTACATCACCAAAATATTTCAGCTAAGGTGCTGGAGGACTATCACAGCACTCAACACTGAATGCTGTTTATTATACATTTGTTACACACTGGGCAATTTTTAAGGCACTCAATATCTGCAAACTCGTGGAGTATTCACTGCAAGCCTGGTGAGGGTGCAGATGAAACAGCTAAGTCACCCAAGGTCACACTGACAGGAAGGGACAGGTCCACGTTCACAAGCCATGCCATCCAATTCCAAGGGGTCTGTGAAGCTCTCCCAGGTTTTGAATGCTACATGCATTATCTGTCTAAAACCTCCAAACAGGCTTTGGCCTCCGACCTGGCTTCTAGCCATTGTGCTGTTCTAACCTCCTTAGGTTTCTGCCCAGCAACACAGTATCTCCTTAGAAGACGAACAAAGGCTCAGTGCGAAGGACCCGTTATCCATCAGACATCCTCTGACAACAGTCCCTGTGTTTATCAACTACTGTTTAGGAAAGTTCGGTATTCCTCAGCAAGGATGCCTGGCATGCAAAAAAAAAAACCACTGTGCACATCCAGCGAGGGCTGGCACTAGGGAACAGTGAGGGAAAGATCACAGGGCCTGGAAGCCAGGAGGGGAGGGAGAAGGAGGCCGAGGAGAGGCTTTGGAACACAAAAGCCCCAGACTCTCAGGGGTTTGGTGGCCAGCTGCTCACATCTTTGCATAAAACATGGGCACAGGGCTGTCGGGGGATGCAGTTAGGGGGGCTCCTGGGGGCAACCAGCAAATTGGAGCATGTGCCTTGGTGAGGAACAGAGTTAAGGGAAAAGGAGGCTTTGCTCTTGCATGTGCCTAAGCAATGCATATTGCACAGAGCTAAGGGGAGACTCTGAGCAATTCAAGCGCTAAGACGCTCTGTATGTCGCTTTAAATTCTCCTGGCAACCTCCAATGTCCTCACCAACACAGAGGGGAATCTAGCCACCTGTCAACCCCAAGACACACTACCGACTGTTCGGGGAGATATTCTAGACAGGAAGGAGCCTGCCGCAATAATTACAGCACACTGTGATGGCCTTAAACACTACCATCCTCCGCGCATTATCTGAGGCTTTTTGTCAGCCCCTCTGAAAGCCATCAGCTAACTGGGCATGCTTTACTGGCCAAAGAAACTGATGCTTGGCTTTGGGTGATTTGTGGAATCTGAATTCTCATTATGCTGAAAGTATTACAGTCCACAGTTGAAAACCCCCTAAGGAAGAAATGCCAGGTGCCAGAAATGACAGAGAAATCTAGGGACAGGACACCAAGATTGTTTAATTATACACACTGGGTTCTTTTTTTTTTTTTTTTAATGGATTCATTTCACTTAAAGAATGTGCAATTTTTATGTTTTTTAAAAAAATGAAAAACAAAGCCTTAAATACATTCACTCAGCAAAGCAGTGAGTGTAAGAGGTTAAGATTATTTACAATATAATGAAATTATAAATTCAGATCAAATAGCTCTTGTTGGAAAAGATGGGGCATGAATCCCATTCCTTAGCAGAACAGAAATACAAGAAAGACACTGCCTCTGCCTTATCTGTACCCAGAGAAGGGACAGCCTCCACACAGCCAACGTGGCTGGGAGTTCAAGGGGTCGATTTGTGGAGACATTTTAAAATAATCAGACATGGGCAGCCTAGTTAAGTGACAAATGACAAGGGCCACAGTAAGTGTGTACTACAGCTTTGGGGTTGTGAGCTCTAACCATACAAAGGGTTTTGCAATCCAATGTATGAACTTGGAAATGATTAGAAAGAAACAAATCCAAAGATTTAAAAAGAGTCTAAAAATAGATGAATACTTCACAAAAGAGGAGCCTGGCTCGCTCCTGACTAGCAACTCAGGATGAAGTGCTAAACATATACCAGTTGGGACTCTTCCAAGAGGCTAGTCAGAATGCTCTAAAGATATAACAATCAGGGCCTACTGTTCACTTGAAGGCTCATAAGGGTTAGTAAGGAGGGCGTATCCCAATTGCATAGCAGAGTACAGACAGACACTTCATATCAGTGTGTGGCCTGGGTGCAGTGTTGGAGCTGACATGATGCTCAAAGTGTTCCTTAGAATTCAAGCAGCGGAGAGGTAACAAGTGGCAGGCTTAGCCACCCAGCCAATCACCTGTACAGTGTATGTACGAAGTCACCATTGCCAGCAATTTATAACATACAGGAAATGGGGAAAGAAACATTAGCTTGCACACCATACTCAGCACAGAAAAACTGACCCCATCACAATTGAGTGGTGTAACAGGAGTTAACATGCACTGAAAATTCAAACTGTAACATTTTTTTTTTAACAGATCATGCCTGAGTTTATTTGTAAAAACAGCATAAGACATTGGTCATCTACAAATAGTGTGTGGTGGTATGTCACAGCAATCTGTCTGTCTTCACACTGGCAGGAGCCTTTTCTATGGGGCCTTCACAGGGGCCTGGGCACCTTTGGGAGCCTCGGCTGGAGCTGAAACCTGGGCCTTAGCTGGAGCTTTGGCCCCTGTCTTGGTTTGAACCTTGGGCTTTGTTTGGCGGAGCCTTTGACCCTTGGCCACGTAGCTTCGAATCCACTTCCCAAGCTTGGGGTGAGTGATGAAATGGCTGAGATTGTGGCTGGGGCCCTTTGGTGCCTCGGGCTTGATGGCCTGGGGCTTCACAAGAGCCTTGATGGCCTCTGCGCATGTACTCACTGCCTTTGCATTGCTGGCCTGCATCTTCTTCAGGCCTTTCTTGTTGTGCTTATTGGCAAAGTGCATGTTTCTCAGGAACTTGGGGTCAACCCCCTTAAGAGATTCATATCTTTGTGACTGGGGTTCTTGATGCCATTTCTGTGCCATTTGTGGAACTGGTTGTGTGTGGTATGGTTCTTGGACTTGGCCATGTCCTGCGACTGGGACATGAAGAGTCAAACTGTAACTTTTATTGAGAATGTGTGAAGGTGTGGTTTTCCCAGAAAGAGGAGTTTGAAGATTGCTATTGGAGTGGTAGAAATAATTGTTGAATCTCTCTTAACTAAAGAGACACCATGCACCTTGCTTTAAATGCCCTTGAGTTGTTGTTTATTTGGGGTATCTTTTATTTCTAAGTTTAATTGAAATTCAGAGTCGCAGAGGAAACTGGAACTGGTGAGATAGAATTAAGCAGAGAGGTGATGGTTTTCTTAGAGAAACAACCCTTAAAGTCTCAGAAAGTCTCTTTAAAGTGGATCTGCATCTCAAGCATGCACTGGGCAACTTGGGAACGCTCTTGGAGAACAGCCACTCTGTTTCAAGGCAAACAGAATGCATGTTTGAAGGCACACAGCGCAGGTGCATGTTGGAAGGTACACAGGGCAGGTGCATGTTGGAAGGCACACAGGGCAGTGTATGTTGGAAGGCACACAGGGCAGTCCATGTCTGAAGGCACACAGGGCAGGTGCATGTTGGAAGGCACACAGGGCAGTGCATGTTGGAAGGCACACAGGGCAGTGCATGTTGGAAGGCACACAGGGCAGGTGCTGAAGCTCCCATTCTTCAGAGAGTTCTCTGAAGACCTCAGCGCTCCTACCTGGATCCTCAGAGTGCACTTCAGTGGGAGAGAGTGGCTGTGGCTTCTTATAGCAAGGCATCAACACTGTCACTCCATGTACTATGGCTCCAGGTTCAGTCATACAAACTCCACACCCTTCAAGGAACGGGGAAAATATACTTTAACCAATCTGATAATCTAATGTTAACCACATAATTAAAATTCTCAGGGCTGGAGAGAGAGAGAGAGAGAGAGAGAGAGAGAGAGAGAGAGAGAGAGAGAGATCAGAGGTTCAGAGAACTGCCTGCTCTTGCAGAAGACATGAATTTAGGTTCTCAACATCCATTATCAACCAACTCAATTGCCAGTAACTCCAGTTCCAGGGGATCTGATGTCATCTTCTGGCCTTGGTGAGTACCTACATATCTGTGCCATAAGCAAACCCAGAGGTGCACAGAGACATAAATAAAAATAAACCTTGGGTAAAAAGAGTTCTCATACATGTGCAAAACAGAAAAATGCAACTAATATCCAAGAAAAATATTTGAAGCATAAACATTTGCTTTAAAACTTACTGTAATTATATTGGTAACTTGGTGAAAAAAAGAAATATATTAAAAAGAGATACAGACTCTTAGAGAAGATGTAGAAACTACAAAAAAAATATTGTAGACTGAGTGCTGCATAGGGCCAGCCCTCAGGAAGGCAAGAGCAGAGCTCCAGATCTGTTTGTGACCTTAGATCAGCATGCGAGGCTGGTGAGGAAAACTGTCCACACTGAAATTCTAAAAGAAAATGGTGACTGGGAAAAATGAAAGGAAAGAACTTCTGTGGCCAAAAACCACTAGTAACAGGGTTACCAGATGAGGCTGGAGCTGGAGTAGCAGAACAAAGGAAGAGGGAATTAGAGTACATGGGGAGATCTGAGGACACATACACACAACATACATATGCACATACATATATACATACATACATACACAAAGATACACATACATGCATACAGACACACATACATACATAAACACACACATGCATGCATGCATACATGCATACTTAAATGCATACACACACATGCATGCATGCATACATGCATACTTAAATGCATACACACACACATAATACATACAAACACACATATTTCCAAGACATAATGGCCCAATGTTTTTTCAATGTCATACCTACGTAGAGATGAAGGAAACATCATCAAACCCCAAGCAGGATAAATGTAAAAGAAATTTTACTGGAACAAATGGTGATATTACTGAATAGCAACTGTAATGAGAAAAATCTTAAAAATAGTCAACAATTATTTCTCTGCAAAACCAAGGCAGAAGAGAAAGCACTGACTAAATTGGGGGAAGAAAAATAGCATCAATGTAGAATTCTGTATCTAGCTAAAACTATCCCTCAGAAAGAAAGGAAAGAAAACCAATTTTAGATAAACACTGGCTAGAAAACTTTATCGACAGCTATTCTGGCTACAAACGTTAATGGTATTTCTTTGGAATAAAGAAAAATGGCATTTGATCCCATTAAATGCCATTAGAAAATTAAAGGTGTTGAAAACAATACTATCAAGCAAAAGAAAAAATTCACATTTTTACTTCATAAAATAGTTGTTCTCAAAACAACGATACTAACAAAGTGCTGTAGAGTTTGTAACATATCAAGTCATAATAGAGAAAATTATACTATCATAAGTGGGTTTTTCTGTCACATTAATGGGGACTCAGGGTCGGATAGATTGGGATGCTCTCATAATCCAGTGCAACACACTTAAAACTAAAACAAACAGGCCGGCAAGGTGGCTCATTAGATAACAGTGTCTAGCATGCAAGCTTGATGACCTAAGTTTGGCCCCTGGAATCCCTGTGAACAGATGTGCTGGGCGCACCTGTCACTCCAGTACTCCTGGAGGGAGATGGCAGTGGGGGACAGTGACAAGAGACTGGCCCAACAGCTCTCTGCCAGCCTAGCCTGGAGTAAGCCAATCTTCAGATGCCAGAAAGATTTGGTCAAAAGCTGGAAAGAGAAACTGCTTCTAAAAACTGACCTTTAACCCACACACACCTGCTGTGGAGCACATACACACCGTGCTCCCCGCCCCAGGATGCTAATCATATTAAATAGCAATTTTTAAAATAAAACAGATAAGCAGTTAATAAGTCATTTGCAGAAATAAGAAGTAATACTAAGAAAAATTCAAAATAAGTTTTAAATGGAGAGAGGAACAAAAAACAAAAACCAGATGAAAAAAAGAGAAGACAAATTACAAGAGGGCAAACTCAAACCTGCTGATATTGATAATTATGCCATATCTAAACGTGCTGTTACTGCAAATGAAAGACAAAGATAGTCCCAGTGTATGGACAAGCCTAAATTCTTCCTACGTAGAAGAGGTGAAATGTTAATAGATACACACTTGTTAAAAGCAACAGATAGAAAAATAGATTATGCAACACTATCAGGATATACTTACAGTGCCCATTCAGGTATCAACTATACCTCAACACATGACAGGGATAAGCTGGGACAGTTTGTGAGATTAAAAAGGGTCATTTTGGGAGCTGGAGACATGGCTCAGTGACTAAGAGCACTGTATTGCTGAGGACTGAGTTCAGTTCCCAGCACCCATATCAAGCAGTTCACAGCTACCCCTAAGTCTGCCTCTAAGAGATCCAACAGTCTCTTCGAGCCTCCATGGGATACCTACATTCTGTGTGAGGTATGCACCTTCACATAGACATGCATGCATCTACATGACTAAAGATAAAAGTAAATCTTTAAAGATGACCATAATTAAGATAAAATTTTAAAATGTAAATGCACTCCCAATTACAGAGTTACAAAATTCTTGAAGTAAAAGTAAATATTAGGAATAAGAGAAAAACCAAGAGTTATAATCAGAGATTATAACATTCCATAATTGACAAATATGTAGATAAGAAGAAATCAACAAAGACAGAGGATTGATAAAACTGTAAGAAGGCTTTCTACATGGATATACTGCTATCCTTTCTTGGAATTATGTTAGAGAAACCATGAGCTGACTTCATATACAGCCTTCAACAGAGTCATATTAAAACTACCCGACCAGACAAGTCACTATTTTTTTTTTAATTAGGAGAAAAAAATCCAGAACCTTGTAAAGTGTTGTTATATCTGGTTTCCAACCTAGAAAATTTTTTCTTCTTTATAGTCTGAAACCCTAGGACTCTGTGGAAATCCATTCTCTTCCCCGTGGGGTTCTGTGGAATAGACTTTCAGAACTGACAAGGTTTTAAACATTGTATGGTTCAAATGCAGCTTTTTACAGAAGAGACTCCGCGGATGCTTTGTGGCCCAGTTCAATCGACACATCCGCATCTAAAGGTGGGCAGACAGTAGACCTCAGAAAGGAAGAGCAGTTTGACCTACATCACATGTGGCAGTGCCTGCATCCTTATCTGCACGGCTCATTTTGAAGCCCACCCAAGCCTTACAAGAGATTTGTCAAGTGCTTACCAGATAGGAGTAACAACAGAAAAATTCAGGACAATATTAAGTTCCGAAGATTTAACTGCTTTGACAGGGGTCGTGGACAGGGCCTACAGTAAGAACCAGACCTTCTAGTTCCTTTTACTCTGCCACGGTGCCTGAGAGAAGGCAGTAAAATGAGGAATTAATTTCTCAATCTAATCCTTAGCTTTTCAGTCTAATCTCTTGATCAAATCAGCTCACTCGAAAGCATGAGAATGTTTCCCAACTGTCTATTTTAATCACGTTGTAACTAAAATACGACCAATGACTTGAAATAAGCAAGGGAGAAGTCTTTGCCAGACATTAATAACATTCACTGTGGCTTTTCAACATAAATCAAAAGCAATTTCTGGTTAAACAGCCTGAACTGTATTTAGATGCAACACTTTTTATTATTCTCTGGTTGCTGTCTGTACCTTGATGTCAAATCTCTTTTCTAGCCTCTGGATGTCCAAAAATCTCCCAGATGACTAGTCATTTCTAGTCCTACATGGTCAGGACAGGGCAGCCTAATATTATTAACAAGCTCAGCCTCTCAAGTCCATTGTCATAGATGTAAGCTGACCCACCCTGCCTTTCCTGAGGCAATGAACTACGTGCATGCAACACTCAGAAACTGTGAGCCAACATAAAAGTTCCTTTCCAGAAGTTCTTTCTGTCAGTATGGCCCTCATTGCTTTGAAAATCTCAAGTGTATTGGTGTGGGGGTGAAAAAGAATCCATGAGTTATAAGACAATCAGGCAGCTAACATGAATTATTTCCTCCCTACCATAAGAGAGAGAGAGAGAGAGAGAGAGAGAGAGAGAGAGAGAGAGAGAGAGAGAGATCCTGGGAGGAATTATTTGACTAGGACAAGGACCAGAGGATGGAAGGAATGTGTTCACATTTCACATGGTAGTGGACCATGTATGACCATGAAGTAGAGTGAGGAGGGCAGAACTGGAGGTCTGTGTAACCTTTAAATGCTTCCCCACCTCTGCCAGCCAGACCTCACCTGCACAAGGTCCCATAGCTGTCAAAGTATAACAATAAACGGAGGCTCATGCACTCAAAGCCTAAGCCCGTGGGTACAATTTCTGATTAGAAACCTAGCAACATGACTCCATGTCTACCGAAGGCTTCAGAAAACCAGCACTTGGAGAACGATCTGCTTTTCTTGAGCAAGCTCCTTAACTAAATCAAAATTCTGAGCCTCACAGTCACGAGTACCTTCAGCCCTCTGGAAAGCTGATAAAGCCTCTCACCAGGTTTGGCTCCTCTTCCCCGGGAAGCACTGGGGATGGCTCTGCAAGGACTCGGCCAGGGCTGATAATAATCACCATTGCTTAGAGTACTTCCAGTTGTTGCCAGTGGGTGGTTAGTTTGCTATATCTTTCATAGGGCTTTTTAATAAAGAAGGTGAGACCCCCATCTACAGCCTAGCCACAGAAAAGGGGATGAAAAGAACAGAAATTGATTGTCTTGAACCACATACCCCGTATCAGCATGAGATAGTCCATGTCACCTCTAGGACAGATGAATAGGATCAGGGTTGGAAAAACAATGCAGAGATCCACAAGCAGCCCAGAACCACAGAAAACGGACAGCTCAAGAACTGTTGACACGAAAATGATACCCAATAAATCAGAGGAAATAGGTGACACCAGCTACACTCCGTTTCATTGTGCCTCTACAAAATTGGCGTAACAAGGCAAGCCACATACCCAGACTCTCAGCCTCCGCAGTAAGCTCTTCCCAGTGATCAAGGCTCAGACTGAACACTTGACCCTACAGAAGTAATACAGAGTCAGAGGATCTTAGCAGATTAAGAAATTAGCAGACTTTTGAAGTCAATATACTCAAACTTCAAACCTGACTATGGACCATGGTTTGGGTCTCAAGTGTCCCCCCAAAATCATATGCTAAAGGCTTGGCACCTGTGTATACCACTTTCTTTTTGCTGTAACCAAACACTTAGCAAGAAGCAATTACGAAAGAATTTTCTGGGTGACAGCTTAATGGGGTCATTCCATCATGACAGGGAAATCATGGCACGAGGAGCAGAGGGATGGCTGGGCACTGTGCATCCTCAGTCAAGAGTCAAAGACCAGTGAATGCTGGAGCTCAAACAGCTTTTCGTTTTTTTTTTTACGCATTCCAAGATCCAAGCTCAGGGAACGGGCCACCTATATTTAAGATGTCGTTTTCCCACCACAGCATAATTAAGATAACCTTCAAAAAGAATGTCATAAGGCTTGTCTCGTCAGTGATTCTAGACCCTGTTGAGTTGATGATATTAACCTATCACAGTAACTATGGCATTACTGAGGGATGATACGGCATTTAGGAAGTGAGGCCAAGTAGAAGAAAGTGATGTCACTGGGGAAAGTTCCCTTGAATAGAATATGATACATTGTCATCCTGTCCCTTCCCTCCCCTTCCCTTCCCTCCCCT
>NC_034604.1:9532054-9599394 GCF_900095145.1 Mus pahari | reverse complement strand
CCTTCCCTTCCCTTCCCTTCCCTTCCCTTCCCTTCCCTTCCTTTTCCTTCCCTTCCCTTCTCCCCTCCTCCCTTCCTCCCACCCCCTCTACTCTCTTCTTCCATTCCCTTCCTTTCCCTCCCATTCTCTTCTCTGTTATCCCTTCTCCTTACCCTCTCCCACTGTCCCTTCCTCTTCCCCCTTCTCCCCACCCCTTTACTGGATGCTCCAAGATATGAATTCTCTCTTACGGATTCCTCAAGGATGTCATTTTTCACTCAACATAGGCTTTAAAGGAGCTAAGTAACTGGGAGCTGAAATCTGAAGCCACAAGACAAATTAAATACCCCCTCCCTTCAAATGTTAACTTACATTTTCTCACAACCACAGAAGGCTGTTGAATACAGCCCATAATCCTAGCTTTCTGTGTATTGTTTGGAAAAATCATATGTAAGAACCTCAATGGTCTCAACAGTAAAATGGAGCTTACTTCCAAGCTTGATTGGAATTCGAATGCAATAAATAACACATCTTTTTCTTTTCTTTTCTTTTCTTTTCTTTTCTTTTCTTTTCTTTTCTTTTCTTTTCTTTTCTTTTCCCTTCCCTTTCCTTTCCTTTCCTTTCCTTTCCTTTCCTTTCCTTTCCTTTCCTTTCCTTTCCTTTCCTTTCCTTTTCTTCTTTTCTTGGACAGGATCTCACTAAGTAACTCTAGCTGTCCTGGAACTCACTCTGTAGACCAGACTGACTTTGAACTCACAGAGATCCACTTGCCTCTGCCTCCCAAGTGCTGAGATTAAAGGCATGCATCACCATGCTTGGTCCACATCTGTCTCTTCTTAAACAAGGTCTGATCACCATTCCTAATTAGTCCACACTAGCTTCTCTCCCCTTCTTACTATGAGGTAACTGAGGTTAGGGCTTTTAGAAGAAAATTGAGCATGAGACCAATAAGAGGAGAGAAGCTCAACAAGGTATGGAACTGCTGGAAGGAAAGACCTGGGGTCACAGAGAGGAACAGCAGACCAGTGGTACAAACACTGCTTCAAGATTTTGCTCTCAAAAAGACTGATTTGCAGGAGAGCATCTCTTTCTCAGTCATTAGATGGCTCATCACCTAGGAAATGGACCCAGTGAGTTGTAGCCAGCACTGCTGACCATCCTGATGAGATAGCCATCTTCCTTCTCAGTATGCCCTGAACGGACACTCCCAGATCTGCACCCCATTTGACTCCCCCCTCCCCCCAAGATCAAGAAAAGCAGCTCTCCAGTGGTTTGGAAGGAAACAGTGCCTTATTGAGTAGAATTCTTAAAGTCCCCTTTGTCATGATCTTGATCAAAGTTTCACTGCTCTGTACTGGGATGTGGCCAAAGAGTGTCTGATAGCAAGCATTTGCTCTGTGGAGAAAACGTCTCAGGTTAGCCACCCAGAGGACGATGATGGGAAAGCACTCCCGTGGAATAGCCAGCAATCCCTCCATCCAGATGTCAAATGCTGCTTAATTAAGATTAAGACATAGTTTCCTTAGCAACTCCAGTCAATCATTTTCCTGTATGGTTCTTTCCCACTGTTCATGTCTACAGAACTCCCTTTGTCTCTGGAGGAACTGTAAGTGTAGAAAGAACCAGAATTTCACAACAGAAATCAGAACAGTTTCTCTGGGAAGAGCTGAAAATAGCTTATTTATTATTAAAGAAAGAGAAGGGGAGATTTTAAGGAAAGAATTGAGTTGTCTAGATTTAAGCTCTCAGTTTTAAACACAAAGCATGTACAATAAGTTAAAAAATACAAAAAAAAAAATGGGCTGAGGACATGAGTTTGAGTCCCCAGCACCCGCATAAGGCAGACAGAGAAGTATGAATCTATAATATTAACACTGCTTCAGAGAGATGGACATAGAGATAACAAAACCCTGGAAGCCCTGGGGCCAGCTAACCTGGAACACAGGAGAACAGAGGATCGAGAAGCCCTGCCTCAAACAAGGTGGCAGGGGAAGAATGACACCCAAGGCTGTCCTGTGACTGTAGCATGTGATCACACGAACACACACAACATGTGCACACACATAAGGACAAAGAATACAAATGGAAAATCCAAGTGTTCCCATTGACCAGAGACACACTGAAGAACACTGGAATCTCATAGCTGAATCCCATTCACACATTTCACCAGCTTGTTCTGGTAATTTCTTCCATTGGCTCAGTCATGAATACTCTGCTGTGTCCAGTATCGCTTCCTTGGCTTGACAATAACATGAAGACGCGGTAAACAGGGCCTGAGCAATCTGCAAATTAAGGTGATTTTTCAGCACCCATAAACTTCAAGCTGAAGAGACTATTTGAAAAGCTGTGGTAAAGGAGGCAGTAACCGTTTTATCTTTCCCCATAAAACTCTAATGCATTGGAGGGAAAATAAAGAAACCCCAGGTATAAACACTGCCATTGTAAGCTCAGTGCACAGCCTCCAAGATCTGTCTGGAACAAAGTCGAGTCTGTTGAATGTGGATGATGATAAAATTCTAAACAGAACTCCTGCAGGAAACCAAACGATCTGAAGGAGCGTTTTACTGGGATTTATTAGCAAGACCATCCTCAGGAATTATGGTGACATACATAGAAGAGTTTTGCAAAGGCAAATTATACTATGTTGGGCATTATTCTACCTCTGTTTAAAGGTAAAAGGTAAGAAACCAAAGGTCATCAACCCAAGAGTATATTAATTTATATCTAATGTAGGGGTTTCTCCACACATGAAAAAGTCCAAAGGGGGAGAAGTTATAGCTCCCATAAGAAAGTTCTTCGCAATAATCTTACATAATTTACAACACAAAGGACATTTCTGTGTTCAGGAACTGTGGCTGATGAGCAGAAGCCGAGTGATGACTGAGCGATGGCCAGAGCCTGCACAGTCCGCTCAGCCCCTCCCTCCTGCTCTGCTGGAGTCCCGCTCTCCACCGCCAGATTTACAGGCTCTGGTGGAGAGACAGCTAGCTAACCTTCCCACACAAGAGGTCAAACTAAAAGGACAACCGCAATTCTTCAGAACCGGAAGTTGCTTAGCAAGGCTCCAGCCAGCTGTGTTCTCTGTGTAGCTTCACACAGGCTCTGGACAGCCCTGAACAATTTCATTATCCCATGCCTTCCGAGGGGAGAAAGTGTCTGCTGTCCTATTTCATAATAATTGGATGCAGAAATGTAGGTGGGAACACAATTCATTTCAGAATTTGATGAATTATTTACTAATTAAGGGGAGGCACAGAGGAAGGGGAAGGCTACATGACTTTGGTATAAATGCTCCTTTTATTATATTATTTATACACATGAAATTGTTGCATTTATAAACCAAGAGGTTAATCACTTGAATGGGATACCTGACATCCTTCTCAATCCCATACACAGGCAAATTGGCTCATTGAATGTTAGTAAAATAACCCTGCAATTTTTCTAGTGCTTATCTGTGTGGTGGAGTGTTAGAACATTTTATAACATGAAAAATGGGGATGTTAGCCGGGCTGCTGGGGTTGCAAAGCTAGTTTGTTTGGGTGGGGAGGGAAAAAAGATAAAACCAACATGATTCTGGAAAAAAAAAAGGAAGGAAGGAAGGAAGGAAGGAAGGAAGAAAGAAAGAAAGAAAGAAAGAAAGAAAGAAAGAAAGAAAGAAAGAAAGAAATTAAGAAAGAAAGAAAAGAGAAGACAAAAAATAAAAAATAAAAAGGAAAAGCAATGGCATGAAGATCATATCTTTTGCTGTTTAGGAGCCAACATGAAGATTTGTGTGATATAGAATCAGAACAGACACTACGGATATGGAGAGTGTGGCTGAAGGGCTGGCGTTGTACCTCAGTTGGTACAGTGTTTGCCTAGCATGCACAGGGCCCTGGGTTTGGTTTCTAGTACCTGAGAAGAGAAGGGTGCAGTGGGTGGAGGGGAGGGGAGGTGGAGAGAAGTGGGAGAGAAATTTCAGTATAGGAGGGAAGCTGGCATACATCTGACACTTGACAGGAAATTTAACAGGGAAGCCCACTTAGTTACTAGCTGTATGTCTAACGCAAGTCATGTGTCCCTTAACTCTAATTACTAATTAACTTGCTAATTAATTAATATATGCTGATGGCTTTGTGTTCTTCTTGTAGGGCATGAGGATTATAATGGCAAGACTAACGAAGTCCTTGTGCTCTTGGCCCTTTTGTAGGTAGTAACAATAATATATATATATATATATATATATATCTTCTGATCCATATCCTTAGGGAACTAACTAAAATGAATGATAGGACAAGAATAGAGACCATCACTTTCTAAAAACTAGGATAAAATCTTTAGCTGAGGTCTATCTTCTGACAAATTTTCAAGGATGCAATACAGTGTAGTTGGCTGTAAGTACCATGTTGTAGAGCAGATGTCTACAACTTTTTCATCTTACTTGACTAGAGCTTTATGTATTTTAGGATCTGTAAATCCTCACTGTCCTCAGTTCTGGACCTCTCCTGGCAGCCACTATTGCAGTCTCTGATGCTGTAAACTTGATTCCTTGGGATACATCCTATAAATGAAATTATGCAGTGATTCTCCCTCTGGGTCCTGCTCATTCCAATTGTCATTGTCCTCAATGCTTGCCTGTTAAGAATGCAGTCACATGTCACACAATGTCTTGTTTTTAAGTCTGAGCAGTGACCTAGGATGTGTTTATCTAGTCCTGCTTTGATAGGAAGTTCAGGGAAGACGCTCTATTAGCCGAAGTGATAATAAAGCTGAGACCTTGAAATGGTCAAAAAAGTCAACAGAAGAGAGGTCTACAGGCATCAGCAACAACAAAGCCTCCAGCTGCCCGAAAGACTGGGTTTGTTCAAGCACAACTGAGTCCATAGGCATATGTGTCTGTTCTGGGAGGGTGGTCAGGAAGGTAAGTTAGGAGGCTAGAGGTGTGGGAAGACTCGGGTCCCACAGGAGCTTATAAACCACAGTAAGGATTTTTTAAAATATCGATAAGTTTTAATAAGAAGTCATTAACAGAGAGTTGACATGATCTTACAGGTTCTAAAGATCTCTGCTTACCATACAGAATCAACCAGAAGGACTCGAGAGACAACAGCGGTAGGCAGTTGTGCCCCTTCACATTTCCCAGGAGAGCAGGCAGAAGCTTTGATGGCTGATTTTAATAACAGTGCAAGCTAATGCTAACAGGTGGTACTCAGCTGAAGACAGCTGAGAAACATTCCCGAGTCCACTTTACATATGACTTTGAAGTTCCTTTTGAAACATCCAAGTGAGTAAGTCAAGCAAGACACACACAGAATGGTGAGCCAGAGGAAAAGCATGGTTAAGGAAGGGAATTTGGAGCCCTCCAGTTATCAGCTCTGTAAGAACCATAGTAACGAATCTTTGCCTTTGCACAGCTCATGGGGTTTTTTGTTTTTTTGTTTGTTTGGTTTTTGGTTTTTGGTTTTTTTATTAAATTGCAAGCTCCCATCTCATTGAAACGATGCTGTGGTTACAAGTCTTGATATTGTTACTAACTATAATCCACATTGATTTTCTGCCTATGGTGTATGCCTGTGGTAGGTTGGCTGGTGGCTCTGTCCTGTGTCTCTGTTAGCATCATTCAGACCTAGGCTGAGAGAATAGTGAGCCTAGGGAACTGTTAGCCATTGTAGCTATGAAGGTTAAATTCATGTACAACTTGATGGGACAAAAGGTGCCCAGAAATTTATGTCAATATTATTCTATGTGTGTTTGTGAGGATGTGTCAAGAAGAAATTAACAGTTGAGTGGGTAGACTAAGAGAGAGCTCACTGCTTTCTACAATGTGGGTAGGAGGCATCATCAGATCCAAAGACCTCTAAGAGTATGAAAAGAAAATTCTTACTATGTTGGTCTCACTATCCTGGGCAGGGACTTCAGGCTTCTCCTGCCTCCGCCTTCAGCTCAGACCAAATCCTATACTCTTAACTGCCTGGTTACTATATCTTTAGACTGAGAATAGAACTATCCTATCAGCTCCTCTGGATCTCTAGTGTGCCAACTGCAGTACTTCTCAGCCGCTCTAATCATATGTGCATCGTCTTATCATAAGCATATAGATACAGGTTTAAACATATAGATTCCATACTGGCTCTGTTGTTCTCTAAGAGCCATACTAATAATAGTGCATGAAGCGATTCCCACCACACCATTCACTTCACATGTAGGCCTGGACTGAATATAGATATATCTGTACTGGAGAATGACAGTGGATCATTGTAGGCTTTAACAGGTGGTGACTCCAGTTGTAACTCCTGTGCCAGATGTGGTGTCATTGTTTGAGCAAATTAACATATCCCTCGGTGCTTGATAAGTAGCTTCAGATCTTTTCTCTCCTTACCTGTCCACAAGGATCACCCAAATAAATTTACTTTCAGCTGATAAAGCCACAAACACACCTGTCCTGCTACAGGAACAACTCTCCAGCCCAATGTCCTACTGACTACACTGGGTTCTTCACACCATGAGCTGTCACATTGGTCCGGCACACTAAGGGCTTTAAGCTGACTAGACCTAGTGACTAGACCTATCCTATTTAGCAAGTAAATATGATAAACATTCAGGGACGTGGTAGGTAAATTTTTGGAGGTCTAATAGTGTAGGACCTATAGAAATGTGCTTTTTGAATAAAGAGTAAGGTTTTTTTTATCCCATCCCTTTTATAACCAAAAAAATAAAAAAAATATAAGGTAGAACTCTGAACATATAACGGCAGCAGAGACCTTAATTGTATGTATAATTCTCTTGTTCCATGAGTAACTAATCAAGCAACCAGTTTCTAATAGGGTCCATAGCAGAGAATGCTCTTCAGTAGGGCCAGGCTCAGCATATTTGAAGTTATCAGTGGCACATAGGAGAAATATTTAGAGCCTTTGGCCAGCCTCTATCAGTGAAGTACAGTGTAGGCCCTTAAGAGGTTGATGTGAGGCCCATCCAGTCTCTGCAGACAGCTACACTTCCCTAGGGGAAGGAAAAAAATACCCTACGTGTAATTTTGTACTTGGTGGTTGTAGCCAATAGTTTGGCTGCATAATTGGAAGAATGATTAGAAGTTAGTAACAACAAAGCTATTTAGGGAAGAGGCCTATGGGTATCTCGCTAACTGGCAAAATTGTTATATGATGATGTTTGTGTCTTCTGGGTTTGCTCTTCAAAGGCACCCTCAGAGAAGAAGGGTTTTGTAATCAATAGATAAGATGACACATTTTATGGATTCCAGGCAGCCTACTTCCTTGGCTGCCTATGCCATCACACAGTGAGTTTATGAACAAAGCAGCCTGCCAGGCATGAATGGAAGTCACATGAAGACTCAGTCACATAAATTACTCATCATGTTGATGCTGTTACAGCCGCTTCTGAGAGTCATATACGCCAACATGGGGACAAACACTGACCCATAAGACAGTCCAGAGTATCCCTAGGTAGAACCAGTGCAGTATCTAGGAGTCAGTTGATTGCTTTCATCGTTTGTCCTCAGTGGAAGATCCCAGATGTAGTTTTCTCCCCTCTGCACACAATGCTCCAGGTGCAACTATCACCTGTGGCCTCAGCACCATCTCAGCGCCCAGATATTGCAGGACTCTAATCCAAGAACTCACTTCCTAGCAGTTGAATTATAACAAATGTCTTATTTTCTATCGGTTTGCTAGCTTACCATGATACCTCACTGGCTTTATAAGATTCTCTGTCAACTATGAAGCATATTGTCTCATTTACTGGTCTTTTAAAGGCTTTGCTATGATACCAGCTAGGTGGTAACAATGTGAGAGGCTGAGGCAAGCTTATCCAGAGAGATGCACATGATATGAATCAGTTTCTAATCCATGGTACTGTTCCTCCCACAGCTAAGACTCATGGATCAAGCAATCAAGGGGTGAGAATGGGGTGGAACCACTCAGGGTTTCTCCTAGTGGACCTCTAGACCATTTTTCCTGTTCTCCCTACTTTATACTGTTTGCTTACATGTTTTGCTTCCAAAAGACAGATAGCTACACGTAATCTTCAGATTAAAAAGATTTCATTGAACTGCATTCAGAATACTGCATACCACGGAATCAACCTATAAAAAAGAATTGCCCCACTGATGCAATAACTGATTCTGACTGTAAAGGGCAGGTAAGTAGGGGGCTGGAGTAAAGGGTGGGTAAATAGGGGGCTGGGGCACAAGAGATTTCAGGCATCTCTTAGAGAATGTCCATGACTTGGAGTTAAGGTCAATGGAAAACCTCAGGATAACCCAGATAGAACCACTGACAACGCAAAGCCTGCAGGAATGAAGTTTTGGGTCATCCCATCAGACATGATCCCATAGTCATGGAATATGCATGCTAAGGTAAAGAACACTCAGAAAGAAGGCAAAGGAGAGTTATACAACCCGGCAGAGACAAGCACTGTCGCTCTCATACTTGTGTGCATACTCAGGAAATATTTTTTGTTTTCTTTGCTTCGATTTTTTTTCTATAGCACATGATATTTTGACTTTATACTACATTAAGGTCTTGCTAATTATATACTAGTATTTAGATTATACTGCATCATGGAGAAATGTCTAAGTAATATTAATGCCTCTAGCTAAAGGGTGTGATGGTCGGGGTGGGAATGTCCCCCAGAGGCTCATGTGTTTGAACACTTGGTCCCAGCTGGGGGCAGTGTCTGGGGAGGTGTAACCTTGCCATTGTCTTATCTGAAGATTAAGTACATTTTAAGGAGATGATGTGGGTGCTAAATTGTGAGTGAATGGGCTTGTGGTAGCCAATTGTGTGTCCACTTGCCTGAACCAGAAGTTAAGATACTTGGGTACACATTCCACTAAGTTTTTCCTTCAATACTTCTAAAGGAAAAAAAAATAGCATACTGACTTGCATAGATTCCACTCTTCAGTGTAGGTGGGCCTACACTGAACAAGACAAAAGGAAATTCTCTCTCTCTCTCTCTCTCTCTCTCTCTCTCTCTCTCTCTCTCTCTCTCCATAAACCCTTATGATATATGGTGAGGCTGTTTGGAGCTTAATCCACTAGTGCTCAGGTCTACAGGTGGTCAACTTAAAGCCTTAGAGCTTCTTACTCGCCATAGAAATTATCCTATTTCTCCTAATTTATATTACAATACTATCAAAAGGAATAGATGTACACACAGAGACATGAGTACACACACACACACACACACACACACACACACTATTGGTTCTGTTTCTCTGGAGAGCCAGCCTCACACAGAAGCAAAGGGAAAATTGAACATTGAAGGTTTCACATTGACACTAATTTCCTAGCAAGGTAGTGACATCCACCGCTTTTGCTTTCAATTCATTGACCTGAACTCATCACCAGCCCCTATCAACAAGGGGATCAGGAAACATAGTCCTATCACGTATCTGGAATGGGGAGAGACTGGAATATTTGGCCAGCAGCACTAATTAGCACACTTCCAGGGAGACGCCGCCCCTTGGAGGACAGAAGGGGTCACAGACCTAAGAGTGTTGGCTCTGCCAGGTTCTGAGGCCCATTTCTTGTTTCCTGAAGCAGTCTATTGATGTGTTATAAAACCTTAAGTCAGAGAAAGAAATAATAGAAAGCAACTAAATTTTAAAAAAGGGTATTCTTAGGGTAAGTCCAAGGTCCTGGCCTAGAAGGCAGTGTGGGCACTGTGACAAAAAGCAGATCATTAAGTATTTAGTAGCCACTGCTTACCAGGGCCTTGGCTCGACAGCCTCATTTAGGAGGCAGCCGCACTTGCTGTATTGATTGGAATGGAGTGTGCAAACAAAAGCCGGACCCTTCAGATTTAATGAAGGCGAAGGAGTCATCCATGAGCAGAGGACAACTGTTGAACCAAGTTTCTGATTAATTCCACGGAGCACCATGTGCAAGGGGAAACCAGCCACAGTTTACAGGAGCCATCTCAGTCAAGATCAGAGGCACCTGGCGGATTGCTGTTGACTACTGCTGGATAGAAAGAGCTTCAGATAGGCAGTCAGTTAGACCACAGATAATCCCTGAGCCAGATTCTCCCAGACTCCTTCCTGATCACAGCCTAAATACTCAGGTGGTCCTTCTCACTCCCTGGATATTCTCCAGGCTTTGTCCTCTCTGAGAAGCCTTTTCAACCAACACGGGAATGTGTGGTTCCTAAGAACCTATAGCTCTCTGTCTATTCTGTTCCAACCAGTGACTAAAGAATGCTACACGTCAAAGGCCATACTCGTGCCTCTCAACTGTTTAACATTGCTGTCCACGCTCTCTTTTCAATTACATGTATTTAATTACTTTTTGTATTGATCTTTTGGTAAACAACCTCACTTCTAACTTGCGTGCCCAGGTAGACTAAAAGGTACCATGTGAGCCTGAGAGAAGTAGGGGTCTGGGAGGGCAGAAGAGGTAATTTCAGGGGCAGAGTGCACAAAAGAGTTAAGAATGAGTGACCCCTCAGCAAAAGGACCCTTATTCTAGGGATATTTGTATGTAACACGAAGACAAAGGCCATCATTAAGAGGGGGACCGTGAACAGCAGGGGTTTCTGATATGCTGTGTTGGACACCTTGTGATGAGAATAGATTACAGTGGCCACTGTAAAAACATCAGCTGTTGAGACCCAGTTTTCAGAGCTAGGGATAAGCATTTAAAGTCCTTCACTACACTGAGATAAAGCGCCTCACCCCCGCCCTCCACTCCGATGCGCACCTTTCATGAGACAAGTTTTCACCATGTATCCTGGGCTGACCTCCAACTCTCAATCCTCCTGCTTCAGCTTTCTAAGTCCTAGGATTACAAGAATGTTCCCACTGGGACTTCTAGGCAGAGGGGAGACATGAAAAATATCTTCAGTTGGAAAGAGACCTGGTAAGAGCTGAATTTTAAAAGGAAGCTAAGCCAGAGCAATGTTGAAGGTGGACAGGAAGAACCAAGGGAAGGATTTCAGGGCTGGGGCTACTGTAACGATCCCCACAGTCATTCTTCCAAACTGTTTTGTTCTTTCTATCTCCCAAGTCAATAGAGACAACTGACCTCACCCCACACACATCCTCTATTTTCTCCTGAGGGAGAAAAAACTCTTCTCTTTGAGCACTAAGACTCTGAACTGATCACAGTATCTCCCTTCCTCCACAGGGCTCTCCTTTGTGATAGACACCTCCTTCCAGAACTGAAGAGACCCAAAGCCAACGCAGCTCTCATTACACAGCTCCACTCGGCTCCCTCAGAAGCACAGCCATCCTTCACATCTGTGCACTGAGTACCTGGGCCTCCATGTGCCAATTTGAAGCCTGGTGAGAGAAGATATTTGGTTTAACACTAGCTCGCTTATGTCTGAGGCTGTTTCTTTCCTCTTTCTTCTCCTTCTTCATTGTTTTTCCCATTTTCATGTACGTCTGTGCTGTGCATATGTGTATGTATCTTTGTATACATGGACACATGTGAGGGGTTCCATATGCACCTAGAAACCAGGTTGATGTCAGGAATCATCGTCCTAATTATCCATCAACGTAGGGTTCCCCAATCAAACCCAACGCTCACTGATGTGGCTAGTCTGACTAGCTCTGGGAATCCATCTCCAAGGCTGGAATCACAGGTGGGCTCCTACACTCACCCAACGTTCACTAGGCTTCTGGGATTCTGAGCTCCAGTCGCCAAGCTTGTGTGGTGAGAGCTAATAAGCACGAGACAGTTCTCCCAGTGAGTTTCTAGGTGGCTTTAGATATATTTGAGTTTGTAAACCAAGTAACAGGAGCCAGATGCTGTGTGCTGTAAGACAAAGACTGTCCCAGGAATGTTGTCTAAGGATGCTCAGAGGAAACAGAGGCTGGAATACAGGAATCACCACCAAACACAGCAAGACAGACTTAGAATTTGCACTGCCTGATTGCCTTCTTGGTCTAAGGCACAAAACTCCATGAAGTGAGGTGGATATGACACCCACAGTGTGTCCAGAAGAAACAGTGAAGGTCTCTTGAGCTAGCAGAACACTTGACTTAAAAAAAAATCTACTAAGTTGACAAGGCATATCAAACAAACAACAAGTGCTGCTGTAAGCACAGTAGTGACTGTGGGGCAGAATAGAAGGCATGAAGAGTGGGGTAAGCTATCGAGGGAGACATTCTTGTTCATGAGAAGCATAGAGAAAGGACCAGCCCTTTCTAAGCATCTTCGTTTGTTCAAGTAGTCCCTGAGTCCTATTTTATCCCACACGTGATATTGTGAAATAGATCCTGTTCATATCCCCATTTCTCTGACGACAAAACTGAGGGCTGACTCAGGACACAGAGCTGACAAACAACTGAGCTTCACAGCCCGTGGACTTGTACACCACACTTACACTATGTCTTCCCTCTAGATGGTTCCTGAATTGTCAGGATTTAATCTGGTGACCCTTCCTTTTGCAGTTACCCTTGAATCACAGGTCTGTGTACTCGTAAATCTCTCCTACCCAGATAAGTACAGTAAGAACTTCCTCTGGAAAGTCCAACAATGACCCCCTGTCTCCTGCACCTGATCCGCCCCTCTCCCAGCAGTCTTTGATCCACTAAAGAAGCCCACCAGTTACTGGCCCACCCTTAATTGGTCTCAGTATTAGTTATTCTTCTGGCTACAGTGACAAAACACCCAACAGAGAAAAATGTGAAGAAAGAGCAGTCATCCAGCTGTCGGTGTGAGAGGATTTACTCCCGAAAGGCACTGTACACGAGGCAGGAGGTCAGTGATTGCACCAAACAGGCAAGAACCAGAGGGTAAACAGGAAGCAGGCTGGGCCTTCATTTTCAGACCTCAGCACTAGGTCCCAGGGACCATTTCTTCCAGCAAGACTCCACCTCTAAAGGTTCTACAACATTTCCAAACAGTACCATCAGCTCAGGGTGCACAGGAGCCTGTGGGGGACATTTCTTACTCAAACGACGACAAGTTCCCAATACTTACTGAGCAGCTGAACACATACTCCTCCTCTTCTGCTAGCTCATAAGGCTCCCAAGTCTTTTCCCAGCCAGCTCTTCCATTCTCTCCCCACTGTGTACCACCATCTCCCTGCCTGGAACACTCCCTGAACCTCCTTGGTGATGGATGAGCTTAGGAATTTGAGGGATTCTGAAATCAGAAAACCAGAGAGCCTCAGTTCAAATTCTGTTCTCTCCTTTTACCAACTATAAGTTTTGAGCAGCAATTGATAATGCTTTAGTTTTATATCCAAAAGCTATCAGAGTAACCACAACAGCCATCTCATTAGGTCTTTGGGAAACTCGAGTGAGATACTTCAGTACAAGGCTGAGAAAGACGAAGGGACTCTGGACCGCTCAAGCACGGCAAACATGGGCCTGGCAGGCCTTTCCCTTCTCTCCCATTCTCTCTGCCTCGCTAGAAACCATTAGATCACATTCCTAAAGCTAGCCACCAAGGTCTGTTCCCTTATTTGGCAAAAAGTAGAATAAAAATAAAAGTCTTCCTAATGCTGACTACTTAGGGCCAGCCATCGAAGTATTGAAGTCTAGCAGTCGAAACCTGCTTTGGCTCACCTAACTAACATGCCCGATTAAAATTAAATACCTTACCCTAACACAGACTTTCCCCCCTGTGCCTTTTTTAAACCGACATTTTCCTATGTGTCACATCTGTCTCCACTCTATCCAGAGTCAGTCCTTTGTCCCCTGGGGACAAACACTCCTCCTCCTCCTTCTCCCTTGTCCCCTCCCCCTTCTTCCCCATTCTCTGTGTCTTGGGGTCATCTCTGATTTCCTGCTCTCTGTCCCTCTGGAGCAAAGAAAACAAAAGCAAATACAGAAACAAAACTCTTTGTTCTGAGAACTTGTTCTCTGCCATCTACAATATGTTGATCCCACTGAGTCCGTTTTTTTTATGGCTCACAGACCCCGCCCAGCCTATCCACACCTTTTCTCAAGGCACACTGGTATCCAGATCAGTCTTCATTCATATGACCAATCAAATAGTGCCCCTTGTATTTCAACCCAGTCTTCTGAAGTTGCATTTTCTGAATCTTGGGATTTTTTTTTTCACATATGCCACATCTTACTTGCCAGCATCCTCTTTTCCCTAGCGAAGCTTTCTTGGTGTATGATACAGCTTGTAAAGTCATCCTCATTCTGCTGTTCTTGTCTGTATCCATGCCTACCAATACTGTTCCTCCTGGAAAGGGAGTCTTGAGAGAGACGTTGAATATCCCCTCATGCCAACCATCTTTCTTCTCAAACACCTCTGTCCATCAAGGTTGCCCATGCCTTAGAGGAAGGGGCAGCAGAGTTAGCATAGGAGGGTGAAGTGGCCTTTACCAAGCCCACAAAAGCTATTCAAAAGGAGTCATTCCCCCAATCCACACAGTACAGACTTCAAGAGAGACATTAACATGGAAAAATGGTTTTCAAATCTACTTATACAGTGAAACCACTTAAGCAACTGTATTCATTTCTAAGGCTGCCATACCTAACAATGTGGATGTCTTAAAACAATAGGCGTGCATTACCTCACAGCTCTGTAGGCCAGAAATCTGAAATCAAGTTATCAGCAGGCCCATGTTCCATCTGATGAGGCGACTTAGCCCATGTGTCTTGTAGCGCATGTGGGTTTGCTGGCAATCATGTGCATTTCTTGGCTTTCAGCTGTGTAGCCTGTATTGTCACAGGGCACTCTTCTTCTGTGCTCTTGTCTTCAAATGACCATCTTCATCAAAGGAAACTAGTGAACATGTCACTTAATTACTAATATCCTGCTCTTATTCTAAAAGGATCATGTGCTGACAGACCATGGATTATAGACCCAGCACATCTTTTTTTGGAGGATGTAACTCCATCCAACTTAAGAAACACTGTCAGTAACTTGTCACCCCAAGGAAAAAAACTTCATTTGCCTAGATTCTGCTGTTTAAAATCCTCACACAATTCTAGTGCGCAAAAAGAAGTTGAAAACCAAGTATTTCAAGTTCAGATCAAGGAATTTCAGAGGTGGCATGCCTGGTGTTGAGTACACCTATGCTGCTTACCAGATCAAAAGAGATCAGAATAACCCCTAATTTACCTACTCCAAAGATGAATTATAAGAATCAATGAAGCTACACTAGAGAGAAATCAGACGATACCTAGAAATTTAGTTTCCAGCACACTTGAAACCTAACGTGGGAAGCTACAATTTTAGTAGTGACTGAAGAGCAGTCTATTTTAGAGATAGAGTGAAGAGTCCTGATGTGTAAAAGCTGTCAGTGAAGAACAGTCCCTCTATTTTAGAGATGAAACAGAAACAGTCAGTGATTTACTCAAAGTCAGTGGGGAGCCCTAGAGAGAACTTCAGATCTCCTGTACAGATCACAGTACATCTCCCCAGGAGCCAGTGCTTTTCAGCCTATATCTCAGGGGTCACCATGATGGAGGACAGTGAGGGACTGGGACAGGATGGCTCCCTTTTATCTACTTGGTGTGTTGATGTGCTGGTAGGATTTTATTTCTAAAGAAAGAGGTGTCTGGGGATGTGCTCGGTTGGCAGAGCCTAGCATGAATGAAGCCTGAGTTTAATCCCCAGTACCACATAAACTGGGTGTAGTGGCATAGCCAAGCTGGCGGCAGGAGGGTCAAGCTTAAGGTTGTGCTTGCCAGCATAGTTCAAAACCAGATGGGGCTGCATAACACCCTGCGGAGAGAAAGAGGGGGGCATTGGGTGGCAGGATGGAGAACAGGGGTGGAAGGCCAAGGTTGGGGGTACTTTCCATAGCTTAGAATATCACTAAGCTCTGTGCCTGATTATATTCTCACAGTGGAGTTTATCCTGAATACTGTGTCTTCTCTGCCAGCAATGGGGCAGAGAGACTTCAAGTTTTGCATGGTTGAGAATGTTATAAAAAGGGACGCAAGGGGCTAGAGTGATGGTGATGGCTCACTTGGTGAAGGGCTTACTACATAAGCCTGGTAACCTGGGTTCAGAATCCATGTAAAACACAGACACAGGAGCACCAACTGTTAGCATCCCTGTGTATCCATGTGGGGAAGGGTAGGGGGAGACGGGAGAACTGTCAGAAATGAGGGATCCACCTCACCTGGCTCACATATATGGGAAGAGATTCTGTCTCAACCAAGATGAAAGGCAAGTTCCCACACTCACAGGTCATTCTCTGACCCTACATGAAAGCCATAGCATGCATCCCCACATGGTGCGTGCACACATGTGCAGGGGTGTGAGAGAGAGACACATATACAATCAATTGGTTAACTAATTAACTATCTTAAAACAGAAGGGAAGTGAGTGAAGTCACCGTGTCCAGTACAAAAGGGAGCACATGGGCTCTGCTGCAGCCTGTCACGTGCCTGCTTGCTACTCATTACTGAAATTTGTGTGAGAGGAGCAGAGAGCTAAGACCTCCCAGGGCTCCAATCAGAGTGCTGTCCACCGAGAGCCGGGATGAAATGGACAGAGCAATCTCTTATTCTTATGCTTCTAATCACCAGGAAGCTCAGGAAATTGGAAATGCCCCAGAAACAACATGACTATCAAATACCAGAGCCTGGGTGATCCATCTCCATCTTCACCATGGTGCCCATTACCCTTCACTTCCCCATCACGGGCAGTCCGTAAATCAGCAGTAGAGTTCTTTTGGAACCCTGAGTGAAAGGCACTGGATAAATGTCAGCAGGGATCATTAAGGCCACCTTTTGCTTTAGACAGATAAATGTTAGTAAGTCCATGCTCCAGGAGGCTCCAACCGGGATACTGGACACATTCAAGGCCCCCAAGATTCAGTAATGCTTTGCATAGTCTGAAAAGAAAGATCAGATAGGAAAGGCATTTTCTACCCCCCACACTAAAAATACCCCTGAGGTATAAAAGTCCTCACCCAAGTGTTTGCTTTGCAGCTACAAGACCCAAGTTCAAGCTTCAGGACCATGGGTTTGCTATGTTGTCGGCTCGTTTATTTGTTTGTTTTAAGTCAGGTGCATTTGTAATCCCAGTGCTGGGAGACAGAGGCCCACTGGCCAGAGAGTCAAGCCCAGTGAAAGACTGAAAGCACAAGGCACAGAGCACCTCAAGAATAACACCTGAGATTTATCTCTGACTTCAAAATGTACTGACCCCCTCATGAACACACACACATACACACACACACACACACACACACACACACACACACACACNNGGGGGGGGGAGCAGAGGGAAGGGGAGGGAGGGAGAGAGGGAAGGAGAGAGAGACGGGGGTGGGGGAGATTGATTGATTGATTAATTGGAACATTGGAGGAGGACAGATTTCTTATCCACTGTTTTCTCTCTGAGATTCTGACATAACACCAGGCAAAGAAGCCAGATAATTTTCAAATGTCATAGATCCATCAGGACAAAACTTTGGAAACCCCACTGAGGCATAGGAATGAAGCCAAGGTCACACATGGAGAAGCTACTAGCTCTGTGTCCCTTTTGTCTCCATGAGCCCTCTGTGTCTTGGGCCAAGCCTGCCAACTAGGCAAATCTACAACAGCTCTGGAATGGATGCCTAGGTCTAGGGGTTGTGACAGCTTCCGTAGAAGATATTCTGTCTTCTCAGCTTCAGGATGCTGTATTTTCCATACTTGATGCGCCATCTCTTTGGTCAGAGCATTTGCAGCTGTATATTAATTCAGTCTAGGCCCCAGTACATGGTTTCCTTATACACCGAAGATGGGTTGTGCCTTCTGGGTAGATCCTCTTTTGTTAGTTGTTTTCGTTGTGCTAAAAGCATTCTCAGGACACTACTACTAGGTCCTCTGAGGCCCAAAGTCCAAAACAGAGAGACAAAAGTGGCCCTTCTGAGAAGAGGGGCCAGTGTTGTTCATGGTATGTGTGTGAGACAGGTGGGTGGCAATGTTTATGCTAGAATTTCCAAAGACCAGCTTCCAGCTGGGGGCTCCCTGGGGAGAGGAGACTCTGTCAACTCTTGTCTTTGGGGAAAAGCTCCTTCCTGCCTAATAGGAGGCGAGGCCACAGGAGAATTCTGGAATTTCCCACTTAACAGTCAAGACAAACACCTTTTCCTTGCTATATTTATTTCACGCTTAGAAATGAGGCCAAATGGAAGAGTCTGGAATTCAGAGGGAAAATAAAGATAACAACATATTGGGCTCAGTTCCGCTCTTCAGGGAAAACTGCTTCCAGACTTCAAACCCAGTCTTCCCTTCACACTTCATTCTAGAAGTCGATGGGTAGAGCCAACCAGAACCCAGAGGTCGCCAACACAGGGATTTATCCATCAGAAATGAGACTGTAAAGCCAGGCTGGCAAAATGGCTCAGCAGGTAAAAGTGCTTGCTGTGTGAGACTTGTCAGCATTCACTCAGTCTCCTGAATACAGAGCAAAGTAAAACAGGATGGTGGGATACGGTAGCTTGCATCTGTAATCCCCTCATTCTTACAGAAAGATTGGAAGCAGAGACAGAAGAATCTTCCAGAAGCTTGAGAGCCAACTATCCCAAAGTATATAACATGATAGCTATAAGATAGACCCTGACTCAACAAAGGTGGAAAGTCAGTTCTTGATGGGTGTCCTCTGATGTCTCCATGCACACTGTGGCACCTGAGCCCCTCCATATATATATATATATATATATATATATATACACACACACACACACACACACACACAAACTAAGAGGTTATAACATTTAGTGAATTACTGAAGAACACGCATAATTCCAAGAGCACATGTAACCAAAGGTGCTGCAATTTGCTCTCCACACAATCAGGTTGTAGGCTGCCCTGGTGTGGGGAGACAATTGACTCCTGTCTTGCTTTTCCTGCTCTCATCAGCATCTCCCACTTGCTCTTTTAATGCAGCATAGGTGGGAGGAGGAAATTAGACTCAGAAGGGGCTGCCTCAAGGAAGGGTGTTTAGCTGTTTAGAGCTGTTTCCTTCTTTCTCATGCACACATTTGTGGGTTCACCGAGGCCCCATCTGAGCTTCCTGACTGTAACTTCTGTGATTCTGGAAAGTTTTCTTCTACTCCTCATCACCTCTTTCACCTGCATGCTCTGGTGTCATGCAGTCTGCTTAAACACCCTTCCCGAGAATCTCCTTGTACTCTCGAAATAGTCCTCGAGTCCCAAAAGGCCAGGATGCAGAAAGAAGGGAAATAGATAAAAGTGAGTCCTCTACTGGTTGCCAACTGTCCCCCCTCAGGGCCATTTCCAATTTACTTCATGGAACATAGACACTAAAGAAGGATCAGCAGCCAAGAGTTTATAATAGACTCGCTTACAGGGGAGTCAAAAATTGGTAGCAAGGCTAAGTTCTCCACGACTTGAGGAGTCGTGATCAGAAGGGAATGCCAACTGCAGAGATGGGAAGTGGGTATAGTTTGCACAGTGTTTCCTTGAGGTGTTTTCCAGCTTCTAGCTGCACATGTGAGGCAGATTGCCAAGGAAATAAGCAAAAAGCAGCTGCTAAGAAACTGGAAATCAAAGCAGACACTTGAGGAGTCTCATGGCACTAAGAATATAAAAATTGGAGTGCATAGGCTGCCAAGCAGAGGAACCCTAATAAACATACAAGGCTCACCCCTGAGATCCTTGGAGGAGTAGGCTCCAAGAACAAAGACAAGCCTGAAATAGGCCAGCCTTGCAAGCCTCACGGTGTGCAACCCAACTACAATGGCTCAAGGTAGCGTCTCGGTGGTCTAGCCTCTCTCACAAGAAAATTAAATCTTCTCTGTGGGGAGACGCCATCCATAGAATCTATAATTTTTCATTCATGTCTTATGTTTTAGGTCACTTGTATTCAGCACTCCAGAGGATTTAACCAAATGAGGAAAAACAAACTTTCAAAAACATGCTAACTTTGAAGACAAACTCAAAGATAAATTATCTTGTTAATTTTTAAACAACTATAAGTGATATAATTAATAAAAGAAAAGATAATTTATATATAATTAGAAAACAAAAAGTTTAATGCTTATTCACCAGAAGAAAGAACCCAATATTTGGATGTATGTGAAGATTAGATGTAGCAGCAGCAAAGATTAGTGAGATGGATATAAATTAATAGAGAATATTTAGTATTGTATTTCCTTAGAGGGATAAAATAGCAACGGGGCATCAAAAAGTTGAGCAGATACAAGCGATATGATGCAATTAGTTTCTTTGAGTGTAATTTCAATATAAAACAGAAAAAAGAAACACAGAGTGGTGTTCTAAGAATTTTCTGAAAGATACACAAAGTTTAAGTTATAGAAACTATCCAAATTCCAACTAAAATATATATGGTAAAATAAATTCACTAAGACTGAAAAGGGTATCTTCTAAGCAGAGGAAATGGCTGTGTGGCTTTCAGAGAGGCAACGGTAGAATTATAGCTGACTTTTCAATTGAAACTATGAAGAGAAAAGACAATAGAAAGACATCTTTAAGCACCAAAACAATTTACAAACCTAGAAAAATAGCCTTCAAAACAAAGAGCTTGTCTGTGGAGTGTTCAGACATACATGAGACATCTATCTTACACCCTCTGTCCCTATGACTCAGGAAGCTTCATAGAAGAGGAGGAAAGAAACACGTAAGAGCAAGTACACCCCAGACAAGACACACCATGCTACTCATGAACTCACACTAGCTCTGGTCTACTGTCTAAGACCTTCACAAGACTGAGCCAAGCAGCACTCCAGCATCAATGAGGGAACGGCACGTGAGGCCCCACTTCTAGCTGAGAAGTAGATGACATGTGATGGCTGCTACCAAGGAGTCACTTTTCTTTAAGGATATGGCCCCTGGTGTGTTAACCGTGCTCCAGGAAGTGACCCCACATCCATGCATATATGAGCAGTACTGGATGAACTCAGTGAGTTATTATGATAAAGAAAAAGAGAACAGGAAATTGGAGATGGTCCAGGAGAAATTGGGGAGGGTGAATGAGAGGTAAATGTAATAGAAATGCATTGTATGGGTGAATAGATAAAATTCTATATAAAAATATATGAAGGCTAATAATAGAGGTATTTTTAAGATATGTAACTGGAAAAAACAAATAAGGCAGAAGAAAACAATCCCAGATACACAGTCAAAAACACGTTACTGTCAAAGTGTTTTCCTGGGAGGTATGAACCCTGCAATATATAAATTAGAAAGAAAGAAAAGCTTGAAATTCCACAATATGTACTAACACATTGAGTGGACAGTGATACAACTAGAAACCAAGGTAACAGACAGATGGCTGGTGGGAGAAGTTAAAGATAAAAGTCAGAATTTTTTGAAATAGGAAAAGAAGCATTCAGAGAAAATTGAGGGAACAACATTAATCTGTAGATGACACAGCTACTCTGAAAACTTAACCAAGAAAAGGGCAAGCTGAATTATGTGTTCTGTAACTTGATGACATTTTAAAAGATAATAAGTCATTATAAACAAATTTAGATTCTGAATTTGTAAATTTAGATGAGAGGAATAAATCCTTGAAAAATGCGGCAAAACCGATATAAGAGGTAGCCCATCCAGAAAGTCTTAGATTTGCCTAAAATTTTCATCTCCTTACACAGTTCACTGCCATCAGCACAAGGCTCCTTGTGAGCTTTGCCTGTAACTATGTGACATTCTGTTGGAACTGTTGCACTGAAAGGGCAGCAGAGGGGAAAGTTTTGTTTCTTCCTGATTGCAGGCACACCTCTGTGGCTCACACAGCAGCAGCGGGCCACACAGGGAGGGACACTCAGCTTGCTAGGCCCCTTATTTCCCTATTCCTCAGCCTCCTCCTAGTGGTATTCCAGGAATGGATTTCCTATTTCAGGTGAAGCACATGCTACCTATGGGCTACAAGACCTCCAGCTTGAAGCTTCCTTTATCATTCCTGAGCTACGACTCTATGCCACCAGCCTTGGCCAACTTTAGACTGGCTTTGACCCCGGAAAACTCAACAAATTTCTCAAGCATCCAGTGGATATAACCAATGAAAGAAGCCTTACTCCCACATTTGTCCCTGCCTTGGGAACTATGCAACAACTCTAGGACAGTCTAGAGATTTTTATTCTCCTTCCTTAACAGGCACAAAAGTAAGCAGACTGTGAACTTCCACATTAGCCTTTCCTTTTTAAAATTTTCAGTGGTACCTTTCTCCCAGCTACGTCTTTATGCACTGATTAATAAAAAAAAAACACTCCATATAAAAATAAATCCAGATGTTTTGTGTTTTATTATTATTTCCTTATAAAATTGAGAGAAGTACTTTTCTAATATTTATTTATTTGGAACTGCAGATTGAACCTCATATAGGCCAGGCAGGTGTAACCCAATCCAGTCATTTATCTTTCAATTTTTATTCATTTGTTTGTTTGTTTGATTTGTTTGTTTTGGTTGTTTATTTTTGAAATCCATCCAAATTCTCCCCTTCGCTCTCCTCCCTGCTCTCATGGTCTCTTTTAGTCATGAATCATTATTGTATGCATATGTGTATTTGTATAAACATACATTCCTAAATATAACCTCTTGATATCATTGATCTTTTTTAAAAAGGCTATATGAGGGAATTTTTAAAAGGTTTACTCTATGTTTTATTGTATACGTGTGCAAGTCCATGTCCAGGTGTGCACATGTAAGTGCAGCACCCACAGTGCCAGAAGAAGGTGCCAAATCTTCTGGAGCTAGATTTACAGGGAGTTGTGGGCCACACAGTTTGCATGCTGGGATCACAATTTGTGTCTTCTGGAAATAATTATACACTGATAACTTCTGAGCCATAACCTAATATATATCTTAATACTTACACAAAATTTTGACAAAGACAATGCAAGGAAAATCACTATCTGTCATGAACACAAACCAGGAACTCCTAAGTTTAAACTTAGAACTATATATCCTGGTGATATTTCAAAAGAATAGTTTCTCATGACTAAATACAGTGAAAATTATCATTTATCGTGTTATAAAAGTATAGAGTGAAAAGTTTATATCACTAAACTCATAAATTCAATACTAACCCCAAATTAAAAAAAAAAAATCTGACAAGAATTAAGTTAATCTAGGAAGGCTGTTATAAGTAGAATATATAAAAACACATTCCTATATGTTAGTAACACACTGTACCCTAAATGCCATTTATAATATTGCATATAACAAATGTACCCTAAAATGCCATTTATAGTAATATGAAAACTGCCTGATATGGGCAGGAGAAACCAAATGAAGCAGGGACAAAACCATGCGTATTTTATAAAATACTCCTGAGAGAAATTGAAAATTGAATGGAGGAACACACACATTCATGAACTGAAAACCTCAGTATCATAAGGATGTAAGTCTCCCTTAAACTGTTTTATAGCTTCAATATAATTATAATAAAAAACCCATCGACTGCTGTGGAAATGAGATGAGTGTAAAAGGAAGGTATCAGCATTGAAGAAGGGAAGTTACATCATCACATAATGAGCTGTATTGTACGCTATAGTAACTGAGACATAGTAACAGTTGGTACAGGATCAGCAGTAGGAACTAAAGGACAGCATAAGCCAGAAACAGAGTCACCCTGATACCACCATTCATTTACAACAAGCATTCTATTGGATTTAGTGTGGGAAGAAATGGGCTACTCAATAAATGGTGCTAGAATAATTGAATTTCTATATATGAATAAAATTAACCTTGATCCATGCCTCACACCAAACCCTAAAATCAATTCCAGATGGATGATAGACCTCAAGTGCAAGAGAAAAGACAATAAAGTCAGTAAGAGGCAGTGCCAGGGAATAACTGTCCAACCAGGAATAGGCTATGAAGAGAGAGTTCCTAATCTGTAGCCAGCCAGAAAACAACTGCCTGGGCAGTAACTGAGGCACCCAACCTCATTAGCATAAAAGCTTTGCCCGGTAAGAGAGAGTAGAGTGGAGCTCAAAGCAGAGATGTAAGTGGAATAGCTCACACAAACTTTAAAAACAGAAACAAATTTCCTGATTCCTTTAAATGGCCAGAGGTACTCCACAAGAATGAATATCTGAACAGGAAATGGACATACAGACAGAACACATTTCCATTTGTGGCCGTGAACTACAAACCAAGTCAACAAAGACACTCAAACATCATCATCAAAATGAAAAATAACAAAACAAGGACAGAACAAAACATAACCAACGCAACTAAGTCCTGGCAAAGGCACAGAGCAACTGCAACTCCCCTCCCTGTCCCCCACCCCACCCCCAGACCCTCACTGCTCTTAACATTTGCTAGAAAACTGGTGATGTCTACTAAGGTCAAGTGTAAACATGATGATGACATGGCAGTTTTACTCCTAGGTAGAAGAAATTCATGTATAGTTATACAATGCATAAAAGTGTGTTCTAGCAGATAGAGCAATGTTTCAGTGGTTAAGAGCACTGACTGTTCTTCCAGGGGACCTGAGTTCAGTTCCCATCACTGACATGGGGATTCACAAGCAACAGTGAATCCAGTCTCTGGGGATCTGACTGGCCTGGACTTCATAGGCATCAGTCACACACATGTACACAGATTTACATGTAGGCAAGATACCCATACACATAATGTAAAAATAAATTTTAAAAACTGTGTTTTAGATTCTTTAGATTCAATATTTCTAATTCTCCCAAATTAGAAATTACCCTAATTTCTTATTCAAAAATAACATGTGAATAAGCCAATGTATGTTATTAAAATTCTGGTTATTTTTAGCAGTGAAAAAAAAAAAGCAACAAATTACTGCTCCATGAAATGGCCAAGGTAAATCTGAGAGGTTTTGTGTCACAGATATCCAACTGTACAAAGTGCATGATGCTGGTCACATGGTTTTAATTTTTACATCTCTGAAATATAAATATACTTGCATCAGCCCTTCCTTCCTTTGCTCCCTACACACCTTTCCATTTGTTTGCTTTGCCTCTATTTCGCTCATAGAACCTCATCAATGTAGCTGCCTAAATAAGGCTCGAACCAGAAAACTCTCTGTAGACATGCTCGCATGGGAGCAGAAATTTCAGGGGCCCCACTAAGGATTACTGAGAGTGGGAGAATTAATCTTTCCCAGAAAAGAGCCTGCCAATTAATTATCTGATTCCAAGTTATCAGTCCTGAATCATATAGACAAGTAACTTTTTGTAGACAGTGCAGGTAGTATTTATATACTTAAGAAACACACACACACACACACACACACACACAAGACTGGAGTTCAAATCCCAAAACTCAAAACTCACATACAAAGTCAGGCTTGATTGCAAGTGCCTACAATCCCAGCACTTTGTGGAGCAGTATGTCAAAGTACACTTTTATTCAATACTCATATATCAAATAATTGAAGTGACTAGAATAGCAAGAATACTTTTAAATTAAAGTTAAATTAAAATTAAAATATACCTCTGTATTTCAAGTTGTTGTCTATCGTAGTTATCAAGAGCAAAGAATTTATGGAGTGATTGAACACAGGGCCTCATACATCCTAGGTAAATGCCTCTATCCCTGAGGTATATTCCCAGGCCTAAACAATGGACAGGTGTGTGTGTGTGTGTGTGTGTGTGTGTGTGTGTGTGTGTGCGTGTGCATGTGTGTGTGCATGTGTGCGTGTGTGTGTGTGTGTGTGCATGTGTGCGTGTGTGCACACATGTGCATGTGCATGTGTGAATGTAAATGGAGGAGGTATACATGTGACCCCAGAAGTCAATATCAGGTGTCTTCTTCAATTCCTTTTCACCTTAACTTTTGAGACAGGATCGCCTCCTGAGCCCAGCCTGACAGACGGTGAGCCTCAGGAAGCCTCCTTCCTCTACCTTCTGAGCTCTGGAATCATGAGCATGCGCTGTCACACCTGGCTTTTAAAAAGTAAATAATGGGAGATCCAGACAGAAATCCTCATGCTTATGCAGCAGATACTTGACTAACTAAGCCATCTTGCTAGCCCCTTAAAATTGACTTTTGTTGGATACGTTAAAAAAAAAAAAAACTATTGAAAACACAGTATTTTCAACAAATGATATCAAAACAGTTGGAACTTGAGTGTTAGAAAATGAACTTCAGGGCTGATCCTGTGCCACAGTGCTACATACCCAAATACCTCCAGGAGAGAGCTGGTCTCCCAGGAGTAATGACACACAGGCTTACAGGAAGGACAAGGCACAGTCAGAGACAGCAAGACCAGCTAACACCAGAAATGACCACATGGCTAGAGGCAAGGGCAAGAACATAAGCAACAGAAACCAAGGTTACTGGGCATCATCAGAAACCAGTTCTCCCGCTACATCTCATGATAACATAGAGGACTTTAAGAAGGACATAAAGAAAGAAAGAAATTCCTTAAAGAAATACAGAACACAGGTAAACAGCTAGAAGCCCTTAAAGAGGAAACACAAAAAGCCCTTAAAGAATTACAAGAAAACACAACCAAACAGGTGAAGGAATTGAACAAAACCATCCAGGATCTAAAAGTGGAAATAGAAACAATAAAGAAATCACAAAGGGAGACAATCCTGAAGTTAGGAAACCTAGGAAAGAGATCGGGAGTCATAGATGCAAGCATCACCAACAGAATACAAGAGATAGAAGAGAGAATCTCAGGTGCAGAAGATACCATAGAAAACATTGACACAACAGTCAAAGAAAATGTAAAAAGCAAAAAGATCCTAACTCAAAACATCCAGGAAATCCAGGACACAATGAGAAGACCAAAGTTAAGGATAATAGGTATAGAAGACAGTGAAGGTTCCCTACTTAAAGGGCCAGTAAATATCTTCAACAAAAGTTTAGAAGAAAACTTCCCTAACCTAAATAAAGAGATGCTCATAAACATACAAGAAGCCTACAGAACTCCAAATAGTTTGGACCAGAAAAGAAATTCCTCCTGTCACATAATAGTCAAAACACCAAACACACAAAACAAAGAAAGAATATATTAAAAGCAGTAAGGGAAAAATGTCAAGAAACATATAAAGCAGACCAATATTTTAGGTCTAGAATTATACCAGACTTCTATTTCGCCAGAGACTAAAGCTAGAAGATCCTGGGCAGATCTCATACAGACCCCAAAAGAACACAAATCCTAGCCCAGACTACTATACCCAGCAAAACTCTCAGTTACCATAGATGATGAATCTGAGATATTCCATGACAAAACCAAATTTACACAATATCTTTCCACAAATCCAGTACTACATGGGATAATACCTGGAAAACACCAACACAAGGAGGGACACTACACCCTAGAAAAAGCAAGAAAGTAATTTTCTTTCAACAAACCCAAAAGAAGATAGCCACACAAACATAAAAATAACATAAAAAGATAACAGGAAGCTACAATCCCTATTCCTTAATATCTCTTAATATCAATGGGCTCAATTCCTCAATAAAAAGACATAGACTAACAGACTGGATACGTAAACAGGACCCAGCATTTTGCTGCATACAGGAAATGCACCTCAGTGTCAAAGACAGACACTACCTCAGAGTAGAGGGATGGAAAACAATTTTCCAAGCAAATGGTGGCAAGAAACAAGTTGGAGTAACCATTCTAATAACGAATAAAAGCAAATTCCAATCAAAAGATATCAAAAAGGATAAGGAAGGATACTTCATACTAATCAAAGGAAAATTCTACCAAGGGAACTCTTAATTCTGAACATCTATGCTTCAAATGCAAGGCCACCCACACTCATAAAAGAAACTTTACTAAAGCACACATTGCACCTCACACAATAATAGTGGGAGACTTCAACACCCACTCTCATCAATGGACAGATCATGGAAACAGAAACTAAACAGAGACACAGAGAAACTAACAGAAGTTATGAACCAAATGGATTTAGCAGGTATTTATAGAACATTTCATCCTAAAACAAAAGAAATATACCTTCTTCTCAGCACCTCATGGTACCTTCTCCAAAACTGACCATATAATCAGTCACAAAACAGGCCTCAACAGATACTAAAAGATTGAAATAATCCCATGCATCCTATCAGATCAGCATGGACTAAGGCTCGTCTTCAATAGCAACAAAAACAATATAAAGCCCATATACACATGGAAGTTGAACAATGCCCTACTCAGTCATAACTTGGTTAATAAGAAAGAAAGAAAGAAATTAAAGACATCTTAGAATTTAATAAAAATGATGGCACAGAGTACCCAAACTTATGAGACACAGTGAAATAGTGCTAAGAGGAAATCTCATCTCTGAGTGCCCCTGAAAGAGAAACTAGAAAGAGCATACACTACCAGCTTAACAGCACAACGGAAAGCTCTAGAAGAAAAAGAAGCAAACACACACAAGAGGGGTATATGGCAGGAAATAATCAAACTCCAGGTTGAAATCAACCAAGAAGAAACAAGCAGGTTGGTTGAGCCTCAGGCTTTAAAAAAAATACATAATGAAATATCTGAAATAAATCGCCTACTTACAGCTTTGAGGTCTGAATAACATGGACATTATCATTAGGACAGCAGAGCAAAGAGCTGATGAAGATGGAGAAGTGAAGCTAAGAAGAGCTGCAGAGATGAACTTCTATAAGAAGTCTGGCCTAGGGACAGAACCCCTTTCAAAATTTTTATGACCATACAAAATGGTTTTCCTTTATTTTTAACAATAAATGGCTTTTTAAAATACCTAAAATAAATATGTAAAGAAGCAAAATTTTAAAAATTAAAAAAATAAATTAAAAAAAAATGAACCTCAGATGTATCTTGGATTTTAAGCAGAAAAACTAAGTCATACATCTAAATGTAAAATTTAGATTCCAAATTCCAAAGAAAACAGAAGAAAATCTTGGTAACCATTGGCATTATCAACCAACCAACCAACCAACCAACCAACCAACCACCACCACCACCACTACCAACAGCAACAAAAACATAAAAGAATACACATACTTCGGCAAGTAAAATCAATTTGTGCAATGTGTGTGGGGGGGGGAGGACAGTTAATAGAATAGAATATTAGCTAGTAGAAATATTATTTGAAATTCCTGGATCATCTTAGCAACTATTTGCATCCAGAATATATAAAGAACTCTCCAAGCTCAACAACAGAGAAGAGAACCACACTGATTTACATACATGAATGGGCAAGATATCTAAAGAGGTGCTTCATCAAGAAAAACAATTTGATGGTGAATATGCACAGGGAAATGTGCATGGTATCATTAATAGAGAAATGCAGGGCAAAAGCATACTGTGCTGACACTATACACCCAACAGAGTGATTACAACACAGGCAAACACTGAACTGTGAATTTCACAAAGTTAACTTTATCTGTGATACTTGGGAAATGTTTAATAATTTCAGATTTTTGTAATTTTTTTACATGTAAGAATGGGTGTGCATTGATTAACAAAGAAGGACAACACATTTATTGTAGAAATCTGGCCCATAGAGAAGGCCTATTGCTCATTCCAACAATCTACCCAGAACCACAAAATTCTCCAAGGACCAAGACTTAATTGTCAGAAATGTTAATACCTACAGTGCAGCTAGATGGCTTGGGGCACACGCACACCATGGATCAAGCCTGAGGAGGATGATATGGAGAGATGGACAGGCAGATCAAACAAAACATTCATCCAGAATAGGAAAGCACATTAAGCCAGCCTCCAGGGATTGATACATCACTGGAGACATACTATATAGAGTACAGACATGAATCAGACGCCTACTATAAGCCTTCCAGTATTTTATATACTTATAATCAAAATTTATGGGAAGCTGTGTGGTCAGAATGCAAATAAGTGTCATCAGAAACAGGAAGGCACTGGTGATTTGAAGAAACCAGTCTCTAACACTATGCAGCATGAGGCTCCATCTTCCTGAATAGGCTGACTCTTGCCAAGGAAATCTCTTTTCCTATCCATTCATCCACTCCCTCCCTTTTTGAGCATGTGTGCCTACGTGGGTATGTATCTAATAATTATGCATGTATGTTGGTGTGAACCTGTACCCATGGGCATGTGTGAGGAAGCCAAAGGAGGATGCTGAATGTCCTGGTGCATAAGTCTCCACCTTATTCAGACAGGGTCTCCGTGATCTGGACCTAGGCTGGCAGCCAACAAGCTTCGGTGATTCCATTGTCTCTAACTCCCACCCAAGGACTGGATTTATAGACCATTTTTATATAGTGTTTCTGTATGCTTTGTACATGGATACTGGGGATTCAAATTCAGGTCCTTGTGGTTGCTCAGTAAGCACTTATATCTTCTGAGCCTCTATAGCCCTTCCTTTTCACTTAAGGCTGCTTTGCCAAGAGTCCCTTTCTTCTCTATCACATCACTACCCCTGTTAACTTCTACAACTCTTGAGATGAATTCTGAAGACGAAGGAATCCCTAAGACGCATTGCAAGTAAACAGAATAATATGAACAGATTATTCATGAAACAGTGTGACCAGCACTGTGTGTCACTATCATAAAACAACATATGTGGCAAAGGGAGGTGCCAAGACCAAAGGAAGGAAGTGTCCTATAAGCCTTGCCTGCTATAGACAGGAAAGACAAGGATGAGTTAAGTAGATCCCTCGTGTAATGAATTGACTACTAGGAGATATATGCACATAGAGTAATGAGTCAAAATGATCAGTACAGCTCTCAACGGCCTTCTGCTGTGGTGACCACATACCTGAGAAAATCACCTTAAAAGATTCATTTTGGCTGACAGTTTCAGAGCTGTCAGTCCATGGCCACTTGGCTATACCATGGCTGGACCACCCACCCGAGGGACAATATCAGCTGGAGAGCAAGCAAGGCCAGGAAGCAAAGCAAGAGTGACCATGCAGAAGCTGGGGTGGGGTGGGGTTGTTCCTTTCAAAGGCATGGCTCCGATTACCTGCTTTCTCCAGGTAGGTCCCATTCCATAATATCTCTACCACCCTCTAGCAGCATATAGAGTTATGGATCTATGGGTAGAACAACCTATTCCTAATGTCAAAGCTCTTATGACCCAGTCACCTCTAAAGCCACTACCTCTGAACATGAATGCTCTGAACACTGGGGACAACACATACTGAGCATGTATGAGGCACTTCAGAACAAACTGCAATATAAGCCCAACCTCCTGATGGATCTTCAGCCTTTGCCTGACTATAGTTCTGTCCGAACAATAGAGCCATCTACCCATTACATCTACATGGGGAGCAGGGTCCTCTATGACCTGCAGTTTGGAGGCATTGTGGGCAGAGTGCATCTTGCCTTTTTTTTTTTTTTTTTTTTTTTTAGCTCAGTCAAAGACTAACTATATGATACAATCCCGCTGTCCCCATGGGAGATGTTGCCAAGTAAACACAATGAGATTTTTAAGAATACTGAATCCACACCAAAAAATCTTTCCTGTCTATCTCAAAAGCATGCAATTACAAAGAAAATACACACCATGGGAATGAATAATGTGCTCACGAAATCCATCAAATGTCATTTTATTTATCTTGCCCAAGTGTCTGTCTGAAATGATCCTAAGCATTCTAAAGTCAATATCTATTGAATGCCAACATGATACAGGGATGCATAAATTAGGCTCCGGGAGAATCAATGGCGCAGAGATAAATCTCCATTAAGCAGCGTTCAGATTTGGGTGTTCCACTCTCACCAAACGCATCAGCTCTGAAATGGTACATTTTTGGGACAAGTCTTTTCTAAAACCACAAGCTATTTTTGTTGCTGGGGGAGATAAGTGGAGCCCCACACTGGGACAGCGAGATCTGTGATGATAGCAAGGAGCTCAGATTACCACAGCTACAATATTCAGACAAGAGCGCAAAGACAGCCGGCATATTCTAGGCTGCAACGAATTAGAGACTCCATTGTTTCTTCTCATGGTGCCTCTTGGGAGAGCCTTCCAGGCTCTCTCTCTGTGGGCTGCTCATCTGGACTTGATGAAGGAAGAACTGTTTTCAAGCCAGGATCTGCAGCTCTACAGAGCTTTCACAGACACCTGGGGGTCTACCCACCACGTGGGGGGGCTCTGCCTCCTAAACCTGGAGAGGGCTGGGTTCAATTTCCCATCACCACCCTGTACACACTTGGCTCTTCCTTCTCCTCTTTTTGTTGTGGGCAGAACATATTTTTCCACTTTTACTTGGTAAAATAATAATCGCTATTTTTTTTAAAATGAAGATTTCAAGAATTTGAGTTTTTTTTAAAGTTTTAATTAAGCCTCTGTACCCAAAATGAAGCCTGTCCTTAATATGGTACCTAAGTATCCTTTCAGCCCCAACACAGAAGTCCAGTGAAGCTCTTACTGCGGCTGGTTCTCACGGAGGGAGCAGAGAGAGAGGCACCGAAGCTGGAAAAGCTGGATTCCGTTGCATGTGTTCAAATCCTGGCTTTAGAGCTGACCCAGCTGGGTAGGTGACAACTGAGCCCACATCCTGCTCCCTCATCTGTAAAACTGAGAGGAAACGGTTGGTGCTGGTGAGATGGTTAAGCCGACAAGCCTGGCAACCTGAGTTCAACCCTCAGAACCCTCACAACTAGGGACTAAGAAAAATGACAGCCGCATGTCCTCTTGCCTCCTTACATGCACCACAGCACTTGGCCAACCCTGCTAACATAACCCATCACACACACATAGTAATAATAACTTTAATTGGTTTAAGTTGAGGGCTAAAGAGTTAAGACCACATGCTGCTTTTGGACCCAACCAGAGTTTGGTTCCCAGCATCCCAACCACCTGTAGCTCCAGTTCTAGGGCCTCTTACACATGCATATACATGCACACACAAAAATAAAAATAAATCCTTAAAAATATTTTTAATTGAAAAAAATTGTCCTTCTGTTTCTTGTTACTATCATGGGGATTAAACAATATATGAAACACACTTAAAATAATGTCTGGCATACGGTGAGCTCTCAGAAAAAGCATTGGTTACTATTATTACATTATTTTATGTAGGCTAAAGATGAAATTCAGTCATCCCCAAGTTTGCAATTATGTTAAAATACGGTCAGAATTCATATTCTGGTCTGATTTGCCCTTTCTTTCATTCTCCAGTCTCTTCCCATTACCCAGTATTAGGTGCACCTAATAGAATTTACCATGATCCTTTGCAGTTCTGCACTTTAACTGCCCTTTGTCCTTGGCTGTTGAAGAAAATTTGTTATGCAAAGAGATTTAAAACAGCATCTCCTCTTTAGCAAACTGTGGGCACACTTACCATCTATCATGACATACAGGCTCCAAACCCAACCAATTGCATGCACGGACACCCAGTTGGGCCTGGCAGTCTCTGTACCTCTCTATATCCTGCCCTGGCTCTTATGAGGTAGGAAGGCAAAGGGGGTGTGTGTGGCAGGAATATTGACACTGCCATGCTATGCCCATGCTTGGGTCATTTGCCTCTGTTCCCCAAGGAACTCAAGTGTTCCATCAGAACTCAAGGAGTTCTGGGCGACTGTCATGTGTGTTCAAGGAATGGGATGGATGACCTTGAACTTGGAGATCTCCCTGTAGCCACTATGCCTCAAGATCTCCATACCAAGATTCAGATCAGCTCCAGCAGAAGGTGTAGCCCAGGTTAAAGGTGTGTGCTACCACTGTGTCCCAAGATCTAGATCAGAAACTTCTATCTCCCAGCCTCCAGATTAGGGTCACTGGTGAGCCTTCCAATTCTGGTTTGTAGTTCATTCCAAATATAGTCAAGTTGACAACCAGGAATAACCACTACAATGGGATAGGGGGTTTCTGGAGGGGAGACCTGGAAAGGGGATGACATTTGAAATGTAAATAAAGAAAATATCTAATAAAAGAAAAAAACCCTCACAATAGAACTTTAAAACAAATAAAGAAGCAGACATGTTTTTAAACACATGTATGCGTGTGTGTTCATGTGTATATTTATATTTTAATTATATGCATGCACAGCTCAGGTCAACTCCAGATATTGTTCCATAGGAGCTACTCAACTTATTTTTTGAGACAGATTTAGTCACCCAGTCACTGGGACCTGGACTCCCTGATTCAGCCATGTTCTACCATAGACTGTACAGTTGTGTTCACCTCTTGTCCTCACAACCTTGGGAGTGCCAATGAAAATCTCAACCAGGGAAAAGCCCATGGATGGAACTGATGTCACTCTGGGGAGCCTCTGATCTCAGTGTCCACCGTTCTCTATGACATGATTTTACCCAGTGGAGCCTCTGGAAGGGCAAAGCCACCTCTATGCAGAGAGGCCCCTTGGGGTTTTAGACCTGTCATTTCCCTGACATGATTAACATGTACAGTCCCTTGGGGAAGCAGCTATGAGTTTGCTCTAGGGCTCTTTCTCAAACTGAGCACCTGACCCTGAGGCCTTGTTACACTCATTTTCCTCTTTAGGCATAAGTCAGCTAAGAACTCAATGACTAACAAAGGAGAGAAGCCCAGCATAACACTCTCATCAAATAAAATAAAATAAATAAAAATATAGAATCCAGCATGGCCCCAGCTGCATCTCTACTTTATACAAAAAGAGAGTTGTCACGCCTTGGAGTAAAACATTACTTATCATACTGCCATGGCTCAGGGAGGCCCTTACTTCACATTTTTCCCTAAGTGCCTGAGCCTAGGTCACTGATAGTTGGCTATACAAAACTCATGGGGTCTGCTGGACAAGCTGTGCCTCTTCAGTTTCCATGCCAGGCATGCAGAGCTGGGATGGAGTTATTTTGCTCTGTGGGCAGAGCTCAAAGCTACCCTCCCAGCTCTGCCCAGTACTCCCTTTGATGAACCATGTTATACTTTGACTCATGGGCTCTTGCCAGTGGGATGGCTGTTCAGTCTGCCACTTGGAAAACTGCAGACTAGCAGATTAAAGGCACTGTGCTTTGGGGCTGTGGAATGTGGAAGAGTATCATGGCTGTGAGTCAGACCATCTGGGTTGCTCTCGTGGATATCCAGATGAAGAGCCAGTGTTCCTAGGAGGCCTGATGGAACCATACTGGTGATTGGGTCAGCAGCGGCCAGACTGCCACCATTATTGATATATCTTTCATTGCCCCAGACCAGAACTTGTCTCCCATGATAAACAGTGAAGAAGGGAACGGGTTCCATGTTTCTAGTGCAGTGAAGCCACATGTGTTATTCCTATCAAAATTATATCTGTTTATCTCCTACATAAACACTGAGGCTGAAATGTCATGGTTTTGGCTTTCTGATCTATTTTGATACTCACAATGGTAAACTTTTTATTACAAAACCAACACAGTTGGGGCTGATGAGATGGCTCAGTAGGTAACAGTACTTGCTAAATCACTATGAGGACTTAAGTTCTAACCCCCAGCACCCATATTTAAAAGGCTGGGTATAGTGACATATATGCCTTTGATCTTAGCATGGAGATGAAGAGAAACAAAAGTATCGCTGGGGCTTTCTGGTAGTCAGCCTGGCTCCAGGATCACTGAGAGACCCTAGCTCAAGGAGTGGGACAAACTGATGAAGAAGTACATCCTCCTCTGGCCTGTGTGAACCTGTGAGTGTGTATGGTGTGCTTCTCTCTCTCTCTCTCTCTCTCTCTCTCTCTCTCTCNACACACACACACACACACACACACACACACACACACATCCATGCATGCACACCAGAATAAAGATCAACATATGGACTCAACCACCCACAGGGGTGTGGTGCTATTGAGAGTTAGGAAGGCCTTGGATTTCTGTCTATGACACTATTACTTCCTCCCAGAGCCTATTCTTCCAAAGCAATTTGGATATCCTATGACTCTAGAAGATGACTATTCTCTCCCTAAGTAGTAAGTATCTGCAAGGAGTGGGGCTAACACATGTCTGTTTTGAATTCTGGATTCCACCTAACCATCCTTTAGCTGGGCCTTCTTTCTTTGCTCTGACAGTAGCCCTGGATTGACCTGGTTGATTATCCTTTGTGTAAAACCACAACCAAAATGCCTTGAGAATCCAAACGTGAGATGACAGTTTAGCTACCTGGATTGTCTGGCTGACCCAACCTGATGATAAGACAGGAGGAGAAGTGATTGGTTGGTTACTACATCCCCCTACGGTGGCCCACTGGAGCCAAATCAGGGCACAGGCTGGGGCACCAGGGACAGACCCAAGTGTGAAGGAGGGTGAACAGGGTAAGTCTGACACTTCAGCTCCTAGAATGGAGCCCATCACTTTAGTGATTGTGAAAGGAAAAGAAGACATCAGAACCTAGAAGGAGGATGCTCATTGTCTCGTGACTGAGCACACCTGACAGAAACAACTTAAAGAAGGTGGATGTATTCTGGCTCCTGGTTTCAGTGGGTCCAATACAATATGTCAGGAAGGATATGAGAGAGCAGGCAGCTTCCGCTACAACAGTCAGGAATCACAGAGAAAGGGCTGTCAGCTGCTTTTCTCCTTCCATCCCACCCAGTCCCCCAGTCTGTGGACAAGTGCCACTTATATTGTTGGTGAGTTTTCTTCTCTGAATTGTTCCTCTCTGGAAATGTCTCTGCGAACATAGCCAGAGGTGTGCCTTTATCTTATGAAAGATTTCAAGTCGAGTCCAGTTGACAATTAGGATTAATTGCCACAGAAGTGGATTGAGAATATTTGCCTATGACTCTTCACTAGCCTTTTGTTCAGAAAATCCTCCATCCACTGTATGAAACGGATAGAAGGATTTTAAATGAGGTTGCCTGATGCACATGCCAGTCTCCCACAGATGTCCTGACAAGTGTAGCAGTGTCGAGAGATGGCCCCAGGTTCCACACAGCCATGCCAAATGCCTGTCAGGGCCTCTGGGCACCTTACCCATCTCTGTTTCTATAACTTCCACTAATGGGGCAGGTGACAGCCTCCAGTCTGCCAGTGTGGACAAAGGGGACAGGTTGGACTAACTGTTCTCAGGTCAAACCCAGACATAGGAGCTCACTTGGTACCTTACTTTTTACAGGCTAATTGAGAAACCAAGTTGAAGCACTATCAGTTAGTGTCAACAGATAGAGGTCCCTCCCACCTTAAGGAAGGTTCAGTCATAAACAATACTTTCTTTCTATTGGGAAGGGGGGCAGTAGACAGTCCTGGAAGTACCTCTGGTGTTGAAGTCATAATTAAAACTAGAATCAGCTATGGAAAAGGAAGCAGAACAAAATGGAGATGTGCTGAAGGTGTTTTGCTAAATCAGCTAAATCTAAGACAAAATTGTGGGAGCTTGTACCTCAGCAGTGGTGGTGAAGGAGCTGGAGTCAGATGTAAACATCACTAGTAAATAATGTGGCCTACAGATGACAAGGCTACATTTGGTTTTTCCTGGGAGGCTAGCAGACATGCTATTTATGCATAGCCTGGGGCAACTTTCTCTCCAACAGTAGTCATCCAGATAGAAAACTAGTATAAAATGTGTCCCTGACTTGAGCTGAAGAAATCAGTGACACCATTTGGGGTCTTGAAGTCACTGAAGTCAGAACAATGAACAGACAAGGAATATCCGTTGCAAGAACATCACATTAGGATTTCTCCTCCAGCATCAAAGTGGAGACAGAACAATTACTCATACTATACATTCTAGATTAAATCCTTAGACCACATGAAAAGATGATTCAGAGGAGACATTACCTAACTTTTAAGAAGTTTAAATCTTGTAGGCACTCCAGGTTTGTTGAGCTGGTGGGATCCAGAACACTGGGGCCATAGTTGAGGTCAATACTGTACGTTGTCCTCATCCTGTTGTTTAAAGTCAGTTTGTTGATAGTAGACATTAAAATATTCTGAGACAAGCTAATGGGATTTTGTTCTAGCTTCTGTCAATCACATTAATTAGAGGGACTACATACTCATGGAAAATTAATCACAAATCAATACAGTAGCTTTACCAACAGCTGGGAGAGGGGTTGACTTTTGTATTGATGCATATTGATTGTACATACTGTGACATTTTCCTACATGTTTATAACATTCTTGGGTCATGTTCACAGGGGTTGATATTATGGGAAGGAAATTCCTCACGGTTCTCTGAGGAAGCTCCGTAGCTTCTGAGAGGTGCAGTAACTGCCTTTCTTCAGGACTGTGTAGCCAAGGGGATGTTCATGCTTGGAAGACAGACTTAGTGTCTCCAACCAGAAGGAAGGGCACCTTTGCTGAGAACCTTAGAAGATGACTATGGCATCTTCTCTGGTACAAATGCCTAGCAGTCAAGTTTCCTAAGCTGAGGAATCTTCTGGGGCATGTGCACTGGACTGGTCCTCACTGTTCCTAGGGGACTTGTGATCCAAGGGATATTGGCAGATGTATTGACACCCGTGCTGCTGGCTGTGCTGTGAGTAATAGGATCCATTGTCTCCGACCTGAGGCTCATGTCTTCACTTCTGAAACTGTTTAGTTTAACTTGTGAGCTCACTTGTGGGTAGTACCTAGACTTCTTCCAGCTCCTGACAATAATGAAGTGAGTCTCTCCAAATAAGAGAAAGAGATATTAAAAGATAAGGGATCCTATAGGAATCCCAATGTTTGCAGGGCATACCTACAAAGCTATTTCTAATTCATCTGCCCTTTTTACCTTGTTTTTCCCCATTCTTAACCTATTTTCAAATGTTTATCCAATGCACCCTTTAAAGTGACATAGCAACATTAAAAGAAAGCACATGAGTGCCTGCAGGGATTGAGTGTGGGAAGCAGACACCAGACACACAGTGTTAGAATACAGAGCGCACCTGTGGTGATTTGGATGCGAGCAACCCTCATAGGCTCCTGGATTTGAATACTTGGTCACCTGGGAATGCCACTATTTGAAAGGATTAGGAGGTGTGGCCTTGTCGGAGGAAGTGTGTCACTGGAGGAGACCTTTGTGCTTTCAAAAAGCTCATTTTAAGTTCAGAATCTCTCTCTGCCTGTGGATTCAGACATGATAGTCTCAGCTGCTTCTCCAGCACTGTGTCTCCTTGCCCACCACTATGTTTTCAGCCATGAGGAAGGGCTAAACCTCTAAAACTGTAACTGTAACTCAGTCCCTATTATATGCTTTCCTTTGTTGCCTTGGTTATGCTGTATTTTCACAACAATAGAACACTAAGACAGCCTCCTTTGATAAGGGCTATAAAGAATAAGAGGGGGGGAGAAAGAAAGAAAGACTGTTCTAAGGGAGCCATGCTGAGATGGGAGGGGTCAGAGAAGATGTCTGTGAGGAAGGGTGAGTGAACTCAGACAAGGCATGAAAATAGCTTCAGTGACACAGGAGGGAGCCAGCACCCTATGGGACGTGCTCTCTGCATCCTATGGGGCGTGTTCTCTGCATCCTATGGGATGTGTTCTCTGCATCCTATGGGACATGCTCTCTGCATCCTATGGGATGTGCTCTCTGCTATGCTTGGGGAGAGGCTTGAGATAAAGCTGAGCATGGAGGCAGAGGTCAAATCGTGCCCAGTCTTGTTTTAATAGCTTCAGTAAGTATTAGTTCAGTCAGCCAACTTATAAAATAGACATAATTTAAGATGCAAAAAAATATGTAAAGAACTATTAAAGGAAATGAAGCCAAATGAAAGAACAAGATAGGAGGCCATGATACATCACGACCACAAATTCAGTACCTTAGAACAGAAGGAGAGCTAAAACAGATGTGCATACACATAATACACACCCACATGTGTAACACACTTATACATATACATGCACACACACATGCACACACATGCACACATGCTTGCACATATACATGTACACACATGCATGCACACACATGCATGCACACACACCTACACACATGTACACATGCTTATACATATGCATGAACACACACGCATGGACATACACCTACACATATGTACACATGCTTATACATAGACATGTATATGCACAGAGACACATACACACACACTACACACATTTTTGGATTAGTTAATCCTTAAGGGTATATGCAACTGAAAAGACTATTAAGAGCTTTCAAATTCCATGTAAAGTAACAAAAGATAGCATGTTACATGGCAGTAGTTCATGTAACATGTAATAGCATGTTGGGGGTAGACCCTGTTAACAGCTACTAGAATAGGCCATGAGCATGAAGCTCGGGCAAATACATTCCAGAACATTCCCTCTCCAAGATTCATCAAATGTTCTCTCCCTTGACTGACTGCACTCAGGATCTCAGTCAGCCTCCGTGAGCCAGAGTTTCTTGTTCCTGAGAAGAGATACGGTCAGTTCCCACCCCCCCTCGTGTATGTGTGTGTACATGAATATGTGCATGCTTCCAAATGCAGGTACTCAGCCTACCTTGACTCCAGTAAAGGAAGCAAGTGCCCATCTCTGTCTAAGACAGAATTGCACGTATAAGGGAGAGAGAAAGAGGAAAGAGAACAACTGGAGACAGAAGAATACATAGTGCCCCTTCAGGTCACCTGGTGTCCACGTTCCTGGGATGGCATGCCACGGCATCGGGCAAAACAGATCCAGAAGCAGAAGTTGCAAAAAGAACTGGCCAAGGTTATTCTGGTGCAAGGTGGTCTCCATTTCCCAGCCCAGATGGCCGGGACTGCTACGCAGCAGAGAGCTCATTCCCGACGGAAAGCCCAGCACTTGGCACTGCTTAAATCATGGCCACTCACGCCCACTGGACAGGTTGGCAATCCCTTTTGAAGGGCAGGAGGAGGCCAGGGCCCGGGAGAGGTGCTTCTCTTTGATAGACATGGAATGTCTCTTCTGGTTCTCAAAGTCCTGCAAAGACTGCCCACAGACCAGGTGGGGGCTGGACAGACAGAAGCAAAGGGGGCGGGGATTTCCAGATCTGAGATGAATGACAGAATCATGCTGCTGGTAATCAGCCACCAATCAGCTACTTACTGTAATGAAAAAAAAGTCCATGGCTATATTTAATCAATAGTTCAAAGAACAGAGCTCACCTGACATTATGCCTTTATTCTAAGGTGTCATGGGGTGGCATTGTGTGTGTCTGCTTCTTTCCAGGCTTTATGAACAGGAATGACTTTCATAGATCTATTGACTCTCAACTTGTTCACAGTATGGGGAGAATCACAGATGCTACCTCTGCCCTTAAGTCTGCCTTTGGATGGAAATCATTGTCACCATCTTTAAGAGGTTAGAGAGGCTGGAGAGGCAACTTTGTGGTTAAGAGTGACTGCTGCAAAACCATGAGGACCAGAGTTCAAATCCCATCCCCCCTACAACAAGCCAGAAGTCCATGGATGGCTATAATTTAGGCTCTGAGCAATCTAATACCCTCTTCTGGTCTCCATGGCCAATACACACATGAACCGTACACACCTATTTGCAGGTGTGTACACACGATAAACTTTTAAAAAGACTTTAGAGCAAAATTCCGAGTCTCAGCTGGTTTCGGAAGATCGGCTGGTCTGTTTTGTTTCCTCACATGCCGACCTCTGCTGCCTCCCTCACTGGGATGCCACACCTCCCTCCCCGATACCCTCAGAGCAGTGGCCAGTGTAAAGAATGACTGGTGTGTGCCCACAGAACCACCTCTCACTTTCACTAGGGTGCCCACAGCCCTCAGATCCTGGCAGGGAGAAACTGGCCTGTGCTTGACCCAGTGAGTGAAGGCTGACAGGGCTCTGTAGGAACTCTCTGCATAGACAAATGACTTCACAGATAAACACCGACTTTTCTGAATAATCTGGCAGCTATTTAGGGCATGAAATGTGAGGTACATAGAGAACCCAGGAAAGGAGTGAGCAGTTATTTTCTTATTCTGTGCCATCTAAGCTTTTCCTGCAGCCTCTACACATCTCACCAGATATGCCCCATCCTCTGGAAGGCATTCTTGACACAGCAGTCTTAGCAGTGTTTTAGATAAAAAAGTGTGTGGAGAGCTGCCCTGTACTCTCTGAGCTAAAAACTATTAGAGGTATATAATGGTCTGGGCAGTTAAGTGTTCGCTGTGTGAGTGTGACAATTGTTTGCATGCTCAGAAATCCATGTAAATGTCAACTGGAATGAGAGTCCACCTATAAACCTAACCTCTGGAAGCAAAACCACAGAAAACCTTCAGAGAAAACTGACTAACGAGACTGGCCTCATTGCTGAGCGCTGCATTGGTTTAAGAGACACTGCCTCAAAGAATAGGGCAGTAAAGCGAGCAAGGGTGGCTCCGTCTACCTTCAGACTTTGCATTCATGCACATGTGTGCGCATCTCTATACAGGCATGCGAAACCACACATACACTTACACATATGTGAAAACATGCACACACAAACAAATACCGCATAAAAAATGGCTTTCACCTTGATTAGAATAACAGGGGTCCAGATACTTGGTAACAACCCTTCTGGATGTTTGTCTGGGGGTGTTTCTGCATGATAGTAACCTTGGAGACAATAAAATTAAGTAAATATCATGAGTCAGTCTTCTCTCTTTCTCTCTCTTTCCCTCTGTATATCTCCTCCTCCCTCTCTCTCTCCTTCCTTCTTCCTTTCCACTCTTCTCTCCCATTTCCCATCCCTCTTTCTCTTCCACTCTCTCTCTTTCTGTGTATATTTGTATGTGTGTAGCAGTAACTTAGATAGATGCCCTCCAAAAACTTGAATAAGTGAAGATTTGACCTCTAGGGCACTTTTGGGAGGCAACGGCATCCCCAGGATGAAGGATCTTTATAGGAATCCATACATTATCAGAGTCGTGTCCTCAGAATGGACAAAAGACCTCTACTTCTGTCCTGTCCCCCTTCTCATTCTTACTGTTCCAACTTCTCCACCATCTTCTTCTTCCACCATCCCTGTCTCTTTCCTGACTCAGAATGTGTGCCTATATCCTAACACCCATCATAATATACTTCCCTCACAGGAGGCACAAATCAATGTACCAGTCTTGGTATTGAAAATCTAAAAACATTAACCAAAATGAACCTCTTTTCTTGATAGGCACTCAGTGTCAGGAAATTTGTTATAGTGATAGAAAGCTGACTAACACACACACACACACACACACACACACACACACATACACACACACACACACCCCTAATACAACACTCTACTCAAAGATTCTGAAAACTGCCTTCAGCGGCTTCCTGTACACAAGTGCAATGAACCAAATGTGTATATACAAACTTACAGAAGTAGATCAGGTGTCTGAGGGAGGAAGTCATCTCTCCGATTTATACCCACTCCTTTCTCCAGCTGTCTTGTTCTGTGTTGAAGACACAATCACAGCAGGATTTTTCTATTTAAAAAAAATTAATCTGGATATTCTTGTCAATATTGCTGACCATGTCAAAGAAAATAGTTGCTATTTCTTGTATACCAGCAAGCCCCGCCTTTTGCCTGGATCTAGAATCTTGGCTGCCAGTAGACAGTCTCTGCTTCAGGGAGGTATGACAAAATCTGTTTCTGTATCGAACAAAAGGGCATGCTAAGAACTCTTTTCCTATTTCTAAACTTGGATCGGCTGCTACAACTGCTACACGACACCATTAATTCTTACATTGATTGCTTGTCCCGGGCTTCTACACAAAGCAACTTGGGCATGTTTGCATTGTCCCCCGAGACCTCTGAGAGGAGGGCAGAAGACAAGTATGATAATTTGTGTTCCCATATTGCTTAACTGGAGTGAAAGTGTCTTCAGATAGCTCGACCCAGGGAAGGTGATGCCAATGTCAACTCAAGCTCAGGCCTGTACTCTCTTTCCAAACCTCACTCTCTTGCCAACCACTTGTGATGCAGGTGGCTTTCCATTCTTTCCCATGCACATGGGCATTTAGTTTAAGATGCTACTGATAACCAGCTCAGATGCAGGCAAACTGCACTCACCACTGCATGGGACACCTTAAAACATATTCTCCTATGAACTGCTTGATTTTATTTTCAATTTAATGATGAAACATATTGTGTGTGTGTGTGTGTGTGTGTGTGCGCGCGCACACGCGCTAGTGCAAAAGCACACACCTATGTATGTGGAGGTCAGAGGTCAATGTCTTGGTACCCTCCCTTATCACTCTATACTTATTTTTAAAACTAGAACTTTCCACTGCACTTAGAGCTCACCAGCTAGGAAAGATCAACAGGTCAACAGGCTCCAGGTATCCTTCCGTCTCCACTCCCCTTGAGCTACAATTCCTGGTGGAAACCACCACACCTGGTTTTTCACACGACCACCAGGGATCCAAATTCAGTTCCTCATGCTCGCATGGCATACATACTACACGAGAGGAACCCATCATTATGATGCACACTTTTTTAAATTACAAGAATAGGGGGGAAATGAGTGTTTCTCTTCATTGTTCCTCAATCTCCACAGAGCTCCCTGTGCAGGCAAGCTGTGCATCCAGTGTCCCAAGTCATAGAAGGTGCAGAGAGACTCCCAGATGGTCTGAAGATGTTTATTGTGGGGCCTTGCATTGTATTCAAATTGATGGCACTCCATTAGTGGGGAGAGATGTGGCGGGGTTCCCTTTCCTGCTCATTTGTTCCTGCACTCTGGGGGTTAAGAGCTCCACATGCTCTCCAGATGTTCTATAGCTCTTATAAATGAAAGATTCATGATTTTTCTGCCCCTGCTATCTCCTCTACTCCCCCTTTCAAGCTGACCCTTTCGTTAGGAACTTGCTTAGTGCCTGAGTCAGAAAGAATCTCCTCCCAGAGGTAAATCAATCAATAGCATGCACAAGAAGAGGAACAAAATGGAAAGGAGGGAGGCATGGGCTGTATTAATTTGTTGAGTGCAATAGTCTTCCAATGACTGATGCATACATCCTGTGCCTGCTCTGCCGCCCTTTGAAACGAGGATCAAACACACTTGACATGTTTTTTTCTCAAGTCTCAACATAAAACTCTTTGGGGGGGGGGGGGGGAGACTGTTTTTGGTTAGAGCCCGATGACAGGAATATCAACTTTATTTTCAAGTCTGGCTGATCTTCCCACTAAGCAAGAGATATAAGTGCCTGAAATATGACTCTGTCTAACTCAAAGATGCCACCAACAATGCCTTCCCGGGAGAGAAATAGGGAAACTACCCAAAATGGATTCCAATAAATGAATGCCAGTTTAACATCCAACATGCCTGCCTCTTGTACACAGAGGCACTCCTTGGGTCCTGCTGCTCCGAGAGCTGTTCAAGCATTGAATAAGTAGAGTTCCGAGGAGACAAAACCTTCTGCCTCGGCTGGTGTTTAACAAGCTGTTTTCTTGCTACAACTCAGTCAGGATTTCTCTCGCCTTCGCAGAATAACCACATTCTGTATCATCTAATAAAGATGCTCCTGGACTTATAATGGGACAAACCCATGGATAGCAGAAGATGCTGTCGAGTGGAAAGTACACAGAATGCCTTCCCCTCACCTTCTGAACACTCCAGCTCAGTCATACACAGGATCACCAGGCTGTCTGGGAGCTACAGGTGGAGAACTTTTCCAACAAGCACAGATTTCTAGGTCCAATCCCCAGTATCACGTGTACCTCATAGCCCCAACACTGGGAGCTGGAAATAGGTGGTTCAAGGTGGTTCTCGGCTGGGCAGTGAGTTTGAGACCAAGTGAGGTTACATGAGACCCTGTCGGAAGGAAGGAAGGAAGGAAGGAAGGAAGGAAGGAAGGAAGGAAGGAAGGAAGAAGTTTGAGAAAGAAGGAAGGAAGGAAGGAAGGAAGGAAGAAAGAAAGAAAGAAAGAAAGAAAGAAAGAAAGAAAGAAAGAAAGAAAGAAAGAAAGAAAGGGAGAAAAGAAAGGAAAAGAAAAGAAGGAAAAGAAAAGAAAAGAAAAGAAAAGAAAAGAAAAGAAAAGAAAAGAAAAGAAAAGAAAAGAAAAGAAAAGAAAAGAAAAGAAAAGGCAGAAAGTTGAGCCATCACACCTCAGGTGTGATGCCTGTATACCATCTTATGCTAAACAAAGGCAGTTTGGGGATTCTGGGATGGGAGAGAAGTTCAGGGGAGGAGAAGTAAGAAAATGTGCCCTGATTAAGCATCAATACATCTTGCCAAGAAGACTCTTTTAAGCAACAAGAGATCTTAAGATGGGTTTTCCTGGTATGGAGACATCTGTGCAAATGGAAACTTCCTTAGTAATGAAAATTTCCTTTAATAAGGAAAAAGTTACTCTGTTTTCACATAGACATGGGCAGACAAAGAGCTAGGTCTGCAGCTGTGTTTAGATCAAAATAGTCATTAAACAAAATTGCTACATTTAATGGTGGTATGCTCTGTGCCACCAGCAGGGTCAGACTATGGACCAGCTGTGCTTCTGAGAGAAAGGCCTACAGCCTTCACGAAGGCACACTTAGCCGGGCAACCTGAGACCCATTGTATAGCAGACATAAATATAGAGGGTGACAAATGCTGGGGAAGACACTATGGGAGGTTCGAACGTAAGGGAAAGGGCTCCAAGCCGTAGATTAAAAAGGTAAGAAATAGCTGGGGGAGGGGTGACAACCACCCCGCACCCCCATAATGATTTCCTGTTTGAATAGGTAGACTATCCAACCGAGGCTATTGCTTCCTCAATTCATAAGGCTACTGCACTGGAAATAACTCTTGTGTCTTCCTTATCTGTTATAGGCAATGAATCTTTCTCCTCTTTGTTAGCTCCCAGCTTCTCCTGAATTTTCACTGACTGAGGTGAGAAGCCACCTCACTTGGTCACGGATACAAACCCTAACGTTTCTAAAAATTACTATGAAGATAACTCAGGCTCAGAACTACGCTATAGCATGGCAGCCACTTAAGGACTTGACCCCAAGTAGTACAGATCAGGTTGATGACGTACTTCTGTCTTGGTGGAAAACACAGATCATGATAGTTAGAATTCAAACTCTCCTCTGGCTAGGGAATAAATCCCCGAGCATCTCAGAGCAACGGGTAGACCCAAGGTTCTTCTCTATCCTTGAACACTGAGCAGTTGACATCATTAGCCTTTGACAGGCACCTGTCTCTTCAAGCAATTATAAAACCACCATCACCACCCAAGCCCAGCCATGCTGGGATCTAACTGGGAGATCGTCACTTGCTGGATAAGCAATGATGGCAATGGGAGCTTGATTTCTATTTCTTTGCTCTTAGGATTGCAAATGTCTGCCCTTCCTCCTCATGGGAAGGAGCTACAACAGGTGGATACTTAGTAACTTTTATAGTCAAAACTATTTGAGCCCAGCCTTGCTGGTAAGTTGAATTCCATCTCTTTCTTGGTATGGAAGACAAATAATGGAAGGGGGAGGAGAGCAACCCGTCCAAATGGAGAAGCACACTGTTTAGAGCCATCTTCGCTCTGCCAGTGGTTCAAATCGAAAGCAAATAATTCCTTATGGTAATGTGTTCGTAGTGAAAGTTCCCACCACCTCCTATGTATGACTTTATCTGCTTGCTTCATGCTTTCAGTACCAACTCTGTTTGCAGAAGGTAGTCACCAACTAGATGGCCAAGTGCACTAATCAGTGTTCTCTAGAGGTACAGAGTCAATAGAGTAAGTGTAAATTACATTACAAAGGGACTCTAAATAGATTGCTTAACACAAGATGAACCGGGTAGTTCAAAGTGGCCATCTGTCCACTGGAGAGGCTGAGAACCAGGCAGCTTGATGTCTTTGTGGTCCCATCCTGGTGCTGAAGATCTCGAAGCTACCTGGAGAGTCACTGGTCTTCACTCTATGTTGGAAAGCTGAATAAACTGTGTTCTGGTGTCCAGAAAGAAAGCAGAAGTGGCAGCAACAAATAGATGCTCTCACATGCAAGGAGTGAAGGTGGATGAGCAAAAGACAACCATTGTCACCTTGAATCCCTTCCTTTCTGGGCCATCCCAGAAGGTGCTGCCCACTGCGGAAAGGTCTTCCTTTCTTAATCACTCCAGGAAATGACCTCAGACCCAATCAAGCTGACAACTAAGATTAACTATCACACCACAGAAACAACTAGCTTTGATCGTCTACTAAGTATGGAGACCTTCCCTAGTCAGCATTGACAGTGTCAGAATCACTGTGGTAAAGGCAGATCCTCTTGGCATACACAACTTAGAACCTAGCCCCCACCCCACCCCACCCCCAGCTATCACAGCTATTTAATAATGTACAGAACTCGATTGTGTAATTAGAAAGATGCTGGGTCATGATATCGTGGGCTCCCCCCCTCCAAAATAACAGGAAAAGATAGAAGAATAAATTCTTCTCTTGCTGTGCTCACAGATAGGGGGTTGCATGGTTATCTAAGAGACACTGGCTTCCTTTAGGAGCAGGGGGAGGCGAGGCTATGATGGAGAAGAGCCTGAAGAGGAAGATGGCAGTGTATAAGGCAGAAGAATGACAGCAATGAGGCTCTAGTTGACAGTGTCAGGTGACTGATGACATGTCAGAGACCTTTGGACTATGCAAGTCAAATTTTTCCTGTATTGTTTAGTCCAGCGAGTACTCAAATTTCTGTCCCTTAGAACCAGACATGGCTTTATTACCCCTTAGGAGACAGGTCGCAGTTCTTCATATTTGGGGAAAGAAATAGTCCCATTCCCTCAGTGTGGGTTCCATCGTTTTGAACGCCATTTTGCAGTTCTCTCTCTCTCTCTCTCCTCTCTCTCTCTCTCTCTCTCTCTCTCTCTCTCTCTCTCTTCCCCAACCCAAGGGATAAATAGTATAGGGTGAGAACCGAGAGGAGAGGAGAGGGTGGAAGGCAGGAGAGTGCAGCCCAGGTGCTAACCAGAGTGTTAGCATCATCCCTGGATGCTCTAGGGCCTTTCATAAGAGCAGTAGCTGACTATGAGAAGCTGCAGACCCATACTATAAAACTGACTTCAGAGGGCCTGAGATTGACGCCTTTGCTCTTCCACACCACAGAGGTAAGAGGTAATTGTTACTGTATCTCACTGAGTTCAATGTCTTTTCATGAATACATTCTGATTCCCTATGATGAGAACGTTCCAGCATTCATTTTCTGGAGAGAAATTTGTGTTTTGCACATGTCGTATCTGTCCTTACTATGTTCTCTGTTCCAATGCAGGGCAACAAGGAGGGATGTCAAAACCACGGGAACCGATCACCCAGACTTCACATGGACTCATAACCAAGGATTCATTCAATTAAGTAAAACAATTTGAATTTGCTTCATGACTCCACCTTCCCAAGTCATCACCCTCTTCAAGCCTAGGTGTCCCACAAGCTCCCTGAAAAGGAAGCCAAGTCTTTTTTCTTCTGCTGTTTACAGGGATGGTAATTTCATATTCTAAGCCTCCTCACAATGCTAGCATTTGCCCTCTGTTGTTATCAGTACTTAAGTAATGCTGTCTTCAATAAATTTGTTTGCTTTTACAGCCAGGATGTGGGAAATCCATTGTTACCCAGAAACTGGAACCAGGAGGGAGACATAAGGGAGGGGTGGCTGTGAGGAGAGAGCAACACAGGCGGAAACAGGAATGCCAAAGAGGTTTGCAGAAGGCAGCAACGCCAGCTGTATAGGCCAAGATGCATCCCAAACCCCAGAGACACTAAGATGAAGGAGGAGTTTGGAAGGAGGCTGAGGGGAGGGGCAGGCATTATCACGTGTTCTCCATACGACGAGCTGAACAGCTCCAGGGAGATCAGAGCAGTTCTAAGCCATCTTCTCAATGCCTTTGCTTAAGTCACCCAGGAAGGGGAAAAGAGAAAGAGGAAGATCTCTGCCCTGTGGGAGGAATCTTTGCCTGGCCTTTTTTCTGCCACTAGACAAAAAGTATGTAAAACCTTCCTTGACACCAGAATTAAGTTATCATGATTTCAGAGAACTTTAAAATGGCCTAGGAGAATACTCGGCGCTGAGAGTCTGACTTTTTGCTAATCCTTTACATTTCCTTCCTTTATTGGCATTTTCTTGGCTCCCTCCCCTTCCTCTCCTTTCCCATTTTATTTTTTCTTTTCCTGTCTTAAGCACTGTGCATCACCTCCAGGCAGCGGCTGTATCTGACCCTTCTGTGGCAAACGTCTCAAGCAGAGCTTCAGCAAGAATGGTTCACTGAATGCATGCATGCATACATGTGTGCACATGCACACACGTTCACATGTAACACACAAATACACACATATACAAACATGCACACATTCATATACACATACATATGCACATATATACATGTGAGTGCATATGTTACATACGTGTGTAACATACACATACATATGCATGTGTATACGTGTGTGTGTGTGTGTGCATGCACACACACTCTCTCTCTCTACTGAATACCCCTTTGCCCTCAGCCCAAAGCTCAAGTGACAGGTACAGAGATATTATGCAGCTTATCAAGGAACTTGAGACAAAGCCTCTGTAGCTCTGAGCACCCACATGTCCTTACTGGAAACAGCAGCCGTCAGCTCTCAGTGTACCCCAAGCACACATACTGGGGACTACTGTGCACTTATGCGTGCATTCAGAATTCATTCACACACCAAGAATGGAGTAGTTATGATTATGCTTTCCCTGGACAACTATAGGAACTCTCCCCAGAACTGTCTTCCCTGTGCAGGCTCACAGACCTGCAAGGGTAGCTGGTAGCACATCACACCAGGAGTAACGCGCTTTCATGAGGAATTTGCCATTCTTGTGACTAGAAACGTTCTGCCTTCGTTTTGCAAAGGCAATCTGTGAGAAAGCAGACCTCCAACCTTAAGGATGTCAGAGGACTAGCTTGGAACTGAAGCCCAAGTCTGAGGAGCATCGGAGCATCCTGTCTTGTCCTCAACAATGCATTTGTCTTTCTTTAGTCCTCAATCAGTGACCCTGGGGGACACCTACAACTGACCCCAAGTTGAAGGTTCTCTCTAAGTGAGGCATCCTTTGGATACAAACAAGTTCCCCTAGAGACAGACCAGAGTTTGCCTACCACACCCAGACCAGGCTCCAAGGAGGGCCTGCATCCATTGAGCACCCTGGGGAGGCTATGCATGGGACATCTGAGTTCTCAGGGCTGCAAGGCCCAGAGCAGCTCTGGCTGGCAAAGCAAAGTCAGGTTGTTGGAGAAGGAAAGAAGAGCAGATGAGCAGAGCTGTTTCTGCCCCATCCCATCCCTTCTCTATTCTTAAGTAAGATCAAAACGAAGTTAGTGCTCCCCACAACCATAAAATTAAAATCAAATCAGTGGCAAGTGTCGTGACATTTAGGCATTTTGAAACCAATTCTGCCTTGAGCTATGTAATGTTTTTAAAGAGGTGACTATCTTGTCTCCCTGTCACTACTTTGCCACACCGTCCTTGTGGTTGTTTTGATGGATCGCCCGACACTCAAATAGCAACATTTGAACTAATGGAGCATAAAAACAGATATAGTCTCTCTCCCACAAATGTCCCCTCCCCAGCTCAGGGACAGCTGCGGAATAGAGCCAGGGAAGTCCTGTGGGTACCCTGCTCTCTCTTTCTCTGTGTGTTATGTGAAAGAGGTGTCGGTGTGGGCTCACACTGCAGTGCAGACAAAAACATAAAACAAACCATCAGATCCTCTTCATTGTAAAGGAGACACTTAGATCAACCAGATTGGCCACATGATGTCACTGTTACTCCACACACACACAATAGTAACCCAGTGTGGAGTCAGTAGGGGTTGGATCTGGCTGGAACCTGGGCTCCCCTAGACCTAGCCTCTCATAGAAACATCATCCCTTCAGGTGGCATAGCCACAAGCTAACAGAGCCTGACCCATTGTCTCAGCATCGCCATTGTTCTGTCTCAAAAGGGAACAGATGAGAAAGGAAAGAGAAAAGAAGAAAGGGCTTCATTATGGTCTCCCACGTCACATTGCTACTGGTTGGACTTTGAACATTCATGACCTTGGATAAAGGCAAAGTCGCTTTCATATATTTTAACAGCATTACATACAGATGAGAGTGTCTTCCTTCTCTTTTTTTTCCCCAAATGTCTAAAAGACGCAGTGGCTGCTTAAGAGATGCACAGACAGTTTTTCGTCTCTGCAGGGATGCAGCTTTGTACTCTAGCCTGAGGAGAAGCCTGCTCTAGTTGAACACGCGTTCCTTCAGCCCAACGAAGCACCTTTTTGCCCACCCCTGCTCCTCAGATGTCAAGTAGACTGACTCACAGGCAAGCCCCGGCCGGGAAGCACCTGAGCACCTCAGCTGGCAAGCGACTGCCACATCCAAGTCAGCCTGTGGGAAATGTTAGGGACCTGACCAGTAGCTACAGCAGGAGAATCCCTTTCAGTTCATGGCTGCCAACTCTTCTTCCTTATTACAGATGCTCAAAGGGTGGCTTCCGACCTGGGCTCCACGGTCCAACTCCCCTGCCGATTCTTGCCACAGTTCTCCCTATATATTCCCCATGGCCGCTGGTACAGAATGGTAAAACTAATATTTTAGATATGCATAATCCGCAGGGAAGGATATTTTCAGTAGTGTTGGGGAGACAATAGTGCAATGTAAAAAATTGATAACAAAACAACAGTACTTGATGTTGTAAAAGGCCTTAAAAATAGCTTTCATTTCAATCAAAGCCACAGCCATGGGAAGCCTCTCCCACCTTTTACCTGGCTCTGTCACACAAAGGTAGCAGAAAGAACTGAAAGTAGTCAAGCTGTTGGTGCTGGCAAATTAAACTTAAGTTTTAAAAAGCAACCTCACTGCACGGGTATTTATCAGGAGCTATGTAGGAGATCAAGGCCTGACCTACAGCTGCCCTCTTGATGGAGATGTTAATTTCAGTATTCACAGTCTCTGCAGGACCCCTCCAAGTCTGAGAGAGCACTTATCCAGCTTTGAGCCAGCTTGGATCACCATATAGAGACATCCACACAAGAAAACCACCAGGCTAAATGGTAGCAAGTAACACCCAAGGAGAATTCAGACCGGACCAGTCACCTTAACTACACATGGCCAAGAACTTGAGCAACTTCATGGTGACCATAGTCCTGAGTTAGTGCCCTAACAGAACCTGTCCAGTGAGGGCAATTCAGTTTTTACTCCTATGGCCAACATTGGCTTGAGCGCTTCTTCTGTCAGTGTAAAGATGATGGAAGACAAGGCAGTGTGTGCAGCAATGTACAGCGTATGTAGCCATCAGCTGTCCCTTCCCCCATGACTTGGATATAATCCCTAAACCACTGGAGTTTCTGAGTGAGTAAAAACTCTGTTGTCCACATTGGAACCCTCACATTACATGTGATAGTATATACTCAAAACACAACCCAAAATGGAAGCTAGCCCTGATGGGCAAACCAGTGGTATTATTAAAAGACTGGTATGTGAGCCTTGCCATCTCAGCTTAGCCTTTGAGCCTAGGGACCGCATTCCACCACATTCCTGCAAGTTTATCACATAGACCTGCATGATGAAGTCTCATTTAAATCTGGTTCATTGAAGGCTGGACATCTCAGCGCATGCAGCACCTGTACAGAGCCATGAGGAACTGGGTTCACATCTGCAGAAGCCACAGAAAGTTGGGTACAATAACACTCATCTTAATCCTCAACTCCTATGCCAAGACTAGAGATAGGAACAGGAAAATCAGCAGAAGCTCGTAGGCCAGCTAGCCTACACACAGTAGCCAGTACACACAGTAGCAGACAAGAGCCTCTTGACAGAGCAGAAGGTCAGCATCAGCACCTGAAGTTGACCTCTGACTTGCATACGCACTCACACTCAAATACGCAAGCACATACAAGTGCACAATACACACAGAAAGAATTTTTCAAGCTAAAATTATAAAATAAAATTTGGGTACTAAGCCCTCCAGTAATTTCCCCTGTAAAAAATAATGTGTATGCCTCACTCTTCGGTGTGCCGGTCCCACACCGTGGGAAGGTAAAAGTTGCTGGCGTCCCTATGAGTGTCTGCTTCTGGCTGGTTCAGGATAGCACTGCCATTGAGCTCTATAACTCTTCCTAGTGAGTTAACAAGCCTGAAGGGGCCTTTGAAATCCCACACATTTCAGACAGCTCAGTCTGAAGAAAGAATACCTCCAAGATCCTCAACCTACAGCTACTCTCAAAAGATTCCAGGAGACTTGGGCTCGTGCAGTACCTTGCTCAGTCTATGAAGTTTAGCCCTACTCTGTGCATCTATAACAAAGGAGATGTGGCGTTCCATGGGCACACTAAAGACATGCTCTTGATCCGGACTCTGCCTGTGATGGAATGGGAGGGAAGACACCTGATTAAGAGAAGAGCAAATCCGAGTTTGAGCTTTGGGTAAGTCTTCTTAAATGTCCATTTGGACTTGGGGAGATGGCTCAGTCAATAAGGTTCTAGTCAAGCAAGCAGGAAGACCTGAGACCCATTCCTAATATGTATGCAAAGAGCTGGGCTGGGTGTGTACCTGTAACTGTCACACTGCTCCAGGGACCCTGTCTCCAAAACGAGGTGGAAAGCAATGGAAAAAATACTCACTGTTGACCTCTATTCTCCAAACACACACACACACACACACACACACACACACACACACACATGCTCCCCACACATATAGACACATATATGAACACATTACACACATACAGAACTACACACACATTAAGTTTAAGATGGGACTATGTCATTAAAACCAGAACGTTGCCAGGAAAGAAAGACAAGACACAGTTAGACTCAACTCCACAAGGTCTTTCAGTTGTCTCAATATCATTATCCTTTTTCTCTCATCACCCCAATATTAGAAGTGCTTCTGGGTTTGCTTGGGAAAGTTTCTGGACTGTGACACTCCAAGTCAAAAACCTAACCAGTTGAGGCTCTGGGAGAGAACTGTGGGTAAGGGGCCAACTGCACTTCAAAATGGAGCCGGGTTTGTAAGGACGTGCTGCTGCTTGCACGGGAGCACCAAGGTGAAGACTCACTCACCGCTCCTCTCAGAGATCAAGGATCACGAATCCCCATGTCAGAGAGAAATTCTATGTACAAAAGTTCATAAAGGTTATGAACAGTCAGCAGCAGGTCCTCCAGGATAAGAAAGCAAGCCACTAAAATACCGTTTGGTGATGGTTGTCCTGACCCAGTTTTTCCTGGAAAGATCATATTTATGATGCGCTTCCTGTGCATATTAAGTTGTCTGTTCTAACCCTGACCATCAAAGAATCTGATAAAAATTCCAAAATGAAAGAAAACAGAATCACTGGCTTGAATGCCATATTTAACCTCTATTGGCAGGCAAAGCTGTTAACTACATCTTAACCTATACAAGAGCATGGACCATGTCTGTGCCTACATCCCTCAGTGTAGTATCAGCACAGGTACTCAATAAATGTAAAAGGAAGATAGATAATATAAGCATGGTATTCTCTGAGATAGATGAACTCACCAAGAAAGCGAGTAGAAGCTAAAGAGACTTACTTACCAAGCTGTTAGCATTATCACTGACACATACATCCCATTAATTATATCTTATTCCAACCATTGTTTTCCTATAAATCTAAGTCAGATCCTACCTGATGCATTTCCATAGAAGACATGGTCGAACTTGAGCTTGGAAGGCGGGGTCGGGGGGGAGGGAGTTGGTGATGGTCATTCAGATCACAGATAGTGCCTAGACAGACAGACTGGTGAGTGTTCAATGTACCAAAGCCTCCAGGAAAAAGAAATCCCTGTCAAGGAAACAGCATGAAATGGCACCAAAGCATCCTAATACGGTAGAGAAGTCTGGGGAAGATCGAGGCTACGACTAGAAAATACTGTTTCCCTCCATCCTATGTTCATATCTTCAGAATGGATGCCATGTGCCTGCTTTGCAAAGTCATCCTTACCAGACTTGAAGCTCCACCATCTCTCCATAGCCCACATGATGCTATTCTCCTCAAGAAAACCAACTTAGTTGGCATGTGTCCTGAGGGTTGTTCAAAGAAGAACACTCTTGTAAAACAAGAGTTTTAGAATACAAAAATCAAGAAGAAAATATTTTGCTAACCCAGGAATCCCAGCTTTGTTGTCAGGATGATAATGATGCTGGTGCTGGTGCTAGTAGTGGTGGTGGTGGTGGTGGTGCTGATGCTGGCGGAGGTGGCGCTGGTGATGATGATGATGATGACGACGATGATGATGATAAAATTCAGTATCTTGGCTGTCCAATGCCTATGGAGCATGACACTTCTCTTTACACAAGTGGAGGGGAGGGTGGGCTAATCCTCAGGCACATGCTCCATGAATTCACTATCTCTGAAAAATGCAAAGGCTTTTCCGGTGGAAGAAACTAAGGAAGCAGTAGCTTACTGCTGTGGTGGAAACCCTTCATCCTGGTGCCTTCCGGTCACAGTCCCTTTGATCTGGGAATCTCAGACTGCAAATGGGGACCTAAAGACTAGAACTATGTCTCCAAGTGGGCAAGCTTGAAGGCTCTAATTCCAGAACAGAGTCCATATTGTCTTATTGCCAATCCAGACCATTCTTTACACTACAAAAAAATTGTGTCTGGACACACGGACACACACACACACACACACACACACACACATACATGCACATGCACACACCTTAACAACAATAATAAAACTCATTTGAGTTTGAATCCACTGAATTCATTGTGAACAGCAACAGTCGTGGTGGCTGTGGGTTAGGTGTGTGACAAGCAGACTGCCCACAATGAGTTTCCAGTCTGAGCACGCCCTCCAGGGGCAGGTCCCGCTCTGTGAAATTGGGAAAGCAGATGAACAAGCCTCTGTCTGAGCAGATAAGGGAGGGACCTGGACATCCAAGCCCAGTTCTTCTGAAACTCACTAAGGTAGCTAGCTAGCTTTAACCGTCAATTTGATACAATCTATAATCACCTGAGAAGGGGGTCTCAAAGAGGAACTGTCTAGATCAGGTTGTCCTGTGGACATGCCTGTGGAGGGTTGTCTTGATTGCTTTAATCCACATAGGAAGATCCAGTCCACTGTGGGTAGCATCATTCCCTGGGTTTGAACCCCGGACTGTGTAAGAACAGAGGAAGCTGACTACTAGACAGTCTGTATTTATTCTCTCTGCTCTGGTCTGTGGATGTGATAGAAATTCAAGTTCCATGTCCACCTCCCTTATGCTAGAATGCAACCTGGATTTATGCTAAATAAACACTTCTCCTTCATGTTGCTTTTTGTTGGAGTGTTTATCACAGCAACAGAAACAAAACTAGGGCACTTGCCATTGTTTAAACCATGTCAGGCCATCCGTAGGAATAAAGGACAGAGAGAGCAGTCAGGGTGTTAGCACTTCTGTGCCTCCAAGTGGCAGCAACATGGAAGCCTGGGAACAGCGGGAGAGAGAGAGGGCACTCCAACCCCGATTGTGCTTCACATGCGGCTCCAGCTCCTAACCCACCAACACACAGAGAACCATCTCAAATGGCAAATTACGTGTGAAGCATCTGGCCCAGTGCCTGGAACATGGTAGGTGCTCCAAAATCATAGCTATCTTGATGGTGTAGAACAAAGAGGGGGACGTGAAAGAATGGAGAGGGAGACAAGAGCCAGGTGGGAAGGAGGGGGTGCAGAGGAGAGCTGTCTGGAGAGCCTGCAGCCTCCATCAGCAGCAAGAGCAGGCGGAGGGGCCAGGACCCAAGCGGGATCCTGAAGATGCGGAGCTCACAGGGAACAAAGCATGTCGGCAGTGTGCGTGCTGGAGCCAGAGCCACTGTAACTCAGTGCTGTGCTGAATGGAGTGGAAGAAACACTATTAAATCTGTGACTCTGTGAGGTTATAATATTCCCAGCGAGCCCCCGCCTACAGAAATCCACCCAGCAAGCAGGCTTGCCAGGAGCCCCCTCTCAGTTATAACAAGCTGCCTATCTCCTGCTGCCAGGATGCAGAGAAAAAATGAAAAGCCGTTACCAACTCCATTATAAACCTAGTGACCTGCTTCACCTCCCTGGGTTTAGTGACTAGTTCCACTGCCTTTTGGGCACGGAGAAAGAAACATAAGGCAAGGATTAACTTTCCTGGCGTTTGAAGGCATCAAGAGTCAAAACTGCTTGCAGCTGGCATTCCTCTCAGTTACGCAGTCAGCTTTGATGGATTTATTTTCTTTGCCCTACTTCATAGAAGTTACTGGGGCCAATTACGGCAAAGATGATTGCCAGGGAGTTTTTAATGCGGGCGCTAGGTGGCGCTGTCTCCTTCAGGAGGGACCAACGCTGGTGTCATTTAAACCCTCCTCAGAGCTTTCTGACTTACAATGAAAGGATGGAGTTCTACTGTCAGAAAGGCCCTCTCTTGCTCCTGCGGGTCTCTGAGCCCCGGGAAGGCGGTAGAATCCTTTACACACTTCACACTCCCACAATTTTATTCCTCTCTGCGGCAAGTGGCGCGATTAGCCTCACTAGTAATTGGCAGTGGGCATGCTTGTTCAATTTGGACTGGCTCATTTAGATTCACTTTATAAGCCCTGTTCTTAATACAGATCTCCAATGCCTTTCCAATTGATTAATAAGACTTCTGTATCCGTGTGTGTGTGTGTGTGTGTGTGTGTGTGTGTGTTCTTTCTTTTTCCTTTCCTCCTCAAAAATTAGGGTGCCTAATCTTCCTCTTCAAAAGATGGGAGCCTAGTCCCTAGCTGGGCTATGTGGGTCTTTTGGCCCTGAGACTATGGTTTTCCTCTGGGATGCATAGAGATGGCAGCAATGGTGGGTAGGGGTAGCTGAGGTCATACAGAGTCAAAGCACAGAGATGCCCAGGCTTCCTGAATCCCTTTGGCATTCTTGTTTTCACAACACCCCACTGTCTCCTTAAGTCTGGGTATCTGCACATGCCAGATGAAGAGCACATGTTCCTTGATGCTTGAAAACTGGGTATCTGTAATCCTTAATGGGTCTGGGGGGGGGGAGCAGTAGTCTAACTTTTGGCATAACATCAACCAACCAAGAGGATGGCTCACCAGCACTGCCTTTACCAGGATGCCGAGAGCCCAGGAAAGAGCCTCTTTCCAAAAATCTGCCATGGTTCCTCCCAGGAGCCAGGGAGCCTAGGGCAGAGTCCCAGACTGTTCACTCAGATCTTTCCTTTGAAGTGTCCCCGTTCGTTCATCTCTCCTTGTCCTTCTGCTGAGAGCCTCGGCTTTCCAGGCAGGGTGATCTGGACATCGGTTCTGACCACTACAGGCACAAGCTAGTAGTGTGGGAATCAGCTGACATTACATGAGAACCTCGGCTTCCCTTCCTGTTTCCAGGTCTTAGCATCGGAGCTTGCACACCTGGAGTCTCAGTCCAGTTTAGGCTCTTGGCATGGAATTTATCCTAATTACTGAAGGATTAACAAGGGTCGACAATGAAAGGTCCACTTGGTCTCCAATGACAGCCTCCCGTGGCACCACAGCCCAAGTCACCACAAGTCTCTACAATAATTCGCTGCCTGATCCCACTAATTTGGAAGTTTCTGCTTATGAGAAGCAGGCTGCTCAGCCCAATTACAGGTAAAATGTCTCAGATTTCACAAATTCTCTTACTCCTTTTAAATTAACAGCATGTGAAAAAAAATCTTTGCAAATACCACTAGTTGCTATTAAATCAACTACAATAGAAACTTGAATGTGTCTAGGAAGCTGGAAGATTGAGAAGTGGAGTTATCAAACTTTCTAGCAGAACAAAATTTACAGGAATGTGAGCTGTTGTCTTGTGGACTCTGCATGGAGCACCTGTTTAATTGTGGGTGGACTCTTGATATATGTCAGCTCTTGGGGGAAGGGAAGGGTGAACCCTCAATGCAGACATGTGCTGTAAATGCCTGGGCAGAGCGTGAATAAATGGTTGGATGCGTTTTATCTGTGGTGACTTTACTTTATGTGACTGATATATAACATCAACAATTCTCCCTAGGTTCTAACTTTACTTAATCCAAATTTTGGTGTCTGTATGTGCTTGTGTGTTTGCCTGTGTTCCTGTGAGGCCATGGAGACTAGATGACAGCTCTAGCTAGTGACAGTGATAGTCCACCTCAGCGATGGTCTGCCTTGAATTTTGATGCTGTCTTTCACTGCCTTTAATTCACCAAACAGCCCAGGCTAGTTGTCCAAGAACCTGGAAGGATCTGCTCATCTGCCTCTTCCACTAAAGTGCCACCATGCCCAGCATCACTTGCGTGCACTTTACCGAGCAGCCAAGGCTGGCTGGCCCAGGATCCCAGGGCCTGCCTGTCTCTGCCCCCCTATTGGTGAGACGACAAAAGCAAGTGTGTCACCATGCCTAGTTGTTTTTGACTTGGGTTCTGGGGGTCCCTTACAGATCTTTGGACACACACAGCTGAGATATCTCCCCGGCCTGAAAATTTCTAGTTCAATTGATGCTAAGCTTTTGTTACAGCAGTTTAGGCCAAATGAAGCAAGTTTGTGGGCTGGGTTCAGGCTGCCACTCTACGACCTCTGATACACAGTTTCATTTAAAATACAGTTTTTAGAAGGAGTGATAAACGAATCCACCCGAACTGCTCAGAACTGTCTGGCTCTATAAGGATGGCTTAATTCATGGCTAGCACTTTAAAATCTCTAAGCAGGAACATTTGGTGTCTGAACACACCATCGTGATCATTCTGCTGACTGTGTCTCCGTGTGTACCCCTAAACCGAAAAGCTTGGGCTAAATCTGAACTAGACTGGGGGAGATGAGTTATCTACTTTGTGATCTCTCTGCCACTTTTTTATGTAGAATAATAAATGAGTTTTCCCTCCTTTAAGGGCTTCTCTTTGTGGTGTAGGAAAGTAAGAGATTTCTGTTACCTTGACAGACAGAAAGAAAATAGTTCAAATAAATCAGTCTTCTTGTTGCTAAAACAAAGCTTGTAAAACTCCAGATTGTTCCTCTAAAATTCCCCTCTCTTCTGAAAGGAAAGGTAATTAACTACTCCTTTAGATAATTTCTTCACTCAACAAATATTATGGGTCTCCTAAAAAATATCCTATCATACTAAGGTACAGAATTTTTCACTCTTTAAAAGATTTTCAGCACAGAGACTGGCTTTCAGTGAGCCACCAAGCAGAGACATTAGCTGAGTTGGATAGATGGGTTGCCTGGCATTCACAAAGTCATGTATTTCTCCATTAACCTCCAGATACATCCATTTGCCCAAGAATTTCATAAATTCATTGTTTTTAATAGCTGGGTAGTACTCCATTGTGTAAATGTACCACATTTTCTGTATCCATTCCTCTATTGAGGGACATCTGGGTTCTTTCCAGTTTCTGGCTATTATAAATAAGGCTGCTATGAACACAGTGGAGCATGTGTCCTTATTACCAGTTGGAAGATCTTCTGGGTATATGCCCAGAAGAGGTATTGCTGGATCCTCCGGTAGTACTATGCCCAATTTTCTGAGGAACCGCCAGACTGATTTCCAAGAACTGGACATGGTGACACATGCCTATGACCTCAGCATGTGAAGGTAGAGGCAGGAGTATCCAACATTCAAAGTCATCCTTGGCTACATAGCAAGTTCAAGGTCAGCAGCTAGTCTACATGAGACTCTGTTTTGAAAACAACAAAAATAATCAAAATTAACTATGCTTGATGCATATTTATTAAATGCTACCCTGTAAAAGCTCTATTGTAAAAACAGAATTAATTTTTAGCGACTGAACCGTGAAAAGGCTTGGCAATAAAATATGCATTAGATAATATTACCTATTTATTCAGCTTTGCTAGGGATTGAACTCAGTGTATTACCAATGTGGGGCAAGCAATGTACTACTGAGATATAGCTATAACCCCAGACTGTCTTTTCTATAAAAAAAATGTACTCCAGTGTCAAAATCTACCAAAGGCAGAAAATGCATTAGGAAGTGTTCACTCTGGAACTTGGAAAAGGACAGAGCTCAGGTGGGGAGGCTGCAGCTGAGACGGCCCTCCCAGAGCTGGCAAGAATGACGGCATACCAGTTCTGGCCTGTGCTGTCCAAAACACACTTCCCTGCCAAAGAAAGCCTTGCCTTATCTTAGGGCACAGGGACAGAGTATTCCAGCTGGATATTTAAGGCTAGAAATGGCAAGTTCGGGTGTTTGGAATAAACCTAAACTCTGCTTTCCTATGCCAAGATTGCAGTGCTCAAATCAAGCAGTCCTGGGATTCGGGACATCTCAGAGGGAACGAAAACACTCTCCACACAGCCCTGGCTGACTGCTAAATGGCACATATCTGGGGGAGAGCTGAGGATGCTTGGAAATGTGAAAGCCAAGAGAGACTGGAACACGGGCTATGACCTCAAATAGGGTGGGTCCCCAGCCACTCGCCTCTGGGCTGGGACAGTTTAGAAGCTTAACGCGTTCAAAGCGCTTGAACAAAAACAAGCCAGAACCATTAACTGAACACTAAATAATAACCAATGGAAGAATGGCCTCTGGATGTCAAGACTAAAAAGTAGAAATTCACCAGGCATGGCTGTCACTCCAGCACTAGGGGCAGAGGTGGAGAGACCGAGACTTCCAGGACAGCCTTGGTTACATATAAAAAACTATTCAAATAATTGGAAGTAAATGACCAACCCAAATGAACACACACGCACACACACGCATGCACGCAGAGGCATGCACACGTGCGCACACACACACACACACACACACACANAGAGAGAGAGAGAGAGAGAGAGAGAGAGAGAGAGAGAGAGAGAGAGAGAATCTGACGGGCAGAGATATCACTGGTCACAACCTGAAGGGAACTAATCCCACTGTGTAATTTCCTGGGTATATAAGAACAAACAGCATGGAACAGGGATTGTGTAACCTGTGCTCTAGGAGACAGAAGAAGCAATCATAAACTGACTCCGACTGACCTAGAGGGTAAACTAGCAGATGAGACTTGAGAGAGGTACTGTAAAAATGCTCAAGCAATTAAGAAAAGGATGCTTAAAGGGCTAAAGGAAAATATGCTAATGACTGTTAACAAATGAAGGGTCTCAACAGAGAAATAAAAACTAAGAACAAAATGGAAATTCTAGAGCTTAAGAAAATAACTGAAAATTTTTTTTCTAAAGAGGATCGACTGGAAATCTGAATTGGCTCAGTAAGAGGGAATTTGAGCACAGATGAATAGCAGTGACAAGATCTGAAGACGGAAATAAATGAAGGAGGAGACATTCTGGGACCTCTTTAGATGATGTCAAGAATGTTAACATGGGAAGGTGAACGGGAAGTCCTAGCAGAAACCATGAAAAGGGCTTTTATAGCTAAAATCTCCCAAAATCTGATGGACAAGCATTAAACAAATTAAACACAAGGAGAACCAGAGCTGCAAAGGAAATTCCATTCTAAACTGCTGGAGAGCAAGCAGAGAGATTCCTGGGCGAGCGAGACAGAAGTGGGCGATTTCACACTGTACAGAGAGATGGTACAGGAGAGGATGGGCCAGTGAGTCCATGGTGCTTTGGATGAACTGTCCCCACTTTCTCAGGTATTTGAATACTTGGTCCCCAGTTTGTAGCACCATTTGGGGAGGCTCAGGAGGTGTGTCCGTGCTGGAGGAGGTGTGTCATTGGGGACGGGCTTTGAGACTTAAAGACTTCTGCCATTCTGAGTTTGCTCTCTCTACGTCCCATCTGTGGGTCAAGATGCAGCTGTCAGTTACCACTGCCCCCTCTTCACCTTTACTGACTATATTTCCCCCAGGACAGTAAGCCATATAAACTCTTCCTTCTCCAAGGTGACTTAGTTATGGTGTTTTATCACAGCAAAAGCAAAGCAACCAGTACAACTCCTTAGTAGAGACAGAAACCAGGGGAATAATATGTTCAAAGTACTCAAAGGTTAAGAAAAATTCCATTGGTAAATCCTATATCTAGTTTTTTTTTTTTAAAAAAAAAAAACAAAACAATTTTCAGAGAGAAAACAGGCACTTCTAGGTAACCAAGAATCGGGAAAGTTCTTTGATAGCCAACCTAACATGGTGAGAAACATGAAAGAAAATGGCATCATGTAGTCACGAAGACCATGGGATCAAACAAGGAAAGCCCGCACTGTCATGTGTGGACACATGTGGAAGACTGAAGATTTATTTTTCTGCTTTATTTTCTGTTAAAGACTTTGTAAGATTATTCAAAGCAATAGTGAGATACTGAGGGCTTGGGCACACAACATAGCATAGAAGTTAGAGAAATTGCAAAAGAATAAGAAAATGCACATACCTAGAAGGTACGTGTATGCAAAATACGCACATAATGAGGGTTTGAGTATGTAACATGCATTGGCATAGCAGAGGCTGTGACTGCATACCAGGTGCAGTGGTGACATAGGAGAGGCAGTGACTGCATAGCAGAGGCAGTGACTGCATAGCAGATGCAGTGATTGCACTGTAAAATAACAACAACATGCAGCTACATTAATCATCACTTTTTGCTTAAACTGTTCTTAATCTAAGGTTGAGACAACTTAAAGATCAGTGTTGAAATCCACAAATGAGCCACTATAAAATGTTTTCAAAGACATACATAAAAGTCAATCATTTTCAGTATGTGCAGGTAAAATATGGTGGCAAAAATGGTGATAAAGGAACATGACTTAGAAGAAGAATATTATAGGGAATTACAAAAATGAAGGTGTGTGTCCAAGGATGGCAGTAATTATATGAAACTGGATCAACCCAATGTCCCGATCAGAGCATAGAAACAATCAGATTGAATAAAAATGCCTACTCCACCGATATACAGTCTTTAAGATAAAACCTTAAGGTTCATACATGTGGAAAATGATATGCCATAAATAAAGTGATGTGGGAGAACTCAAGTTAATAGTGTAGTAAAATCATATCTTCTAGATAGAACAATTTCTGAGGAGAAATCGTAGCCTTTACACACTTTTACATTTACAATAAAAAGGTGGCGGATACCAGTTTAGTAATGTAAACTTCCATCTTCAGAATTGACTAATTAACACATTAACCACAGTTAATAGAAGGAAAGGATTAAAGCACATAAGAATAGATACAAGAACGTCAATGTGAAGACAGCTAATGCAGTGAAAGTATTCTCCACATACTCAACAAGTCTGAATCCCCCTTCACTAGATTGACTAAAAAACAGAGAAGAAAAATTTTCACCAAAAATCAGGAATAAAAGGAAGGAAGTTACAGAATGGATAAAAATGGAAGGGTGCTGGAGGGGGCTCAGTTGTTAAGAACACCTTCCAGTGAGTGCATATCAAGTGAGTTCTTTTGTGATTGGGTTACCTCACTCAGGATGATATCCTCCAGATACATCCATTTACCTAAGAATTTCATAATGCACTCACTGATAAGTGGATAGTAGCCCAGAAACCTAGAATACCCAAGATACAATCTCCAAAATACAAGAAAATCAAGAAGAAGGAAGACCAACACGTGGATACTTCATTCCTCCCCGAAATAGGGAATAAAATACCCATGAAAGAAGTTGCAGAGACAAAGTTTGAAAAGATGAACCATCCAGAGACTGCCCCACCCAGGGGCCCATCCCATAATCAGCCACCAAACACAGACACTATTGCATATGCCAGCAAGATATTGCTGAAAGGACACTGATATAGCTATCTCTTGTGAGGCTATGCCAGTGCCTGGCAAATATAGAAGTAGATGCCCACAGTCATCTATTGGATGGAACACAGAGTCCCCAATGGAGGAGCTAGAGAAATTACCCAAGGAACTGAAGGGATCTGCAACCCTATAGGTGGAACAACAATATGAACTAACCAGTACCCCCAGAGCTCATGTCTCTAGCTGCATATGTAGCAGAAGATGGTCTAGTCAGCCATCATTGGGAAGAGAGGCCCCTTGGTCTTGCAAACTTTATATGCCCCATACAGAGGAACACCAGGGCCAAGAAGTGGGAGTGAGTGGGCAGGGGAGCAGGGTGGGGGGAGGGTATAGGGGACATTCGGGATAGCATTTGAAATGTAAATGAAGAAAATATCTAATAAAATAATTTTTTTTAAAAAAAGAACACCTTCCAGAGGACTCAGGTTATCTTCACAGCACCCACAACAGGTAGATCACATCTGCCTCTAACTTAAACTCCGATGACCTAACACCATCTTCTGGCCTGTTGGCATCTACACACCTTCTCAGGCACACATGCATCCACATTAAATAAACTTTAAAAATATTTTAAAAGGCTTATGAAAGTGTGAAACCACTTCATGGGAATTAATTTAACACTTAGATGAAAAAGACTAAGTCCTAGAAAGATACAAATTATCAGATAAAAATTAATTAATGTATTAGATATAGCTATAGAAAGCAAAGGGAGTAATTGACTAATGCAAGATTTCTTCACAAATGGCTGAATTCTGCAAAAACGTTTATAAAAGTAGTAACTCCCACCCTACAAATATCTTTCTGAAAGCAGTAACCATGGAGCACCCATAAACGCACTCTGTATGAGACCAGTGTTATCTACTGAAGCCAGGCAAAAGCACTATAGTAAAACCACTGTGGACCAGTGGCCCTTGCAGAGAGAGATGGAAAGTTTCTCCAGAAATCTAGATGCATGCAAAAAGAATTATATATAGTAACCAAATGAATACTGCAAGATGCTGACCTTCTGAAATTATGTGAAATACCATATTAGTCCAAAAAACCAAAGATACAGAAAAAATACAATGAGGTCTTCATGATTTAAGTTGTGACAATCTTAGGGACTAGCCTTCAACTTGGTAAAGGGCATCTCAGAAAACCTACACTTAACATGACACCGAGAGGCTAAAGACTGTAGTTCTTCCTCTTATGAGGATGTGGAGGGACATAGACCCTGCTCATCCTCTCCAGGACCATGAGACAAACAGAACACAGAAAAAGTGTGTGGGATGGAAGGATAGATTTTCTTCATGCATTTAACTCTCAGAGCTGTTGAATATGATTTGAAATGTAATAGGTACTGGATAAGTGGTTAGTGAAAATGTAGATAAGAGAATGGAGGGACCTGGGCATGATGGTACATACTAGTTATCCCGGCACTTTGGAGACTAAGTTGAGTGTCAAGAGGGTGGCCATTATTCTATACCAGCCTGGAATACTAAGAAATCACTATATCAGCCAGAGATAAATAGCAAGACTAAATCAAAACACACACAAGGAGGTGGGAAACAGGGATAAATATTCTATTTCTCTGAGAAATGTGTTACTTCAACCATTATATGCTGGTTTTCCATCATGGGCTCATACTGTATACTAGGAAACTATCTTAGTTAGGATTTCTATTGCTCTGATAAAGGCACCGTAGCTTAAAGCTTGTGGGAAAGGGGATTTATTTCATCTTACAACTCTTAGATCACAGTCCAGCATGGAGGGAAGTCAGGGTAAGAACTCAAGACATGGACTGAGCAGAAGCCATGGAGGAGCGCTACTCACAGGCTTGCAACCGCGGCTGCAGGATATTTGATCACATAGTAAACCTTGAGATTGCGAACTGGAAAAATCTGCTTCTTATTGTGGTGTGCTTCAGCTCTAGCTTAACCCCTTAACCCCAAGAGCTTTCTGTAAACGAGAGCTAAATAAAGTCGGAGATGGGTTAAGAGATACATCAAGCCACCAGTTGACAGGAAGTGAACACAAGAAAACCCAGGAATGCCGGGCGTGGTGGCGCACGCCTTTAATCCTAGCACTTGGGAGGCAGAGGCAGGCGGATTTCTGAGTTCGAGGCCAGCCTGGTCTACAAAGTGAGTTTCAGGACAGCCAGGGCTATACAGAGAAACCCTGTCTCGAAAAACCAAAAAAGAAAAAAAAAAAGAAAAAAAGAA
>NC_034604.1:9505948-9529354 GCF_900095145.1 Mus pahari | reverse complement strand
AAACACAAACCCAGGGGGTACTAGTTAGTTCCTGTTGTTGTTCCACCTACAGGGTTGCAGCCCCCTTCAGGTACTTGGGTACTTTCTCTAGTACCTGCATTGGGGACCCTGTGTTCCATCCAGTAGCTGGCTGTGATCATCCATTTCGGTGTTTACCAGGCACTGGCGTAGCTTGCAGGAAACCCACCTCAGAGAAAAGGATAAACATTACCTCAAAGTGAAAGGCTGGAAAACAATTTTCCAAGCATCTTTTTCAATTAAGAGTCCCACCTGCCAGATATATCTGTTTGTATCAAGATGACAAAAAACAACCAGCAAAGAGACCCAAATTAATTTTCAAATAAAAATCATATTCTGTAAATTTTTCTAAGAATGGGAAGAAATTAGCACAGGGAATGGCTGTCAAAAAGTTAAGAAATATGAGAAGATTCTGTGTTTCCCTCTTACAGCCATGACTACCTAATTTTGGTGTGTGTGTGTGTGTGTGTGTGTGTGTGTAAACTCTGTAAATCTGCCAGTTAATTGTGTGCTTGTGTGTTAAGATTATTGTCTCCAATGATCTATTATTGTTACCTGGTTCATTGCATTCTCGACTTGAAAACTCTTTGCAGAATTTGCTGGCCACCATTAATCACTAAAGATATGACATTTAGATGTAGGCACATCATCTTGAGCTTTGCATTTCCCATTCTAAGAAAGAAATGAAAGCAATATAAAGCTTTCAGTTTTTCTCCAGCACCCTAACCTTCTCTACTGTAATCTTGGATGGGTAGAGACATTAAAAAGAGTATATAAATAGTTTTAATCATAGTCACAGATCTAGGTAGACAGATAAATATATATACATAAAAGATATGTGTTGATATGTGCTTACCATGGTTATATGTGGCTATATCTATCTATTTCTCCCTACCTGATCACCCATCCTTATCTTACCACACTTCACCACCGTGATGCTCCAATAGCCATGGTGCACTACTCTTATTGCAATATTCCCATTTAAGAGGGCAGTGTCCACGTGGTCCCTAAGCTACCTGTTTCAGAAGCTTTCCACAAAGCTCCATCAGATGATAGGATCTTCCGAAAGACTTACTTCTAACACCGTTTCACTTCGCTTCCCAGAAGTGTGAAAATGTGGTAGCCAATGTGTGCAATGAGAAGTGGCTCCTCCTCTGAACTGCTTTTTTAAGGACAGAAAGGACTGTGTCTACTGCCCTTGCTAAGGAAAACAGAGGGAAAACTAAGCTTGGTCACTTTTGGGCACCTCTCCCTTCCCCTCCACAGATTACTACCATTTCTTTAGTGGAGTCTTACCAACACGCCTCTCCCTCTGAAGTTCCCACTTTTCTACTTATTCCACTGTGATGGTGGAGACACAACGGGCAATAAGGGATGTTAAAGCAAGCCCAGCTCCCTGCATTTCACCATGCGATTAGTTAACTTTGTTATAAACTAACTCTCTACATAACACTCTACAATTTACCATTTGACAGCAGCATTGTAGGGACGAGGGAGACAGCTCAGTGGGTAAAGTGCTCACAAGCATGAATGCACAGCTCAGATTCCCCCACACTCATACACCAGGCAGAGCCTGTAATCCACACAGGAAGTACAAACAGGATCCCCAGAGCCAGCCAGCTAGTTAGACTAGACAAGTTGGTGGACTCTGCGTTCAGTGAGAGATCCCACCTTAGTTAGTATATTCAGTATAAAATAATCAAGGAAGATACCCAGCACCAACCACACACCCATATGTGTTTCCACATCTGCACATGCACACCCACACATGCCAAACATACATTCACATGTATATACACACAAGCAACATTGAGTGTATGAAATACATTTTATGTGGGTCACCTGTATGTATGGTTTCTTCTTTTCGCTATCCTGAAGGATGCCATTAGAAGAACATGTAACCTAAGATTCACTTTTATTTAAATTATTCCAAATTATTCTCCAAAATACTTGTATACTTCTCCCAACACTCTGCAATTTCCCAGTGTTCTGTCTTGAATACTTTATATTAGCAAACTTATTCCCAGGATAAGGGTAAAGCAACTGTTTCATTTGGCTCTTTTTTTTTGTCTATGATAAAGAAATTTGGTGCATTACATTATGCTGTGCTTTAGCTTTTCATAAGGTGACTCATGAATCCAAATGTCCTAGGTTTCCATCGTCAAGTGCAGCCTATTTGTTTGCAGTTTTAACCATGACTTAATTCTGACAATGAAGCTAGGAGCCATAAATTTGTGCAAGACTTTGTATATATCTGAGTCGTTTGTATTTTCTGAGGATGATGGAGCCTGGTATAGAGATGCCAGTGTAGGCAACAGACTCCCTCTCTCCAACAACAGCTTCCTGACACGGAACTGTTCCGGTTATTCCTTTGCTGGGGCTATTCTACAGAGCCATGCCAGCCTTTCCAGTGTGTAAAGCAATAAAGCAGGAAGTGGGGAGGGAACAGTTTCACCCGATTCCCATACAGACCACTTGAAAATCCAAGAGAATTACATATTTAAATGCCTTCTATTATGCTTGGACCCCCCTCCCTCTGAAGGCTCCTTGGAACCATGAAGAATAGTTTGTATCCAGGTTATTAAAAGTATTCTGATGTTAAGGGTGGGTTCCTTTGGTTTATTTTAATATATATTTCTTTTTATTTTATTGAGTATCTACATGTGTGCCTAATGCTCTCAGAGGTTAGAAGAGGAGGTTGGAGCTCCTGGAACTGGAGCTAGAGGAAATCGTGATCTGCCTTGTGGAATCTGGGAACTGAATCTGGGTCATCTGCAGGAAGTATTCTTAACTACTGAGCCATCTCATTTTCACTCTTAATTGAAATGAAAACAGTAAAAAAAGAAAAAAAAAGAAAAAGATGAGGAGAATGAGAGTTTAGTCAGCAATCAAATGATTTTGAAGACTTATATGAGAATATGTGTGCTCAAATATGTGTGCTGATCATGTACATGTGGGTGTGTGTACTCATGTGTATATCCATGCCCATGTCATCATGTGCGTGTGCATGTGGGTGTGTGTACTCATGTGTATACCCGTGCCCATGTGGAGTGGGTTTGTACTTTGAACACAGAAATGTGATAGCTTATCTACAAATTTATTTCATGTTAAAATTCAGGGGAAGGACACGCCATACCTCCCTCGTTAACATTTCTGGGAAGATGATCTTTGTAGCTACACACAAAGTCCCACTAACAGACAGCTCTGAGCGAATCCTGGAGCACAGTTGCTGGGCACAGAGCTCATCAAATCTTGCTTGCAGCTTTCTGTCCTTTAGAAACTCTATATTCTATGGTTTTCAAGTTATGTCATCCAAAGATTAAGAAAAAGAAAAATAGATTTTTTTTAAAGAATATTAAATGCCAGTAATATCAGTAACTGCAACATATTTCCCAAATAGTACCAAACAGATCCAGAGAATATCTACTAGACTTCCCCCAGATCCTGGAGGTCATCAAGCTGGTGGCTTCATCCGGCATAGAGCAGTATTTATCTACCCAAGATAGTTATGCAGAACAGTCAGTCAGTCAGTACAGGAAAAGAATGCAGGAGGCTTCCCAGGCCTGTTGCTCTCTGCAGGCCTGGTCCGCATCTGAACCCTGTCTCTCTTCGATTCACGCAGGGCTCTGTGCTATAACTGAGTGGCCGCTCCCTGCTTGCTGTGTGCCAGGCTTTTGCCCATCTGCTGCCATTACTTCTCAGCTCTGTTGTATTGCATGTGGTTATCCTTCAGTGGGTCATTATGACATCTGGCTGCCCACCTTGTGTATGCCCTGATTCAGTCCACCAGGCAGCAGTTGCCTGCACACCCTGCCCCCTCCATCAGCTGCACAAGTCCAACCCAGTCAAGCCTGGTTTCAGAAATCATCCTTCCATTGCTTGAGGGTTGGCTGAACTCCAGGGCTGGGTTACAGGAGTCCTTGTTCACTGTTTACTGTTCCTATAGATAAGTTTCTCAAAAACCAGATGTGCTGGCCACAAGGAATTTCAGTTTCAAGGTTGTGTACAAGGATGCATATGGCCAGATCTTTATCAGCTGTTACTTTTTAAGCAGTGAAAGGAGTCACGTTAATAATAGTGAAATGATCTCATTATATATGAAAACTGGACTTGCAGAAACCCCAGCCCTCATCCACAATTGATTTTAAAAGAGCAATGATGCCAGTATCATAAAAATCTATACTCTTTGTCCTGCTTCCTTAAGTAGAGGATGTCTAATGATTTATAGCTATTAGCGCAAGGCTCAGATACATGTTCTGTGCCATTTGTAGCATTTAGTAGGAAATTGACTGTCTAAAACTCAAGCTTATTGTTTTCACATAAGAACTGTAAGACTCTGACTGTATCTATAGTGTGTCAAATCTTGGAGCTTTCAAGTCATATCTATAAAATAAACTTCATTGCCTTTATCGTAGACATATTAACTTTTTTCTTACTTTTATATAAACCATATGATTTTTAAATGTGTCTTTAACATAAAAAACATGCCCAAACAATATTAGGATTATAGAGGTAACCAGGTCTAAGTTCAGCATCCCTCTTCCACCAGGAGTCATGACAGCATCCTCTCATCCACTAGGAGTCATGACAAGACCCCAGTGCCTGATATCACAAATTAGGCACAGTAAGAGACTAACAGTGCTAAGTAATAACAAAAAGAATCATTTCAACAATTTACCATGATCAAAGTTATTTAAACATATATATTGTTTATGTCTGTAATTTTTTATTCAATGCCTTCAAAACACACTTGACTATATAAGTGAAGGGTCCTGAAGTAAAAATCTCAGATAACAGAGGACATGGCACCATTTAAGGGAGACAGACATAGCTTCCTCTACAGCCTGGGTCATTGCAAAAGGCTCTGTAGGAGTGAGAAGAGGAGAAAAGTCAGGCAACCCCAGACGTGAGGAGAAGGGAAGGTGGACTCTGAAACAGGGAGAAGCAGGATGACCTTCTCAGAGACAGGCCAGAATCAGGCCAGATCCTAGTCAAGCAATTTTGTTCCTGGTGCCAATAAACACCACTAACCCTCCATGAGGTAGTTGTTGATATTTTCATTATTCAGATATTGAACCTGTGACTCAGAAAGGAGAACGTGCCCAAGATCAAGTCTATCTAGCAGGCAGAGCTAAGTTGGAAGAGTTGAGATGTTCAGCCCTTCTGGGCCACATCTTAGAGCATCATGTTGCAAAGCCAGCACCCTGCCTACACCAGAATTAAGCCAATGGAAACGATTCCAGAGTTTTATTCAAGGCAAAATGGAAAGCAGAAACCCACAGCTCCTTTCCTGGAGGATTTTATTAAGCTGAGGTAGTATGAATAAGAAGCCAGGAATGGGCAGGCCTAGAGTGGTGCACCTTTTTCATATTATTTAAATAGGGCAAAAGGATAAACTAGCTTCTGAGTTAAGTAGCAGGGATAAAGTGTGTTTTCTTCTCATGCCATTTTAAACCAGTGTCCAAGAATAACTTAAAATTCTCTGTTTAGTTTAAACAATATTAAAACTGGATTAGTAAGGTTGGGGAGAAGCTAGGAGGGAGTCCATGATGTGAGCATGGTGCCATGAAGCACATATGTGATGTGCCTAAATGAAACCCATCCTTTTGAATTAAAGAATTAATTAAAACTATGAAAACCCATTATGTCAACTAGCATCCCAGGTTAGAACTTGGACACCTTATTTACGCTCTCTTCAGAACGTCCTAGAACATTCCTGTGTTTTCTATACCTGCCACCACCATCCAGAAGACACATCTCTACCATGCCCTGACTCTTTCATTCCTATGTATGCTGTACTATGTGGTTATTTAAGTCCAACAGGAAAAAACGTACTGTGTAAATAAATCTTTATTACTGTCAGCATTGTTAAAGAATTGCCTAGTTTGAGCTGTTCTTCCTTTGAAATCACCACCTTACTGAGACACAGAGGTTCCTGCTAGGCATTTTAAATTAGGGAAGACAGTTTTATTGTCAAGGCAGGTCAATCAAATTATAATTGGCTCTAATTTACACTCCCACCAGCTGTTAAATTCTTTTCCGGGAACACTCAAAGTGGCATGAAATTCTTGCTGGCTTTGTGCTTCAAAAAGGATCCCTCTGAACCAGATCCTCAAACCAAAGGCCTTGGTATTTTTTACTGGCAGTGAGGGAAAGTCCCATTTAGTTCTGCCTGGAGAGCATGGCTTGGCTTGGACTGAGCCAGGCAGGGCAGGCCAAGGATGGGCAAGAACTTTCTCCATTAACAGTCTTGACCAGTCAAAACTGCTACCACAGAAGAGTAAGGGGAGACTTCCTTTAGGCCACAAGATCACTAAGATGTATTTTCTAAGCCCTTGGTAATAGAATTTATAGTGTAGGAAGAAAGCTAAAAATTGAGCACTTCAGACAAGATGGAAAACAGGGGTGGGGGCAGCATTCTGTGGCAGTTGTATATAAGCTGGTTGTGTGGCAGAAACTCTTGATGCTTTGGATATTTGAGGGCTCTGGGTAACACTAAGGAAGATATTTTCCAGGTAGACACACACCTTTCAGAAAAGTGAGAGCCTCAACCAGTGAACTCATCCATGTGCCATTGAACTGCCTTGCCAGGGTCCTAGGGCCGGGCTCTATACAATTTTGCTGAGTGCAGATTTGAGACCCTGTGATGGTAGCAAGAGGAAAGGTGAAAATAGTGTCCTCAAAACAGGATAGTCAACACTCCCTTCAGCTTTGGTGAATTTTTGGAGCAACTGACTATTTCTAAGGAAACTAATTTAAATAACTGAAGGGAATTTTTCCTATTCTTGTTAACAGGCTGCAGTTCTCAACAGTTTCAAAGTGTAGGCCTGAGGGGTGATTGGTGGGTAAAAAGTGTGGTGAAGATCAAGGCTCTTGTATTTTGGCATTTGGAGTGGACTTCAGAAAATTCAACTTTGTGAAGACAAAATGCAATGCTAGGCTAGAAATAAGAGCCAGGACAGCTCCCAAACAAACGTCCTCAGGAGGCAAGGCGGGAACACAACTGCATGTTAAGATAGTCACCACAGTCTGCAGCCGAACACCATGCTGGAAACAACCCAGCTCTCCTCAGCAAAGGACACCTTCTAAGGTGTAGTCATCAAAGTGCATGCACCTTTAAATGATTTCTATAAAGAGTTGTACTGTACTGCACAGGGAAGGATTAAACAGTGAAAATATGCAAACCAGGGAAACAAGATGATAACAGTTTAGACTGTGATCTTATGCATATGAAAGCCTATTTATTGCATATCATAGTGCAAATATAGAAAATGGTGTGTACAAGTGGCTCTTTCCAGATGAGGTAGCTTTGCAGACAAGTTTGAAATATTTTTTCTCTATTTTCCTGGTTTTTCTTACTTTTAATTTTATAATCATAATGACTGATGCATATGAATTTTACCAATGAGTAGAATTTGTTGTGACATTTCATACATACGTACATCATACATTAATTATGTCCATCTGCCTTCTTTTATTCTCGGTCCCCTCCTGTTTTAGAGTTTACTTTTTCCTGGAGGGCAAATCTTGAGACAGGATCTCACCGGCAACACGGGCTGGCCTTTAACTCACAACCCTCCTCTGTTCCTGCACACTGGTAGAATGCGCATGCACAACTACTGCTAGACCCCTTTTTATAAACAACAGCAACAACAAAAAACAATAAATGTGTGCAATCAATGTAGTTTGGTAATGCACTACTCAGGTGAGCAATCAATGTGGTTTGTGATGCACTGCTCAGGTGCATAAATGCCCCATAGTTTTCATTTTGCCAGGTCAAAAAATTCTCTGAGACCCAAGGTTTAGGACAGACAAAGCACTACTGGGATTCTCAAAAACAACACAGAAACTTTGGAAGAATGCAAACTTAGATGATTGTCCAACATTTGCAGTATCTTTTAGACCTTCATGCAGCTATGTGCCTGTCCTGTGCAAAGAGAGGCATGCACTCCTTTTTTTTTTTTTTTTTCTGCTCAGATATGACTCTCTACGATTTCTGGGGCCATCATAACAAGACAGAGACTTAAGCAGAGATTCATTGTCAAGATAGAGGATCACCCCCAATTTGAGGCTAGCTTGTTCTATATTATAAGAAAGATTTTTGTTTGTTTGCCCTGTTTGGTTCTACCCTAGGTCTCTGAGTCGTCTATCCTAGACATCCAAATCCTAGCCACCTAGGCAGGGTCTGGCTTGGGCTTCTTCTAATGGCACTGGCCTCAAGTTAAACCAATCCCACACGAGTTGGCCACCCCCACATGTCTTAAGTAAACAAACCAAGATACTGATAAAAAGACCACATTTGATAAAACCTTTAGAGGAAAGTATGTCGGTAAGACTCTGTGTGTGTCTTACAGTCTCTGTGGATGAAAAAAAGAGAAAGTAGAGAAAATGAGACACACTCAGTGCAAATTATCTCCTGTACTATACTTTAAGTCTCAGTGAATTATCTCAATTAGCTCATGATTAAACTATTAGAGCGAATGTTGTTAAATCAAAGTGTGCACGTGAGTGTCTACAAATGAACACTTTCAGCCTGGGCCCAGACAGCCTGCAGGCTGTGTGGCAAGCTCAGTAGCCCTCAGGTACTCTGTCTTCTTCATCCTTTATTGTTATTGCTATTGTTATTTGTCTTTGGCTATTTTGTAACTACATGTCTTTAGAGGGATGAGTGTGCATGTGTTAGTAAAGGTGCCCAGAGACCGGAAGATGGAGTTAGATGTCCTGACGCTGGAATTACAAGTGTTTGTGAGCTACCCTCTGACTCCAGGTGCCACGTTGCCAGCAAATTTTGTCTTCATTTTTATGATTATCCTAAACACAAAAGGCTTGGATCCGGAGAGATAACTTAGCAGGTTAATTCTCTTGCTCTCACAAAGAATTTGAGTTCAGTTCTGAGCACACATGTGATGGCTCACGACCATCTGTCCCAACAGTTCTCATAGATCTGATGCCCTCACCTAGCCTCTGTAAGAAGCAGGCACACACAGTCACATGCACAGGGGCTGACAAAAAGAGCCATTATATAAATTAATCTCAAAAAAATTCTTAACACAAAAAATTTCATGTAAAATTTAGCTCATTTGAATGACTAATTTATATCCCAGTACAATTATGAGATCTCAGAATCTCATTGGCATTGATGCTTACTGAAAGACATCTTATTTTTAATTATATGTGCTTGTCTATATGAAGTTATGTGTGCATGAGTACAGGTACCCACAGTTACCCAAAGAGGGCTTTAGTTATCTTGGAGCTTGAGCTACAGGTGGGTACAGATGAACTACCTAACATAGGTGCGGGGAATCAAACTGGAATCCACTACAAGAGCAGTGTGTGCTTCTAACCACTGGGTGTCTCCGGAACCCTAGCACTGATATTTTGGATACGTGAATTCTTCATGAGCTAATGGAGAATGTACTGAGGTGAATGTATTTGTGCCATCTGAGCATCACGAACTTGAAAATACAGTTTAAGTAACAGTGTCAGCAGATAAAATGGTGAGGAACTTGAGCTGTCACAGCCCCTGCTTTCGCAATGCTTGCTGGAGGCAAATTCCTAGGCTCCAGCCATTGTGTCATGACGATTTTAGCAAAAGAACTTCCAAGGAAACCCATCAGACATAAAAAGGGGGCAGACTAAGTTTCATTTTGAGGAGGATCTTTTGGTTTGTTTGTTGTTTGATCGTTTTTTTTGAGACAGGATCTCGCTACATACCCTAGGCTGTCCTGGAACTTACCATGTAGACCAGGCTGGTCTCGAACTCACAGAGATCCTCCTGCCTCTGCCACCTGAGTGCTAAGATCAAAGCCATGCACTACCACACTCAGCTGAAGGAGAGTTTTGAACAGATGTATATAAAATCTTATTTATTCTGTGATCAGAAGAATCAAACTCTCTACTACTGTTTACATTTTGAAAATATTTATCATGTAACTAATCTTCAAGTTATTTTCATGGAATCACATGTAAAAATTGGAGGAAAATGGGGACCACCATATTTGCAAGCATCATGTTTTGAAATGTTTGTCTGTCATACTTTTAAAGTTCACTGAATCACGCATAGCGACCTTGGGAAGTTTAGAGAATTTCATGGATTCTCTTTTCAAAGGGATGTATTTCCCCCCTCCCTATGACTGCCAGCATATAGTGTTGTCTTTCTTCTGTGGTGAGACAATTGTAGAACCAGAGTTTCCTGAACTGGGCATCAGAGGCTAATGAGAATTAGGAGTGAGGAGCCTCGCCTGTAGCACAATGCCTGCAACCTGCTGCAAAAGCCAACCGTTCCTCCAGCCCGTGAGGTCAGTGACCACAGCTCAAATGTGATACAAAAGGTATGGGAAAATGCAAAGACAAATGGTGCCTGAGCAATCATCAGGGCCTGGATCCCTCTGTGCTTTCTCCATCACTCTGAGTCATCTCTTTATTATTGCCCTATTTCTGTCTTGATTTAATTTTTATTATAGTTTAATGGGGGCGGAGGCAGTTGCAAAATGGGGACCAAGAATATTGACTTCTCCAGTGCCGGATGAATCACTGGCTCCCAGTGCTCCCCAGAAAGAAGGTTTTAAAGTAAGTAGAGTGTGGACTCTTTGAGAATTGTTAGAGCAGTCACCTTGCTGCCTTCTCTGCTTATTTCATCCTGAGTTACTTGACTGAACTTTTTCAAAACACATGGACTGGGACAGACAGTGCTGCAATTAGGAGTGCACATGGTTTCCTATGAAAAACAGTAGTGTTATATTATGGGGGCTGGGAAGATGGCTCAGTGGGTAGAAAGCTTTCCATATACCCACAATGACCTAATTCAGATCCCCAGAATCCGTGTGAAGCTGAACACAGTAGTTCATCTGTAACCCTAGCACTTGCCAAATGAGAGGAGGGGCAGAGACAGGGCATTGGTGGAAGCTCACAAGGTAAGTAGTCTGCCTCACACTGCAGTGAACAAGGTGGAAAGCAGGGGCCAACACCTTAGATTTTCTCCTGTAATACAAACATCCCCTGTCACTTACATGCCCTGGCAGGCATACCCACAAACACATGTGTTAGCATGTGCATACACACACACGCATACACACATTCACATGCTCATGCACACATACACACACATGCATTCATACACACACACACACACACACACACACACACACACACACACACACAAATACACACACATGCACATGATAGTATTGTGGTTGTAAAGTCCTCTCACTCCCTGTTCCAGTACATGTGTCCAACTTATGACATTGCTTTTGTAGGACCCTTAGGAGCTGGGACCTACCTAGGAGAAATGGACCACATAGGGGACAGACCTTCAGAGGTATAGCCCGGCAACACTTCCAGCCCTGGGCTTTCCACTCCCTAGTCTACCAAGCTGTGAGCAAACATTTTCATGATTCTACAAGACCTGCTTGGATAATTGTTAACTCAACCACCTTCATCCCAAGAGACTGTAGGTCATAATAGATCCTCCTACCCACAAGCTGCCTTTATCGCTCTCATGTGACAACAATGGAAAAGTGACTGATTGAAATAGCATTTAAAAGTACCACATGATGCCACCTGCTCTTGCTCCAGGAGGAGAACAATCCCATGCCTGTATCTAGCTAGAGTTTAATGGGAAAAAATTTTAGACAAGTTTGATAGGAAAAAAAAGTGAATTTGGATTTGGGTGACTTTCATTTTTTAATATTTTATTGATTCTTTGTGAGTTTTTATATCACCCCAACCTCACTCATTTCCCATGCAACCTCCCCTCCAAAAGAGAATAAGATAGAATTAAAAGCAAAGAGCTCTTGTCCTGGAAGTTATCATGTGTCACAGTGTGTCACAAAGTATATTGGGTGACTTTCATTATCTAAAATCCTTAAGAGACTTTCTTGGAGTTTAATAAAAACTGTGCATAATGTTCTGTGGAATGGATCTGCTTTGGTTTTTTGTTTAGAAACAAATAAAACTAGATGAATTATTAATGTAAAGCAAATTGTTTCTGTACATTTAAAGTCACTTTTTATTTCATGCATATATCTGTATTAAGATCTTAAGGGTGTTTTACTGTGGATTATGGAACAGTTGGAATGGCATCTAAGGAACCATCAAAGGATGCTTAGTGTGGTTTGGGAAAAGCAAAGAATGGTCCAAATGCAATCACAAAATGAACCTGTAGAATTCCAGGTAAGGACCACCAGACCCCTCTCTCTTCTAACACCCATTACAGACTATGGTTTCCAAGGTCTTTCACAGTTCTGGTAATTCCCTAGAACCCTCTGAAAAGTGCTACAGTCATTACTGTGGTTCAGTACACTATAAAGTAGGGTACTCAAGGTTTCCAGAAATGGGGCTTCCAAGTCATCTCCTTATAGACTTTTAAGCAGTGTTAACTTTCTTGGCAATAACATCAACAGTAGCAGGAGTACTGAAATTCTGGATGTTCCCTTTGAGTCCTGGTGTCCCTGAGGTTTTATTATGGGGACATGGCCAGCTGCAAACATGGCTGACCTTTGTTCTCTAGTCCTTCAGAGGGAAAGTTAATTCCATGTGGCTCAAAGAAAGCCTCCATCATGTGGTCCAACACTGCCCCTTAAATATTTAAGGCATCTTCAACTCCATTTCTCATAGGTTTATTAACTCAATGTTATCATAATATTTGATTACATATCAGAATGGGATCAACATGATATATCATATTATGGCCATGGAACAATTCTATTCCATTACAAAACAAATCCATAGAACTACCAAAGTATCTGCTGTCCTTCACAACACAATTGACCCTTACCCACATAGTAGGCCAATTATGGACATGTATCATTACAGTTGACCATAATTTAATTGATTCTAGGATCCAAGTCAGCAGTCCAATGCAACAAAGCCCCTCTCTACCTAATTTCATAATCTTTTATTAAAAACCATTTTTATAATGTGCTATCAAATAGCTGGACCTTCCTCCTTCCTTCATGGAGGACAAAGGTACCATTTGAAATGTTTCCTATGTCTGATAACTGGACTGCCAAATGTCTTATTTTGACCTATTCCTGAAGACAGGTTTAGTACAACATAAGTTACAAGTTTCCCTACAGCATTTCCATAGATGGGAGAGGCTTAAGATACGGGAACAAGCCTTTGGGCACCAACCACTAGAATGAAGAGTTACTTCCTCATGCTTACAAAATTCCATGTATTAAAATGTTCAAGAGGACATTAGGATTAGGTATCAACCTTTCCCAAAACAAAATCATAATATCCATTATATCGTAATTGCCATGAGTTGTTTCTGTTCCTCCCAGACCCCTCTGCAGACCCAAGCATGTCTGTCTCAAAGTGTCCTCCAAGGCATCCTTTTCTGTAAATGGGCTACCCTCTTACCTCTGGGACAGGAAAAAAAGTGAACAATGAAATATCCCAAGAGGAAAACTACTTTTTGTGCCTTGAGAAAAGTCAGAAGGTAAACCATTTCCCTTCTTACTGTCCATCCCATGATATGAAAGTGTGCCATGGAAAGGACAAACTAAGTCCAGCCGTGGGAAGTTCGCTGGTGGAGAAAAGGCTCAATAGGGGTTGCTAGCTGACTTCCTCAACTTCCCCAGCCAGTTTGTGAGAGGTGTTGTGAGAATCCACTTTGACACGCTCTCTGGCTACTACTACCTGTTCACTTCAAAGCCTCGCCAGAGGGAACTCTGCTCCATATGGGAACTCCATCTGTCTGTCTCAAAATGGTTTCCCAGTCCACTTCTGCTGCATGATATGTGTGTGTGTGTGTGTGTGTGTGTGTGTGTGTGTATGTATGCGTTCATGAGCGCGCATGCCCTATTCATAAGGTTTTGCTATCTTCTTGATGCTTTCTATTTATTCTTTTACTTTGCCCTGATGGCACCCCTAATAAACTCACTAGTTTAAAAACCAAACCTTCTGGTCCTTGCTGCTTTGCTGTGACAGACTCCTAGTTTGTCTGTTCCTGTGAAGACACCATATCCAGATGCATCCTAGAGGACCCGCTGCACTCACAGGAGTTGGACTCGCTGCACTCAGAATAGTTGGACCCCTTGCACAAAGTGCAGTTGAGCAGTTGAAGACCCTCTGCACTCAGAGCAGTCGAGGATCAGCTGCACTCAGGGTTGTTGAACAACAGCTTGACTGCTCCACTGAAGATCCAACAGTCTGAAGGCCTCCCAGGAGATCTGCTGCAGCCAGGGCAATACATCAGCAGCTTCTCTGGCCCTGTGAAGACCCCCAGTTGGAAGGCCCCATAAGTGGTCTGATACAGCCAGGGCCACAGGCCTACTGGGAGACCTGAATCAAACCAGGGACAAAAGAGAAAGACTCCATACAGTTACTCAGACCAACAAACACCAGGGATATCCAGATGGTAAAAGGCAAGTATAAGACCATGAGCAACAGAAGCCAAAATATGTGGGAATCACCAGAACCAAGTTCTCCTACCACAGCAAGCCCTGAATACACCAACACACCTGAAAATCAGGAAGCAGTCTTAAAATCCTATCTCATGAAGATAATAGAGTCCTTTAAGGAGGTTATCAATAACTCACTGAAAGAAATACAGGAAAACACAGGTAAACAGCTGAAGGAATTGAATAAAGCAATCTAAGACCTAAAAATGGAAGTAGAAACAATAAAGAAAACACAAATGGAGGCAAACCTGGAAATGGAAAATCTAGGAAAGGAGTCAGGAATTATAGATGTAAGTATTACCAGCAGAATACAAGAGATAGAAGAGAGAATCTCAGGTGTAGAAGATACGGTAGAAGAGATTGACACAACTGTCAAAGAAAATTCAAAACATAAAAAACTCCTAACCCAAAGCATCCAGGAAATTCAGGGCACAATGAAAAGACCAAATATAAGAATAATCAGAATAGAGGAGAATGAAGATTCCCAGCTTAAAGGACCTGAACATGTCTTCAACAAAATCATAGAAGAAAACTTCCCTAACCTGAAGAAAGAGATGGCCATAAAGGTACAAGAAACCTATAGAACACCAAATAAATGGGACCAGAAAAGAAAATCTTCTTGTCACATAATTATCAAAACACTAAATGCAGAAAACGAACAAACAAAAAAAGACTATTAAAAGCTTCAAGGGAAAAAGGCCAAGTAACATACAAAGGTAGACCTATCAGAATTACACCAGACTTCTCAACAGAGACTATGCAAGCCAGAAGAGCCTGATCAGAGGTCATGCAGACTCTAAGAGAACAGAAATGCCAGCCCAGACTACTATACCCAGCAAAACTCTCAATCAACATAGATGGAGAAACCAAAATATTGCAAGACAAAACTAAATTCAAACAGTATCGATCTACCAACCCAGTCCTACAGAGGATCCTTGAAGGAAAATTCCAACACAAGGAAGGTACCTGCACCAAAGAAAGGACATGACACTAAGCATCTCACAACAAAGTCAAAAGCAGAGCCACGGCACATAAAGCCACCTACAAAAACAAACATATCAGGAACCAAGAGTCATCACTCTTTAATATCTCTCAATATTAATGGACTCAATTTCCTAATAAAAAGACATAAGCTAACAGACTGGATATGCAAACAAGATCCAGCATTTTGCTGCATACAAGAAATACACCTCAATAACAAAGACAGGCACTATCTCAGAGTAAAAGGATGGAAAAAGGTCTTCCAAGCAAATGGTCCCAGGAAACAAGCAGGGGTGGCCATCCTTATATCCAATAAAATTGACTTTCAACCAAAAGTTATCAAGCATGATGAAGAAAGACGTTTCATATTCATCAAAGGGAAAATCCACCAAGAGAAAGTCTCAATTCTGAACATCTATGCTCCAAATGCAAGAGCACCCAAATTCAAAAAAGAAACTTTACTAAAGGTTAAAATACATATCGAACCCCACACAATAATAGGGGGAGATTTCAACATCCCACTCTCACCAATGGACAGGTCATTGAAACAAGTCATCCTTAGATGCAGAGACACAGTGAAACTAAGAGAGGTTATGAACAAAATGGATTTAACAAATGGTTTATGAACAAAATGGATATCTACAGGACATTTTACCCTAAAACAAAAGAATGCACATTTTTCTCAGCACCTCATGGTACCTTCTCCAAAATCAACCATATAATTAGTCACAAAACAACCCTCAACCAATACAAGAAGATTGAAATAATACCATGCATCCTATCACATCACCACGGCCTAAGACTGGTCTTAAGTAACAGCAAAAACTACAGAAAGCCCACATACATGTGGAAACTGAACAACTCTTTACTCAATGATAACTTGGTCAGGGAAGAAATAAAGAAATAAAAGACTTCCTGGAATTTAATGAAAATGTTGACACATCATACCCAAACTTATGGGACACAATGAAAGCAGTGCTAAGAGTAAAGTTCAGAGCACTAAGTGTCCTGGTAAAGAAACTGGAGAGGTCTTACACTAACAACTTAACACAACACCTGGGAGCTCTAGAACAAAAATAAGCAAACTCACCCAAGAGGACTAGAAGGCAGGAAATAGTCAAGCTCTGGGCCTAAATCAACCAAATAGAAACAAAGAAAACAATACAAAGAATAAGGAAAACCAAAAGCTGGTTCTTTGAGAGAATCAACATGATAGATAAACCCTTAGCCAAACTAACTAAAGGGCTGAGAGGCAGCATCCAAATTAACAAAATCAGAAATGAAAAGGAAGACATAACAGAAATGGAGGAAATGAAAAAAATCATCAGATTCTTCTACAAAAGCTTATACTCAACAAAACTGAAAAATCTAGAGAAAATGGATGGTTTTCTAGACAGATTGCACATACCAAAGTTAAGTCAAGAGAAGGCAAACTGTCTAAACAGGCCCATATTGCACAAGGAAATAGAAGAAGTCATTAAAAACCTCCCAACCAAAAAAAGCCCACGGCCAAATGGATTTAGTGCAGAATTCTACCAGACCTTCAAAGAAGACCTGATAACGATTTTCCTCAAAATATTCCATAAAATAGAAAGAGAAGGAACACTACCTAACTTGTTCTATGAAGCCACAATTACTCTGATATGTAAACTACACAAGGACCCAACTGAAAAAGTAAATTTCAGACCAATTCACTTATGAATATTGATGCAAAAATAATCAATAAAATTCTTGCAAACAGAATCCAAGAACATGTCAAAACTGTCATTCATCACGATCAAGTTGGCTTCATCCCAGGGACACAAGGTTGCTTTAATATATGAAAATCCGTTAATGTAATCCTCTATATAAACAAACCCAAAGGAAAAAAAATCACATGATAACCTCCTTAGATGCAGAAAAAGCATTTGATAGAATATAATCCCCCTTCATGTTAAAAGTATTGGAGAGGGCTGGAGAGATGGCTCAGTGGTTGAGAGCACCGACTACTCTTCCGAAGGTCCTGAGTTCAAATCCCAGCAACCACATGGTGGTTCACAACCATCTGTAATGAGATCTGACATCCTCTTCTGGTGCATCTGAAGACAGCTACAGTGTACTTAGGTATAATAATAAATAAATATTAAAAAAAAGCATTGGAGAGATCAGGAATTCAAGTCTCATACCTAAACATAATAAAAGTAATTTACTGAAAACCAACAGCCAATATCAAATTAAATGGAGACATAACTGAAGCAATTTCACTGAAATTGGGGATAAGACAAGGATGCCCACTTTCCCCATATCTATTAAATACAGTACTTGAAGTGTTAGTTAGAACAATAAGACAATAAAAAGAGACCAAGGGAATAAAAATTGATAACAAACAAAGATATTACTATTTACAGATAATATGATAGTATAAATAAGCAATCCAAAAAATTCTACCAGAGAACTCCAGCTAATAAACAAATTCAGCAAAGTGGTCAGATATAAAATTAACTCAAATAAATCAGTAGCCTTCCTTTATACAAATGGTAAAAAAGCTAAGAAAGAAATTAGAGAAACAACTCCCTCCACAATAGCCACAAATAGTATAAAATATCTTGGGGTAACTCCAACCAAACAATGAAAGACCTGTATGACAATGACTTCAAGTCTTTCAAGAAAGAAATCAAAGAAGATCTCAGAAAATGGAGAGATCTCCATGTTCATGGATTGGCAGAATTAACATAGTAAAAATGGCCATCCTACCAAAGACCAAATCTATAGATTTAATGCAGTCCCCAACAAAATCCCAACATAGTTCTTCAAAGACATGGAAAGAACAATTCTCAACTTCATCTGGAAAAAAACCCCAGAATAGTGAAAACAATTCTTAACAATAAAAGAACAGCTGGGGGAATCACCATCCCTGACCTCAAGCTTTACTACAAAGCAATAGTGATAAACATTGCATGGTATTGGTACAGAGACAGACACATTGATCAATGGAATAGAATTGAAGACCCAGAAATAAAATCACACACTTATGGACACTTGATCTTTGACAAAGAAGCCAAAAATATAAAATGGATAAAAGAAAGCATCTTCAATAAATGGTGCTAATATAACCTGCTGTCCCTATGTAGAAGAATGAAAGTAGACCCATATTTGTCACCTTGTACAAAGCTCAAGTCCAAGTGGATCAAGAACCTCAACATAAAACCAGAAACACTGAATCTAATAAAAGATAAAGATGGAAAGAGTCTTGAACTCATTGGCCCAGGGGGAAATTTCCTAAACAGAACTTCAATGGCTCAGACTCTAAGATCAAGAATTGATAAATGGGACCTCATGAAACTGGAAAGCTTCTGTAAGGCAAAAGACATAGTCAATAAGACAAATCAGCAACCTACAGATTGGGAAAAAAACTTCACTAACCCCACATCCTATAGAGAGTTAATATACAAATTAGATAAAGAACTCAAGAAGTTAGTCACCAAAAAAAAAAAAAAAAAAAAAACAAACAAACAAACAAACAACTCAATCAAAAAATGGGGTATAGAACTAAACTGAGAATTCACAACTGTGGAATCTTGAATGGCTGAGAAGCACCCAAAGAATTGTTCAAAGTCCTTACTGATCAGAGAAATGCAAATCAAAATGACCCTAAGATTCCTCCTTACACCAATCAGAATGGCTAAGATCAAAACACATGGCGAGGATGTGGAGAAAGAGGAACACTCCTCCGTTGCTGGTTGGACTGGTACAACCATTTTGGAAATCAATCTGGAGGTTCCTCAGAAAATTGGAAATAGATCTACCAGAAGACCCAGCAATACCATTCTTGGGAATATACCCAAAAGATGCTCCACCATGCCACAAGGGCACGTGCTCCACTGTGTTCGTAGCGGCCTTATCTGTGATAGCCAGAAGCTGGAAACAACCCAGATGTCCCAGGACAGAAGAATGGATACAGAAAATGTGGGATCATTTACACAATGGAATACTACTCAGTTATTAAGAATGAGGACATCCTGAGTTTTGCAGGCAAATGGATGGAACTAGAAAATATCATCCTGAGTGATGTAACTCAGACCCAAAAGGACATGCACGGTATATACTAACTAATAAGTGGATATTAGTCACAAAAAAGTACAGAATACCCAAGATACAGTCCACAGAACTCAAAAAGGTCAACAAGCTGAAGTGCCCAAGTGAGGATGCCTCAGTCCCACTAGGGAGAGAGAAGAAAGTCATTCTAAGTGGGGAGGGAGAGAAGGACCTGGGAGGGAAAGTGGACAGGGGAGGGTAGTGGGTGGGGAAAGAGGAATATGATCTTGTATTGGGTGAGGGAAAAGGACTGAAGCCCTGAGGGCTAGCAGGAAGAATGGAAACAGGCAACCTGGGGAGATATGACATTGGGGGACCCCCCTAAGAATGCACCAGAGACATGGAAGGTGAGAGACTCTCAGGACTCAAAGGAGGGACCTTAAATGAAATAGCCAACAGTAGGAAAAGGGAATTTATAGGGCCCACCTCTAGCAAGAAGACAAGATATCAAGTGAGGGATGGGGTTGCCATCCTACAGTCATGACTCTGACCCATAGTGGTTCCTGTCTGAAAGAATTACAGTGATGGAAATGGAGAGGAGCCTCAGGAAAAGAAGTTTCTGTGACAGGCCCAAAGTAAGCCCAAGGCCTGACACTATTACTGAGGCTATGGAGCACTACAAAAGGGGATCTATCATGACTGCCCTCCTAAAGATTCAACAAGCAGCTGAAAGAATCAAATGCCGATATTTGCACCCAACAAATGGACAGAAGCAGCTGGTGCCTGTTATTGAATTAGGGAAGGCTGAAAGAAGCTGAGGAGACGGATGATCCTCAGGAGGACCAGTAGTCTCAGTCAACCTGGATCCCCAAGATCTCTCAAACATTGGACCACCAACCAGGCAGCATACACCAGCTGATATGAGGCCCCCAACACATATACAGCAGANGACTGCTGGGTCTGTGTTTATTCAGAGATGATACACCTAACCCTCAAGAGATTGGAGGCCACAGGGAGATTAGAGGTAAGTTGGGTTGAGGGTGGGGATATCCACATGGGGACAGGTGGGTGGAGAGGAGGTATGGGATGTGAAACAGTCGGAGGGTGGATCAGGGTGAAGGGATAAATTATGTGGTGTAAAAATTAATTAATTAATTAGTCAATAAAAAAGAAAAACAAAACAAAACATTGGCTCTTGCAGATCATTCTCCAGACCATACAATATTGCCCAGCTGAGTTTGTTGAATGTGTCTACCTCACCAATTTCTCAAAACACTTATCACCTATCTTCCATCTTTTACCTTCCTCTGATCTTCTCATTCTAAAGTGCATTTTCCCAAATGCCACTGCTCATGAAAATATATTTAGCTTGTCTCATGAAACAGAACAGAAACTCTCTCTGTTAATCCCCTTTTCTGTCTTGTAGATCAGTTTCCCACCACTTACATTGCCATTGTATAATAACCCCATGAATACAGTTACTTTACATTTATCATATCAAAACTGCTGGATCCATCACACTCAGGTGGAAGAGGTGGAACTGGGAGTCACAGCTAAATAAAATGTGGTGTGGGTATGCTTCAGATCTCCCATGGCCTTCACTGAATACCAGGCTCTTGCCAATGGAATGTCTTCTGGTACCCATAGCCCTGATAATGTCAAGAATCTGTGGTCCTTTCCTGCTCTGTTTGTTAGACTTTATATTCAGAAAACAAAAGTAGCGTGTGTTAGTGCATAATGAGTTGTGGTGCATCAGGAAAGCCACTGCTATATTTTATCCACTATCGTCAGGAATCTTTCTAAACATCTGATCATCCAAATATTTATGCACACAGTCAGCTAGGACTTGTATACCACATGGTCCATAGAGGAGTTGGGAACAGTTCCCAGAAATTCCTTCCCAAATGATAACCTGTGTAAGACAAGCAATCTGAAATATTAGTCCAAAGATACTTTCACATGATTACAGTTCTGCCCATTCTTTTACCACAAGTTCTATTTATTATCTTACTGGATGATCAGCATTTCTAAGAGGAGAAATACTCAAGTTTGTGGCTTATCTTCAACATTGTTGAGTTGTTAAAGATAAGATGCTAGGGGCAAACATACCTGTACTTCCTGGGTATGCATATAATTCTAATGGTAACATACACTTTTAATGTATATATAGTATGCCTTATGTACATTATATATGTATATAAAATAATGCACAATGAGATTAAATTAAATATAAGAAAAAGTGGTGCAAGGCATGATGAACAGATATGTGAAGCTGTTACTGGCACAACCCAGAATGCTGCTTGATAGAAAATGTTTTAACATGTAAAGTAGACTTAAAAATAACCTTGTAAAGTACAGTACTATAAACACATAAGCTACATAAATTATTTATTATCGTTGTCAAACGTAGCGTGCCGTACCATCCACCATTACAAGATGGCACTGACTTCTGCTGTCCATCTGGTAAACAACTCACTTGCCGCCTTAGGACAGACATGCACAGTTCTACATAGCCATAACTCAGCACAGCCCTCACTGCCCAGCCTCATGTTAATGAGGTGATTCCTTTCCTAGCCTATCCCGTAGTGACAACAAGGCACAGAGCACCCAGGCAATGAACATTCCAGTATATAGGGTGGCCGCCCTGGTCCACTGGGGTCCCCGTACCATCATGAAAAGAGTTCCTGAATAAAGTGCTGTTGAGAAGGATCTTCGGTGTTGCATCGTTTTTGCTGGCCAAGCATGGTCACTTCAGCTGGTGGCCCGTACGGGGACCTGAGGAAGACCCTCGCAGATCCAGAACTCTTCAGTACCAGGATGATGGTACCGGTAGGTTCCCTAGAGAAATTAGGGATAATAAGGCTCTCCGGAGATAAGCGGAGACAATAAAGATCCCAGGTTCTTGGGACTATAAAGTTCACGGGATTGTGACTATGTGGGATTACCTCCTTAGCTACTCGGTCCTGGCAGTGGTAGTGTTGGTTTTGTTTTTTTTCTTTGTACTTGTTGCTGCTTTTGCTTGAATTGCCACTGTCCTAGCCCCTTCTAGTGGCTCTCAAGGACGTGCTAGAACAGCGCAAGCTGAAAATAGACAAGAAAACTCTTTCCTCCTTCCTTGCCAAATGTGATCACTGCACCCCTTGTTTTGAGATCTCGGGCTCGTTAACTGTGGGATCGTGGGAAAAACTGGGATGAGACCTGGACCGAGAGGCAGAAAAACAAAAACTGAGACCAGGCATGAAACTCATATGGCGTATGATCCGTGCTTGCCTGAGTGATCAAAGATGTGCAGAGGCAGTTAAGACAGAGCAAAGAGCACTCAAAGAACATTGAGACAGCTTCTCAGAAGGAGAAAAACAGCCTATCACAAGGAGAAGGAAAGCGAAACCAAAGCTAAGGGAGAGAGGAGCAGAAGCTAGCGGAGGGGGGTCATTCCTTTACCCTTCCCTTAGGGAGCTGACCTTGGAAGACAACACAGAGCTCAGTAGCAGTGGGGAGGAAAAATTGGAAGACGAGGCAGGGCACCATGAAGATGATAGATACAGCCCTGACCCTCCACAAGCAAATGTAGGGACTATAAAAATTAAGAAAAGGACCAAGCCATCAACCCCTCCCCCTTATACACCCTCTAAGGGAGAGGGTACATCCTTTTGTCCACAGATGCAGAGGGAAGTTTGTGGCACCTTCCCAGTATTCTTAGATGTCAACCAGCAAAGAATCCACGAGCCGCTTGACTTTAAGACAGTAAAAGTTTTGACAGAATCAGTAAGGACTTATGGCTTGAATGCCGCTTTTACCGTGGCTCAAGTCGAGGCATTGGCTCACTATTGCATGACTCCTGGAGATTGGGGAGGCCTGACAAGGGCCTGTTTAAGCCCTAGGCAGTATTTAGATTGGAAGGCATTTCTTTATGAATTTGCTAACGCCCAAGCAGCAACCAATCTCACTACAGGTGTAGCACCTCAGATGCATTGGGACGCTGATATGC
>NC_034604.1:9503938-9505758 GCF_900095145.1 Mus pahari | reverse complement strand
TGCCTTTAGAAAAGGGAAAGAGTAGGCCAGGTATGTGTCCCAGATGTAAAAAGGGCAATCATTGGGAAAATGAATGTAGATCTACCAAGACTCTAGATGGCCAGCCCCTACAACCCGGGTACGGTGGAGCACGGCCAAAATATGGGCAGAAGGGCCCTCAATCCCAGGGACCTCGAATATATGGGGCCATGAGCGAGAGAGAACAGAATCAACAGGAGTGGTGGCCCTCCCTTCGTCATCTGAGGGACTGAGGCAAGCCACTGCGGGCTCCACAGGATTGGACCTCTGCTCTACCACCAGACTCATACTAACACTACAAATGGGGGTTCAATTAATAGAAATGGATTTTCAAGGACCACTCCCCCCATACGGTGGTCTTCTTCTGCCTTAAAAGGTCTGATTGTTATCCCTGGCTCATTGACCTCGATTATACTGGTGTAGTTAAGATAATGGTAGAATCACCCTGGGAGATGGAATTGCTCAATTATTATTATTACCAAGTAAGCATAAACTTTTCCCTGCTAGTTCCAGGATTCGTAGAGAGGAGGGATTCAGATCTACTGGAAATAACTTCACCTATCTTTCTATGGATATGGATAGATGCCCTGTTATAGAAATCCAGATTGAAGGAAAGATTATTTTAGGACTCCTAGATACTGGGGCAGACAAAAGTATAATACCCATCAAAGATTGGTCCATGGGTTGGCCACTCCAGACATCAGATCAAACCCTCAGAGGACTGGGTTTTGAAAGTTCCCCTAAGGTGAGTGCTAGAGAATTGACATGGAGAGACAAGGAAGGAAGGAAAGGAAAAATACAACCCTACGTCCTTGATTTGCCAATCTCCTTATGGGGACNAGATCTGTTAAAGGACATGGGAATTAGACTTACCAATGAATACTCTGAAATTTCCCAATGTATTATGAAAAAAATGGGACATGTTCCTGGAAAGGGCATAGGGAAGCATTTACAAGGGAGAGTAGAACCAGTACACCAGACAAGCAACATTGGTAAGCAGGGCCTGGGTTTTTCCTAGGGGTCACTGGGGGAGGCATTCCTATTAGTTGGAAAATGGAGAAGCCAGTATGTGGGTTCCTCAGTGGCCTCTGTCCTCTGAAAAATTATTGGCAGTTAAACAGCTAGTGCAGGAACAGTTGGAACAGGGACATATCAAACCCTCAACATCGCCATGGAATACCCCAATTTTGTTATTAAAAAGAAGTCAGGAAAATGGAGACTTTTACATGACCTCAGGGAAACAAATTTACAAATGCAGGTTATGGGACCTATACAACGAGGTTTACCTCTGCTTTCTAGCCTGTCCCAGGATTGGCAGATTATTAGCATAGATATAAAGGACTGTTTCTTTTCCATTCCATTAGCTTCTCAAGATTGTGTTAGGTTCGCCTTTACAGTCCCTTCCANCAATCATGAGGAACCCGATCAAAGATATGAATGGGTAGTCCTACCCCAAGGGATGGCTAATAGCCCCACCATGTGTCAACTATTTGTTAGTCAGGCCATTGCTCCTCTTCGGCAGTTTTATTCAAAGATTAGATGTGTACATTATATGGATGATATACTGTTGTGTGCCAAAGAAAATGAAGTACTTGAAAAGGCCTATGGGAAGCTGGTAAATTGCTCCAATACCACGGCCTACATATTGCCCCAGAGAAGGTACAAAAAAGGACCAATGATTGAATATTTAGGAGCACAGATTCGACTACAGTCCATCTCATCACAAAAAGTAGAAATCAGAAAAAATAGACTACAAACCTTAAATGATTTTCAAAAATTGTTAGGTGATATTAATTGGCTAC
>NC_034604.1:9496388-9503023 GCF_900095145.1 Mus pahari | reverse complement strand
GCAGTATTGTCCTTGAATGCAGAGAATGTGTTACTTTTTTACACCCACCACATATTGGGATAAATCCTCGCGGTCTTCTGCCATTAAAGGTGTGGCAAATGGATGTAACACATATTCCTTCTTTTGGGACACTTAAATATGTCCATGTTTCTGTAGACACCTGTTCTGGTGTCATACATGCCATACCTATGACCAGTGAGAAGATGCGCAACGTCATCACCCACTGTTTGGAGGCCTGGGCTGTGTGGGGTAAACCAGAACAATTAGAAACAGATAATGGTCCAGCATATATGGCACAATCTTTTGCTACCATCTGCACACAAATGAAGGTTACCCATGTTACTGGCTTGTCGTATAATCCGCAAGGACAAGGCATCGTTGAACATGCCCATTGCACACTGAAAGAAATCATACAAAAACAGAAAGGGAGAATAGGCTCAGGCTGTACCCCCAAGGAACAACTACCCCTTGCTCTCTTCACCTTAAATTTTTTGATTCTTGATGATGCTGGCCGTTCTGCCACGGATCGGCACATGAGCCAGACCAGTGTCCATAATGACTATGTCAGATGGAAGGATATCCTGTCTGGCATATGGTATGGCCCAGATCCCATGATCGCAAGATCTAGGGGAGTGCTTTGTATTTTTCCACAGAACTGATCAGATCCTGTTTGGGTGCCTGAGAGATTGACAAGAAAATCATCACAACACAATGCGGACCCTCCCTCTAATGCTGACATTGATGACAACCTGGAGACTGGTGACCACAGATAAGATAACCTTGTGGGCTCTTGCTAAGATCTGGCCAGTGCCCCTGTCTATTCATACTAATTCTACCCTCCTTCCAACTTTTTTTTTTCTACGTCATGTTTTAACAATTTGCCATGTATCATTCCCTCCGGGGAAGCCCCTCAAAGGTATAGTGCCTCCAATTACTCCTTATCAGGCACTCTATGTTTTACAAAATATTCTTCACTCCCATGCATTTGGTTAAGAAATGGTATAACTGCTAATTGGGAGGATCCTATGAGATTTTCTCAAGTGAATAGCGCCATACTCTCAGCAGTTTTGTCACAAGTCTCTTCTGGAGCCCTCACCAGCAGTGGATCAGCATCCAATAATGAGTCTGTTGATTTTAATATTACTACATTGGTGATGCTTCATTTGGGGCTCTGCCCTTCTGGGCCTGGACAATCAAATATTAGATTTTGGCATTACAGCTGCCATTGTCTCTGCCATAGTTATTTCTGCTGCAGCAGCTACTATAGCTGCCATAGCTATGACCAACCAGGTTCAAACTGCTAATATAAACTATAAATAAATAACTATAAATAAAATAGTTGAAAAGACAGCTCTGGCCCTACAAACGCAAAGTAATTATAATGCCCATATAGAATCAAGCAGCCTTTTGGTGAATCAAAGAGTAGATGTAATTCAAGAAGAAATAGATGCTTTGCATAAGATGATTCAATTATCTTGTGTACATGCTTTAAAGGGCTTGTGTGTTATCCCAATAAAAGCTAATTTTACTTCTCTTAAAGAAAAACAGTTAGCGCTCAGTATTTACTTAAAAGGAAATTGGTCTGCTCAAGGAGAAATTATTATTAAACAGCTTGTTTTTCAGATAGCCTCAATCAATGCAACGAGATTGGATCCAATTACCCTCAGAGACTTCACATCATGGATCACCCAAGCCTTTTCTTGGATTAAGAAGTGGGCAGCCATGGCTGCCATGGCTGCTATTATGTGTCTGGCCACATTCATCTGCCTATGGTGCTTCTGTCACTTAAAAAGGGATCATGCCAGACATAAGGCTGTGGTCTATCAGGCTCTTGTAGCAATGGACAGTGGAGAAGAGCCTGCTGTGTGGCTTGCCTCACTAAAAGGGGATTGAGGCCACCCTTGTGTGCATAAGTATGAATGATGGTGAGCCGGTGTACAGGCCAGTACTCTATTTTGGGTGTGATCTTCAGTCGCTAAAGTAGGGACAGGTTCACCAGCTCAGGGCTACAACAACCCTGACAGTCAGGTTACTATGAGATGCCAGGCAGAACACTGCACAGAGGACAGCTAATAACCAGCTTAGCGCCCTCTGGAGTATATGTCTGATTGCATAAAGGTGGTGTGTCCAAGAAGCCTTTCCCCAGAAAATTGACACAGGTGCTGGTCAAGGTCTGGCTGGGCGAGGAACCCAGATGAAGGCTTTGTACAAAGCCCTTTCTCCTTCACATCTTTGGGGAATCAGACCTCTATCTTCACCCATGTGTTGACCAGTGGCTCATGTTTTCCACTTCAATGTGGTACCCTTCCAACAGTTGAGGTTGCTCCCTTATGGAGTTACATGGTCTGTTGCCTGTGTCGAGTGTGTGATCTGCACATAAAACAAAAAGGGGGGAGATGTAGCGCACCGTACCATCCGCCATTACAAGATGGGGCTGACTTCCACTATCCATCTGGTAAACAACTCACTTGCCGCCTTAGGACAGACATGCACAGTTCTACATAGCCATGACTCAGCACAGCCCTCACTGCCCAGCCTTATGTTAATGAGGTGATTCCTTTCCTAGCCTATCCCGTGGTGACAACAAGGCACAGAGCACCCAGGCAGTGAACACTCCAGTATATAGGGCAGCTGCCCTGGTCCATTGGGGTTCTCTAACCATCATGAAAAGAGTTCCTGAATAAAGTGCTGTTGAGAAGGATCTTCGGTGTTGCATCATTCTTGCTGGCCAAGCAAGCACGGTCGCTTCAGTCAAATATTATGTACTGTACATTTTTGTGCATTGTACAAGTCTTTGTTTTTATCTGAGTGGGAAAGCTGGATGTTCACTTCCCCCAGCACCATCTGATACAGGTGAGCACTGTTGTTTGTAGCCAGCCTTTGCTACTGTGTGGGCTCTTCTGTTCTCCACCCCCTTTCTTCAACTCTTTCAACACCCTAACACTAGATAGGAGAAAAAGGATAGAGAGGAGAGGGAAGAAATCCACAAATAAAGTTAGGGGTGGAAAGGTGATGTTATTGTTAGACTATGTCCTGATAATTAGTAGTGTCGACTTCCTTGGGGCAAGTTTAATCTTCACTGTCAGGATATCTAATTTTTCTTGTTGTTTCTTCTTTGTGCACAGCTACTCAACAAACTGCTACCAAAAACAACCAATCAACACCCATCCCACTTCTTGGTGCCCTAGTATTTATATACCCTCCAAAAAGTCCCCAGAGTTCCAAATGTCATGCCATCATAGAAACTATCAACAGCTGGTAAGATCACACCCCACCAGAGCATGAAGCAAATCACAGTCAGCTGCTGCGGACAGTCCGAATCAGGCCCCACGTCCCATAGCTGGGATTAAAACAAAAACATTCTTATAATATTTCCATGTTTTTTTCTAGGAAACTACAACTCTACAACTGTCACTATAGCAGTTGCTCTGTGAACTCATGATGGGTGTGGTATTACTTAGGTGGTAGGGCTTTTTAGGTGGGTTATAATTTTGTGAATGACACTGTAGGTACTCTATCCTTGTCCAGCATGTTGTTGTGTGGTAAGGAACTGTCATAGGATTTTCCCTGTCCAAGTACATTAGTGTGGAGGAGGCCTGTGATTGGACAGGGAAAAGGGAGGCAGAGCTAAGGGTTGAAGAGACAGCATCTCAAGAGAAATAAGAGGAGAAGGAGAATAGAGAGAGATGTGGACCAGCATGACTTGAAATAGCCACAGGTAGTTATGATATCATAAGTTTAGAATAATTGGGATAAAGCTTATATCATTATCAATTGGCTCTGAAATTATTGTGTTGGCATCTTGTAAATTGTGATTTTATTGATACATAAATCTGACTAGTTAACTATAAGCTTTAAGAGTTTTGATTTTTACTGGGTTACTGGGTATTGTGATATCTAACCACGAGGTTGGCAGTTCAGTTTTGTTACTGAAATGTGGGCTAGAACTGGTGGGACCCCACCAGGGCATAGTGTTGTGGCCCGCTGGTACTGGCACTAGAGCAGGAATGTGCTGGCTCATTTTTAATATTTCTGCAACACAGAACAGTTTTCAGATTTCCCTCATTATAACACATTTGTTCATGTATATATTACCCCACTGCTATACTGCCTTCTCTGTGTCACTTCTTTTTACACGAGCTTTCTGTTTCTTCAAGGAATGTTTCAGAAATTCATGTACTCATTTCATATCATCTGCTCAGACATTCTAACCTAGTCTAGATTGTCGCATTCATCCACCAACACTGCATGTCTCTATCTTCCCAGTCTAACTTATGACTTCATTCACAGATTTGGAAGCACAATTCACATATTAATAAGCCCCCACAATTCTTTCCCTCTGCCAATTCAACACATTCAATTTCAACAAATCACGTTTATTTGGAGGGTAATTTGAAACCATTGACAACATATCAGCTAAAAAGTTTTCTTAGAGTTTTCAGATCTACCGCCCACATTCAGAATGCTTTACCTACTACATGGCAGCTATGCCCACACCCAGTTATAACCTCCAGGTGATGCTAACTTAGAGACCCCCAGAAATGCCCATATCTGGCAGCATAGCCTTGACTCTTGAGAAATGCTCCTGTAGCCTTTCAGTGGCTATGATAAAGCAATTGCCTGAACAAAAGCAACTTAGGGGAGGAAAGCGCATATTTAGCATTGGCTTACACTTCAAGGTCACAATCCATGGCTGAATTAGCTCAGGGCAGGAACTCAAGCAGTAATGTGATGCAGAAACCATGCACTGCTGCTTGCTGGCCTACTCTCCAGCTCCCACTGGCTCTCACAAGCTGCTACTCAGCTATAGCTTATCTAGGGAATGGTGTAGCTCACAATGGGCTGGGCCCTCCTATATTAGTTAGCAATCAGGGCAGTCCCTCAGAGACAAACCAGGTAGAGACAATTACTCACTTAAGGCTGCTCCCCCTCCACCTCCCCCTCCCCTCTCCAGTCCCAGTTCTAGGCTGTGTCAATTTGACAGCTAATGCTGACTGGGATAAACAATGAAAAACATTATCTGAGACCAATACCTGTCCTGTTTACTGTTCTTTGTTTAGTTAACTGAATGAAGTTTTCTTTACTGCTGATACCCTCACCACTCAGTGAGGTATGTAGGCTGGCACCATTGACATTATACTGGGGACCACATTGATTGTAGGTCCTCCCGAATCAGAATGTATATTTGAACGAAGTCCCTAGACAATGCTTAGTCATCTGAGAACTCACAAGCTCTTCTGAGTAGCTTTGTTCATCACTTCTAACCTGAATCTGCCACCACAGCATCCTTGCCCAGTTCAGAATCTCTCGACATGAAGAAACTGACCGTCAAGGACTGTTTATGTTGCCTGATAGTCACCCTTTCAGAGGAGCCACAGCAATAGCAGCAACCTGACTGCAAACCTTGCAGTAGCCCCACCCAGAATCAGCAGGGTCTGGGCAACAGGTCCCACAGGCCTGATAGACCAGGTCTAGGACAACCTGTTGATCAACCTGTATTAGCTTGTATTTTAGACCAGAGGTTTCACAGACACCTTTCCCTCCAGTATTCACAGTAAAGGAAAACTCCTTAATCTAGGTAATTTATTTAATGAGTAGCTCCAAATATTTGGTTTCAAACTACCAGCAGTCTAATAAAAAAATTACAGGCTAGCTTAATTGCATTTAACCAAGTAGGCCTTGTGAACAATTTCCTCTCATTATTTCTCAATGAAGCATACACCTTTGGCACAGTTCTTGCATTATTAGTAAACTCAAGGAGCAAGTGTTAAAAAAAAAATCTCTGTGCTTCTTGATTTTTTTTTAAATCCTAGTTTATTTGGATTGAGAGATGGATTCCTAGGTAGGAGTGTGTCCTCCTCTTGCTGAAGACCTGAGTTTGGGTCTCAGAATCCAGGTTAGGCAGCTCACAATCACAAACCTGGCCTCTTAAGGCACCTAAACTCCCATGCACATACAACCCTCACATACAACCTGACACAGACACACAATTCAAAATGAAAACAAATTTTTTAAAATATGCATTTAAAATCCTACCTTATTTTTAAAATCCTATCAATGAGACAAAAGGCATTATTACACAAAATAGACTTTTTTTTAAAAAAAAAAAAAGCTTTTTCTTATTAACTTCGAAATTGGTAGATTGGAAAGGTATGTACCATTGAAGGATGTCCCGCAAATGACTGTCGGTCTTAACAAAGCTGATGTGCCTCTCAACAAACGCTTATCATATGGATCATGTTCACTATCATGTTACTTCACCCTTTGTGAGCTAATTCACCTCCTTTGTTTCTGTTTACCCTTTGGAATGGTTCTGGTGTTACTATCTTTAATTTAGAGCGATTGAATCTGTGGTTAAACAGCATGCAATAGTCACAGATTTATGCATGATAGAAGTGGGATGTAGATCCTGGCCTTGGGACAGTAACTCTAGATCTTTCTGCCACATTGCCCTGAACCCTTCTGGTGAGCAAGGTGTGGCTTTAAACCTTACAGTCAACCAGTCCATGTCCTACAGAGCTTACAGTCAACCAGTCCATGTCCTACAGAGCAGTCCTCCGTGGCCTCTGACAACATTCCGACCAATTTTTATTATTATTATTATTATTATTATTATTATTATTATTATTATTATT
>NC_034604.1:9486239-9496377 GCF_900095145.1 Mus pahari | reverse complement strand
GCCTGGGGACTCCCCAGCGAACACCTTTCCACCTCTCCTCAGGCGGGCGGGGAAAGGCGCCGGATGCCGAGTCCCATTCCAACCAATTTTATGGTAGATGGAAAAGCAGCCTGTTGAACTGGTGTCACAGAGCTAATAGGAAGGGTGTGATGAATCATCCACCCACCAGCCTTTCTGTAAATATGTGTATTCTTAATTTGTTTTTTCCTGGGAAGCCCTGTATTATTTGAAAATACCTGTGAAAAATACAGCATCTGGACCCAGCCCTTCAGAGTGGTAGGCTCTCAGCAAGCTCTTGAAAACAGTAGAGGCACACTTGGTAGGACAGGAAGAGGCAAGGATTGCTATCTATTCATTCGACTCAGCTACAGCTAAGGAGAGAGGTCCTGCAAGGCAAAAACCACAAATGTTATCAGATCTCACACGTATCGAGACCTAGAGATGGTTCTTGGAGGAGCTGAAGGAAGAGTTTAGCTTGCATAACTTCCCTCAAGAAGAGGAAGATGGAATGCAAGCTGGTGGAGATGTCCAAGAGTACCCACCCCTCCTCCTCTTCCTTCCTAGAACCTTTTATGCATCTGCAGGAGGGGCAGCCACTGAAATCTGATTTCACATGTTAATTTTTGTGTAAGATCATTGTGAGCCAATCTCTGATTTCAAGAGTTTGTTTAAAGTGTGAATTTGAATCTTAACCATTCTATTAAAATTCAACCTTAGTAGAATAGGTTTCCTTGAAGCCTTGTTTTTCCATAGCCCCTATTTCTGCTCAGACTAATTGTTGACAAACTATTGTCTAAGCAGAAGTGAGCTGCAGTGTTATGAGTAGACCACTCTGAAGGACTTCATCATGAAGAAGACTATATCAGGATGCAGACACTGTTCAGTGAGCTTTCACGTAAATAAACAGGCTAAGCCTTGTTATATAATGTTATATAATGTTGCCACTTAACGCTCTGGATAATCTTTGTCACCTAACAGCCTACATAGATTTTAACAGAAGGAGGGTCACAGCTCAATTCTTTAGGGCAATATTTCTTATGTCATAGAGAATTTTAAAAATTAGTTACTTTTTGTAATTTTTTGTTATTTTACTTTCTATCATAGTTCTGCTAAGAACAAAATATATGAAGCAAACCTGGTCTCTCCTGTAGTAACATCTGATGTGAGTCAGAAATCACAAGGATAGGAAGATGAGGAAAACCTGCTGATGAATCTCAGTGTGTACCAGAAACTGCTCACAGTTCTAGTACAGCAGGGAGTGGAAACAGAATGTGCTAACTGCTGACCTGCAGCATCCCTGCCTCAGAAAGCAGTGTGAAATCTAAGGAAGAAAGGCAGCCACCAGGCAACCTTGGAGCCCTGTGCTTATAAATCCCTTTATCAGTACTGATCAATAGTATTGAAGGCAGGAGTGGGCATTTGTGAATATGATGTAAACATTGGAGGTGTGTATGAAATTCCCTAAGAATTAAAAAGGTAAGACTCCGGGAACGTTGAAGAGGAGGTTCAAAGATTGTAAGACCCAAAGGACCCAAAGGTCTGCTATGGAGACAGTATCTTCTGTACACAACAGGCCGCTGTATACATGAAATCCCAACAGTGTGGTTGCCAGAATTATGATAGCACCAGTTGACTTGCCAACATGGGTGAGAAAAATCTCACATGGCCCAACCCCTAGATGAAGAGCTACAGGCAATTAAGGGTGCTGAGAAAGAGGCTCAGAGACAAGACTCCTGAGAGCTTATCTAATCCAAAGTGGTCAGCTGTAAGCACATGTACATATAAACAACACAAAATAGACTCAGCTGGTTGCATTTACATATGTATATGTGCATGTACATATTAGCAATCATAATTAAAGAAGAAAAGTCATACATTAGAGAGGGCTTGGGGGAGACATAGGAGGATTTGATAGGGTGAAATGAGATAAATACAGTATTTGTGTATGGAATTCACCCCACCCCACCCCACCCCCAAAATAAAATAAGGGTAAAATAGAATGATTGGAATTAAAGATTTTTTTTTCTTTTTCTTTTCTTTCTTTTTTGTTTTGTTTTTTTCAAGACAGGGTTTCTCTGTGTAGCCCTGGCTGTCCTCACTTTGTATACCAGGCTGGCCTTGAACTCAGAAATCCTCCTGCCTCTGCCTCCCAAGTGCTGGGATTAAAGGTGTGTGCCACCACTGCCCGGCTGAATTAAAGAATTCTAAAGTCCATATGTTTTCATAAAGGGGAGATTTTAAAAATGAAATAAATTTGAACTTGTTAAACTATCTAAACGTAGTAAAGTTACTAGACTTATACTTACAGAATAAAATTGGTTGGGTCTAAATCATGAAAAGGAGTCAAAATTGAATCAATTATTAAAAATCAAGGGAAGTGAGAAACATAAAAACCATGATAAATATAGATATAAGAGAAAATTCTAGCAAATGCTTATACCTGTGATCACAAGTTTCTGTAACTAAACTGCTGATGCTGACAGTACACTTTCTTTTTTCCCCCTTTTATTGGTTATTGTATTTATTTACATTTGAAATGTTATCCCCCTTCCCAGTTAAACCCCTTATTCCCTTCCTTGTCCTATGTTTCTATGAGGGTGCTCCCTTACCCACCCACCCCTCCCACCTCAGCACTCTAACATTCCCCTATACTGGGGCATCGAGCCTCCACAGGACCAATGGACTCTCCTCCCACTGATGTCCACAATGCTATCCTCTGCTACATATGCAGCTGGAGCCATGGGTCCCTCCATGTGTACCCTTTGGTTGGTGGTTGGTGGTTTAGTCCCTGGGAGCTCTGAGGGAGGGAGGGGTCTGGTTGGTTGATATTGTTGTTCTTCCTATGAGGTTGCAAATCCCTTCAGCTCCTACAGTCCTTGCCTTCATTTTTCCGTTGGGGTCACCATGGCCAATCCAATGGTTGTCTGTGAGCATCCACCTCTGTACTGGTTAGGTTCTGTCCGAGTCTCTCAGGGGACAGCTATACCAGGCTCCTGTCAGCAAGTGCTTCTTGGCATCAGCAATAGCATCTGGGTTTGGTGTCTGCAGATGGGATAGATCTCTAGGTGGGGCAGTCTCTGGATGGCCTTTCCTTCACTCTCTGCTCCACTCTTTGTCCCTGAATTTCCTTTTGACTGGAACAATTCTGGATTAGTATTTTTGAAATGGGTGGGTGGCCCCAACCCTCAACCTGGGGCTGTGCCTATCCACTGAATATGGTCTCTTTCTCTCCTTTGTTGGGTATTTTGGCTAATGTCATCCCTGTTGGGTTCTGGAAACCTCTTGGGTCCCTGGCATCTTGGATTTTCTAATGGCTACCCCCAGTCCCCCATCCACCATTGCTACATACCTCCATTCAATTTCCTGACCCTTTGTATATCTCCCCCCCATCTCTGTCTCCTCCCACACCCGGTCCTGCCCCCTTTTTCCTCCCTCTCCTCTTTCCCTCCCAGATTCTTTCCTCCCTCTATCTCCCATGATTATTTCCTTGAGGCATCCACACTTTGGTCTTCCTACTTTTTGGGTTTCATATAGTCTGTGGGTTGTATCATAGGTATTCCGAGCTTTTTTTCCCCCCTAATATCCACTTATCACTGAGTACATACCATATATGTTCTTTTGTGACTGATTTACCTCACTCAGGATGACATTTCTAGTTCTATCCTTTTGACTGTGAATTTCACGAAGTCATTGTTTTAACAGCTGAGTCGTACTCCCTTGTGTAAATATACATTTTCTGTATCCACTCCTCTGTTGAGGGACAGCTAGGTTGTTTCCAGCCTCTGGCTATTATATGTAAGGCTGCTGTGAAAACTTTCAACCTAGCACTTTTGAGGAAGAAAGCTACGCATACAACACGAGGTCACATGGAAGTTAAGACAGAGGGCAGGCTAGGGTACACAGGTAATGCCTGTAAGAAAATTCATGCTTTCCAGCAAATGAGTATCAGTGGGGAAAGGACCATAAGAATATTTAAGGATTTAGAAGAACCCTTTGGTGTTTACCAAGTATATATTTCTATTTGATACTGAGATCATTACTAAACTACATTATCCAGCCTCCCTTGCAGGGTGATGGGGTCATGTGACTGAATCCAGGCAAGGCAATATAAACAGGATGAACACAGTATTTCCAGGTCTGGGACTTACACAAACATGACTTGTATCATGTATAAATATGACACCACCTCTTCCTCTCCCTCTTCAGCTCTCTCTACCCCTCCCCTCTCTCTCACACACACCCCCCAAGGGGGCACAAACTATATCAAGTCCCTAAGAATGAGAGAATATAATAGAGAGGACCCCATTCCTGGAGCTTGGAAGAAAGCTACTGCTGACCAAAGACACAGGCTGAATGCAAAGAAATTTTATGTTAAAACCAGTAAAGCATTTTGCTTAACAAACAAGAAGGGATGAGAGCATTTACAAAGCATTTGTGTAAATATATTAGACAATTCCAACAAGGGAGGAACACTGAAGGGATTAATATAGAACAGAATAAAATGTAAGTATTATGAAAACAGAAATTAGATTAGATAATAAATCTTGTATTGAGGATATATATAACTTAGCAGTGGAACGCTTGCCTGACACATGAAAAACCCTGAGCTCAATCCCCAATGTCATGAAAAGAAAAAAGTCAAAAAATTCAAAATTTGGTCAAAATAAAGAAAACTTTAAATTTTGAAGCTACTTCATTGAATAAAACAAATCTTAGACTTAATCAAGATTTACACAGGAGGTAACAAATATAGATGATATCCATGTAGTCTTAAGAAAATGGCCAATTTGCATGAAGATGTAAATTGCCAAATGTGATGGTTTATATTTGCAAACTTGACAGAATCTAGAATCAGGAACCACCTGCAAGCAGGCCTCTGGGTACTCTTGGGGACCACTCGAAGTTGGATAGGGTATATCTTTATTATAATAATTACAGTGGGAAGGGCTGTCCACCGTGGGTGACAAGCATCTCCAGGCCTGGTATCTAACACTGTAAAATGAAAACAGTCAGCTCAGGCATGTGAACATTATTCTTTCTTCTCACTATGGATGTGATATGATCAGCTGCTTCAAAGGCCTGCTGCCTTAGATTCCCAGTCACAATACACTGTACTTTGATCTGAGAGAAAAATATACCCTTTCTCCCTTAAGTCTGAGGATTCTTATTATAGCAACAAGAAATGAAACTGAGATACTAAAATGCCCTAGGAATATGTAGAGAACCAAAATAACCAAATATCTAGAAGGAAATGGGGACATGGTTGTTGACAACATCCCCAAATAGACTTATAAAATATTCACATCAGCTATACATATATAGGCATGGAAGACATTGACACTTTTGTTTGTACAAAGTATTACATGGTATATTTTTTAGTTTTCATATGATTTTGCAAAGCTAGCATGTAATTATATGAAAAGTCAAAATTATTGTCACAAGAAGGCATATTATAGCCTTCCATGTTAGAGAGGAGACATTCTGGATCTTCCTACTGGTTCTCTACAATTCCATCTTTTTCCTACCTTATGATGTTCAAGGATAGTGTTCTTCATTTTTGTCACTCAGTAGACCTACTGCAAATGTGAATTCACTATTTATCACCTAAGGTGATGAGTTCATCTAGGATGGTGACAGAGCCCAGGTGACTGGCCTCATTTTCCACCTCTTAGCAACTCACAAAGAAACACAGACAACAAGAGGACTTATCCTGTCAATCTCCATACCTCAGAAACTTAAGTAAATGGAATTTACCAAGACCTCAGAGAATTTCACACTGAAAAACTCAGGCAAAAGCAGGGACACTTGCCAAGAAGTGCTCTTAACTTGTTACTTGGAGACGTAATTGCCCCTGGAACACAACACAGGTTGAGAGAAACTGCAGATTTCTTCCACAGTAAAAACATTTCTGAGAATTTTAGGAACTGTCTCTGCTCTCTTCTCTGAGACCATGGTAAACATTCCCCTTGAAGTCCCATTCCCTTGGTCTGTCCAAGCTGTAAGCGTTCTTAGAAGTTGGGCAACATCAGAATGTGTTTCTTCTGTGTTTTAGTTCTTATGTTTTCAGCTTTTCTCAGATCAAGAAGCAGCCATCCTGTAACCCCAGGCTTTCCAGTTGCCCATCTTTCCCCATCCACCCAACACTGTATGGACAATTACTTAAGATCACCAGTATGGGATTCCCATCTGCACTTGGAGCTGATCCTCTGACACAGTGCCCAGAGTTGATCCTGTGACAGAGCATTCCATACCCAAATAGAGTCGGGAGGGAGTGTAGACAAGCCTGTGAGCACAGATCAGACCACCACTTCTATTCAAATTTCTAGGCCAAGAGGGACCCTCCCAGAGCCATCAGGACACAGAAACCAGGGAATAGCTGGAGACAGGATCCTTCTGGTTTCTTTCTGCACCCTGTAGCTGACCTTGTGCCATATAGCTCTCCATACTCAAATTCCTCAAAGAGAAAACTGGTCTCTGAGGAATACTGAAACATAGGCTTGAAGGAGGAATAGGCCACAATCAGAGACAGCAAGACCAGCTAATATCAGGATAACCAGATGGCTAGAGGGAAAGGCAAGAACATAAGCAACAGAAATCAAGGCTACTGAGCATTGTCAGAAACCAGTTCTCCCACAACAAGCTCTGGATACTCCAACACACCAGAAAAGCAAGACTCTGATTTAAAATCACATCTCATGGTGATGATAGAGGACTTTAAGAAGGACACAAAAAATTCCCCTAAAGAAATACAGGAGAACACAGGTAAACAGGTAGAAGCCCTTAAAGAGGAAGCACAAAAATACCTTAAAGAATTACAGGAAAACACAACCAAAAAGGTGAAGGAATTGAACAAAACCTCCCAGGATCTAAAAAGTGGAAATGGAAACAATAAAGAAATCAAAAAGGGAGACAACCCTGGATATAGAAAATGCTGGAAAGAGATCAGAAGTCATGGATGTAAGCAACACCAACAGAATATAAGAGATAGAAGAGAGAATTCAGGTGCAGAAGATACCATAGAAAACATTGACACAACAGTCAAAGAAAATGCAAAATTCAAAATGCAAAAGGCTCCTAACCCAAAACATCCATGAAATCCAGGACACAATGAGAAGACCAAACCTAAGGATAATAGGTATAGAAGAGAATGAAGATAATAAAAGAAAATGTCCCTAACCTAAAGAAAGAGATGCACATAAGCACACAAGAAGCCTACAGAACTCCAAATAGATTGAACCAGAAAAGAAATTCCTCCTGTCATATAATAGTCAAAACACCAAATTCACAAAACAAAGAAAGAATATTAAAAAACAGTAAGGGGAAAAGATCAAATAACATATAAAGGCAGACCTATCAGAATTATACCAGACTTCTCATCAGAGACTATGAAAGCTAGAAGATCCTGGGCAGATCTCATACAGACCCTAAGAGAACACAAATGCTAGCCCAGACTACTATACCCAGCAAAACTCTCAATTTCCATAGATGGAGAAACTGAGATATTCCACAACAAAACCAAATTTACACAATATCTTTCCACAAATCCATCCCAACAAGGAATAACATATGAAAAATGCCAACACAAGGAGGGAAACTACACCCTAGAAAAAGCAAGAAAGGAATCTTCTTTCAACAAACCCAAAAGAAGATAGCCACATAAACATAAAAATAGCATAAAAATAACAGGAAACAACAATCACTATTTCTTAACATCTATTAACATCAATGGACTCAATTCCTCAATAAAAAGACATAGACTAACAGACTGGATATGTAAACATGCAGTTTGCTGCATACAGGAAACGCACCTCAGTGTCAAAGACGTACACTACCTCGGAATAAAGGTCTGGAAAATAATTTTCTGAGCAAGTGGTCCCAAGAAACGAGCTAGAGTAGCCATTCTGATATCAAAGAAAATCGACTTTCAAACAAAAGATACCAAAAATGATAGGGAAGGATATTTCATACTCATCAAAGAAAAAAAATCAGCCAAGAGGAACTCTCAATTCTGAGGATCTATGCTCCAAATGCAAGGCCACCTACATTCATAAAAGAAATTTTACTAAAGCTCAAAGCACACATTGCATCTCACACAATAAGAGTGGGAGAATTCAACACCACACTCTCATCAATGGGCAGATCATGGAAAAACAAACTAACCAGAGACACAGTGAAACTAACAGAAGTTACAAACCAAATGGATTGAACAAATATCTATAGAACATTTCATCCTAAAACAAAAGAATATGTTCTTCTTGGCACCTCATGGTACGTTCTCCAAAACTGACCATATAATCGATCACAAAATAGACCTCAATAGATACAAGAAGACTGAAATAATCCCATGCATCCTATCAGATCACTACAGATTAAGTCTGGTCTTCAATAGCAACAAAAACAACAGAAAGTCCACATATATATGGAAGCTGAACAATGCTCTACTCANTGATAACTTGGTCGAGGAAGAAATATAAATAAATAAATAAATAAATAAATACTTTTTAGAATTTAATAAATATGAAGGTACAACATGCCCAAACTTATGGCACACAATGAAAGCAGCGCTAAGAGGAAAACTTAGAGCTCTGAGTGCCTCCAAAATGAAACTGGAAAGAAAATACACTAGCAGCTTAACAGCACACCTGAAAGCTCTAGAACAAAAAGAAGCAAATACAGCCAAGAGCAGTAGAAGACAGGAAATAATAAAGCTCAGGGCTGAAATCAACCAAATAGAAACAAAAAGAAGTACACAAAAAACAACAAAACCAGGAGCTGGTTCTTTGAGAAAATAGTTAAACCCTTAGTCAGACTAGCCAGAGGGCACAGAGACTGAATAAAATTAATAAAATCAGAAATGAAAAGGGAGATATAACAACAGAAACTGAGGAAATTTTTTAAAAAATCATCAGATCCTACTACAAAAGCCTATATTCAACAAAATTGGAAAATCTGGATGAAATGGACAATTTTCTAGACAGATACCAAATACCAAAGTTAAATCAGGATCAGATAAACCATTTAATCAGTCCCATAATCCCTGAAGGAATAGAAGCAGTCATTGAAAGTCTCCCAACCGAAAAAAGCCCAGGACCAGATGGGTTATTGAAGAATATCAGAACTTCAAAGAAGACCAAATGCCAATACTCTTCAAACTATTCCACAAACTAGAAAGAAAAGGAACACTACCCAATTCATTCTATGAATCCACAGTTATGCTGTTACTAAAACCTCACAAAGACCCAACAATGAAAGAGAACTTCAGACCAATTTCCCTTATGAATATCGATGCAAAAATACTCAATAAAATTATTGCAAACAGAACCCAAGGACATATCAAAACCATCCTTCACCATGAACAAGTAGGCTTCATCCCAGAAATGCAGGGATGGATCAATGTATGGAAATATATCAATGTAATCCACTATATAAACAAAATCAAAGAAAAAAAACACATGATCATTTCAGCAGATGCTGAAAAAACATTTGAGAAAATTCAACATCCTTTCAAGTTAAAAGTCTTGGAAACATCAGGAATTCAATGTCCATACATCATAGTAAAAGCAATATACAGCAAACCAGTAGCCAACATCAAAGTAAATGGAGAGAAACTTGAAGCAATCCCACTAAAATCAAGGACTAGACAAGGCTGCCCTCTCTCCCTATCTATCCAAAAATAGTACTTGAAGTTCTAGCTAGAGCAATTAGACAACAAAAGGGGGTCAAAGGGATACAAATTGTAAAGAAAGAAGTCAAAATATCACTATATGCAGATGATATGATAGTATACTTAAGTGACTCCAAAATCTCCACCAGAAAACTCCTATAGCTGATAACCAACTTCAGAAAAGTGGCTGAATGTAAAATTAACTCAACAAATCAGTAATCTTCCTCTACTCAAAGGATAAACAGGCTGAGAAAGAAATTAGGGAAACTACACCCTTCATAATAGTCAAAAACAATATAAAATATATTGGTGTGACTCTAACCAAACAAGTGAAAGATATGTATGTTAAGAATGTCAAGTCTCTCTACCCCATCCTGGATCCATCCCATCATCAGCCACCAAACCCAGATACTAATGCACATGCCAGCAAGATTCTGCTGAAGGGACCCTGATATAGTGGCCTCTTGAGAGGCT
>NC_034604.1:9470338-9485335 GCF_900095145.1 Mus pahari | reverse complement strand
CAGTGTAAAAGACAGCATTTTTAACAAATGGTGCAGGTTCAACTGGTCTTCAACGTGTACAAGAATCCAAATTAATCCATTCTTATCTCCCTGTACAAAGCTCAAGTCCACATGGATCAAGGACCTCAACATAAAACCAGAGACACTGAATCTAATAGAAAAGAAATTGGGGGAAGTCTCAAACACATGGGCACAAGGGGAAAGTCTCTGAAGAGAACACCAATGACTTATTCTCTAAGATCAAGAATCGGCAAATGGGACCTCATAAAATTGCAAAGCTTCTGTATGACAAAGGCCACTGTCAATAGGACAAAACAGCAACCAACAGATTGGTTAAAGATCACTACCAATCCTACATCCAAAAAAGGGATAATATCAAACATATACAAAGAACTCAAGAAGTTAGACTCAAAAGAACCAATTAGCCCTATTAAAAATGGGGAACAGAGCTAAACAGAGAATTCTCAACTGAGAAAACTCAAATGGCTGTGAAGCACCTAAAGAATTGTTCAACATCCTTAGACATCAGGAAAATGCAAATCAAAACAACCCTGAGATTCCACCTCACACCAGTCAGAATGGCTAAGATCAATAACTCAGGTGACAGAAGATGCTGGCAAGGATGTAGAGAAAGTGGAACACTCCTCCCTTGCTGGTGGGATTGCAAGCTGGTACAACCTCTCTATAAATCAGTCTAGTGGTTTCTTAGAAAATTGGACATAGTACTACCTGAGGGCCCATTATACCATGTCTAGGCATATACCAAGAAGATGCTCCAACATATAATAAGGACACATGCTCTACTATGTTCATAGCAGCCTTATTTATAATAGTCAGNAGCTGGAAACAACCCAGATGTCCCTCAACAGAGGAATGGATATAGAAAATGTGGTACATTTACACAATGGAGTACTACTCAGCTATTAAAAATGATGACTTCATGAAATTCACAGCCAAATGGTTGGAACTTGAAATTATCATCCTGAGTGAGGTAACTCAGTCATAAAAGAACACACACACACACACACACACACACACACACACAGTATGTACTCACTGATTAGTGAATATTAGCCCAAAAGCTCAGAATATCCAAGATTCAATTCACAAATCATATGAAGCCTAAGAAGAAGGAAGACCTAGATGAGGATGCTTCAGTACCTCTTAGAAGGGGGAACAAAATACTCACAGGAGGAAATGTGGAGACAAAGTGTCGAGCAGAAATTAAAGGAAAGGCCATCCATAGACTGCCCCACCTGGGAATCCATCCCACATACATCTACCAAACCCGGACTAGTGTAGATGCTGGGAAATGCTTGCTGACTGACGCCTGATATGGCTGTTTCCTGAGAGCCTTTGCCATAGCCTGACAAATACAGAGGTGGATGCTCGCAGCCTATCATTGGACTAAGTGCAAGGGTCCCCGATGGAGGAGTTGGAGAAGGGACTGAAGGTGCTGATGGGGTTTGAAGCCACATGGAGGGAGCAACAATGTCAGTATTCCAGACCCCCAGAGCTCCAGGGGACTGGACCACCAACCAAAGAATACACATGGAGCAACTCATGGCACTGGTCATATATGTGGCAGAGGATGGCCTTGTTGGACATTAGTGGTAGGAGAGGCCCTTGGGCCTGAGGGTGTTCAATGCCCCAGTGTAGCAAAATGTCAGGGCAGGAAGATGGGGATGGGTGGGTGAGTGAGGAGCACTCTCATAGTGGCAGGGGGAGGGGCAATGGAATAGGGGCGTTCCGAAGGGGAGACCTGGAAAGGGGAAAACATTTGAAATGTAAATAAAGAAAATATCAAATAAAAATGTAAAATTAAAAAAAATGCATGAGAGAAGAAACATATACACCAGTAAAAGGGAAAAAAATCACCAGTACTGTAAGAACAAAGGGTCCAGCATACCTGATAGTGGAAGCAGAAAATCCACTAATGGCTAACAGTGTGCAAACACAACCTTCACTTCGATCTCTTCACAGACCTCGAGGATTGGAAGCAAGACCCTCACTCCTTGGCTAAGGATGAACCAGAGACCCATTAATCAGATCATAAGCTCCCTGTCCAATCTCATCTAATCCTTGGTCTGCCAGAGTTGCTCCTTGCAGACACCCAATTCAACAAATACTTTACTCATATTGGTCTGATTGTGTCCCACCATATTTACATGAGGAACTTCATTCTCTAGGCAACAGTGTTGAAAGGTAGGATCTTCAAAGGATGATTGGGTGGGGCTGAGGAGATGGCTCAGTGGGCCAACTCCTTGTCACTCAAGCTTGAATACTTGAACACAGAGGCACATACATATAAAGCAGCATTAAGTAAGTACCAGTAGGCACACTAGCTTGCTTTGGTATCAGAGACAATTGTTTTGTCTATTGCTATTTAAAAAAATCCCACTTCTCTGAAGTGCATATTTAAAATACTAGCAATTGTACTCATGTAAGCTGCTCTGAGTCTGGAACACAGATGTGGACAGGCTGAACGGTCCCACCCGTGTGGCCTTGGTTGATGTCAGTCATGCTGCAGAATTGAGTCAGTGGGCTAAATGAGCTAAATTTCTGGAAAAAAAAAAAATTCACGCACCTGACTGGCACACCATGGCCACTCTTTCTCGTCCCCTGCCCTCCCTTCTCTCAGATCCCTACCTTGAGCTTCCTCACAGCATGCTCTATGGGCTTCTCAATGGTGATATTTCATCAAAGCTTACAGGCCATATCCTACGAGATTGCAGCAGCAAACAAGAGGCCCAGCCTCAGAGGAGAAGGTGAGGACAAATCTGAGGTTGTCCTCAGCTTCCATATGTGCATCAAGGAATGCACACACCCACACTTACACCCTCATATGAAAGCATTTAAAAAAACATACACAGACACCATACAAGCATATTCAAATACAAAAGAAATATGTTCTTTTCTCAGGGATGTTTTTTCTTGTCTTGTTAATTTACAAAATGGTTCCCATACTGCTCATCTTTATTCATTTCATTAAAGGCCATTTGATAAATGGGATATTAAACCTATTCATAAACATTTTAAGAAATAAGAACTCTAATTCTAAATTACAAACATTTCACACAGTTAACAAAAAGTAAAAAGTCTATCAGAATTATCAGAGATATTGTTGTTGAGACATTACCATTTGGGATTTCTACAGTTGTTTCTAGAAAATCCTGATAAATCATATTTTTTGCAAATGACCCAGACATCTTTTATATCCAAACTTTAGGCTCCTATTTAGTAGAATTGTAGTAGTTTGGGGAGAAGTTTAGCTCTTTACAGATTGTTAGTAAAACTCATCATTTAATCTTTATATTTCAGTCATGTAACAACTAAATATACAATCTGAAGATTCGATGGCTCAAAAACTATGGAGTAATTAATCTAGATGGTACAGGAAAAGGGCTGGGGTATCAATGTCAAGCTAAATTTTCAAAGAAGGATTAACACACATTTCCCTGGGGTGATAAAATCCTATCTCCATAAGTTTTTGTGGAATTTAACTGATAAGTGAATGCATGCATAAATCAATCACTTGCCCACGTTCTCAGTGTGTTCTCAGAAATCTGGAGGCACACTTGAGACACTATTTAAATACACAAGGCATTGGCAGCAAGAATGAGAAAGAGTGAGGAACAAATTCCAAAAAGTAGATATAAGAGACCAACTCAAGGCATGTTGATCCAGCTTGAGGTAGTGTATGAAGAGACCAACTCAAGGCATGTTGATCCAGATTTCAAAAAGTAGATATAAGAGACCAACTCAAGGCATGTTGGTCCAGCTTGAGGTAGTGTATGAAGAGACCAACTCAAGGCATGTTGATCCAGATTTCAAAAAGTAGATATAAGAGACCAACTCAAGGCATGTTGATCCAGCTTGAGGTAGTGTATGAAGAGACCAACTCAAGGCATGTTGATCCAGATTTCAAAAAGTAGATATAAGAGACCAACTCAAGGCATGTTGGTCCAGCTTGAGGTAGTGTATGAAGAGACAGAAGAAATGCATTGGCTTAAATGCGCTTGTCTGGGCAGATGGTGCCAATATCAAGTGAGTTAAGATGACAAAAAAAATTCCAGCCTTGAGTGGGAGAGAGAAGAGTGAATTGAGCCTGTGTGGTACTAGAGAGCATCCAGAAGAGAGAATAAACATTTAGTTGGTGTATTTATCAGATGCCACCAGAGGGAGATCTCCAAGTTGGATGTAGATTTAGGAAATGTCTCTTACATGGAAGGCATACCTTTAGCATCTGTCTGATCTTCCAGAGAGAGTGGGAGAGGGAAGAGCTGGGGACAGCAGCACTTGCCTAACAGACAGAGGACACAGGGAAGGAATGGTCTGCAATAGACAAGAAAGATGCAGAATGAAGGACCAAATAGGTCCAATAGCCAATGCAATATCCCTAGGAAGTGCACTTGCAAAACGACACCAGGAGGCTTCTCTGCACAGTGAGGTGGAAAAACACTGACGAACCTCACTGAGGGAGGCCTTACTCACTACCTGCCATCTGTCAAGGAGCCAACATTTTTTTTTAAATGTTTAACTGTGGTAGGTAGCTTAACGATTACTTAGAAATGTTAGAATCGGGCAGTATTTGAGGATTGCGTAAGAGCACTGATGAAGCTCTTCACGTGGACAGAATGACAGACACTAAGTGTTCTTTCCTCTAGAATTCCTGTGAGCACAGCCTACACTCGGCATACTCAGTGCAGACTTCATGTCCTACCCTGTCATTGTCCTGTCAACTTGCCACAGTTGGCCATAATTCTATGACACTAGGACCACGCGATTAGACTGTGGGTGCCCTAATGGTGGTCCATGACTTACCCATCTTATATAAAGCCCAGAGCATAATACATGAAACATGAATGGGACTCCATAAATATTCACCAAAAGGCAGACTAGCGTCTTTAGTCATTAAATTTTGTTCTCATTACTAGAGAATCAAGTTAAAGTGTAAGTTTTCTCAAAATCCTTATGTCATTAATATTTTCTTCAGAAGCGTTAAGCACACTATTTAAAATTTATAGTTATGAATATTTATATAAACATGGAAATGAAAGATTATGAGTATTTGCAACCATTTGTGTAAATGGGAACAAAACTCGGCAACTAGCACTACGGTTATAGTGAAGTATTTAAAACAGGCAGAGTGATTGCCTTCACAGAAAACCACGAACAGTGACATCTTGGGCAGCAAGTAAATATCAGTCTAGAAAGCTCTCTCACCCTCCCCTCTCCCTCAGGCTTGTTGTTTGTGCCTAAGTACACCTTCACCTATAAATGCCTACCTCACCTTTCCATCACACAAAAATACTTGTCAGTTCTTTCCCAACAATAAAAAAAAAAAAAAAAAAAAAAAAAAGAGGTGCTGTATGGTTTGAATAGGTATGGTCTCCATAGACTTGTGTGTTTGAATGCTTGGCCCATTGAGAGTGTCACTATTAAGAGGTGAGGCCTTGATGGAGGAAGTGTGTCACTATGAGGGAGGGCTTTGAGGTTCCCCTGCTCAAGCTATGCCTAGTGTGGCACACTGTCTTTCCCTGCTGCATGACGATCCAAGTATAGAACTCTCAGTTCCTCCAGCAACATGCTGGCCTGCACACTACTATGCTTTCTCCCATGATGATAATAGACTAAACCTCCAAAACTGTAAGCCAGTTCCAATTAAATGTTTTCCTTTGTAAGAGTTGCCTTGGTCATGGTGTCTCTTCACAGCAATGAAACCCTAAAACTGGTTTCAAAGCACCATCGGAACTGGAGTAATTAAAGAAGAGACATTTTGAACACCTCTGTGTGGCATCTCTCTGATTTGGAGTGGCTGCAGCCATGCCATGGGAGATGTCATGGAAAGTCATCATAGGACAAATGTATCCAACATTCTGTCCATTTGGATGGGCAGCAGAAAGGACAACTGGTAGTCATAGAGATTTGCTGCAAAATATAACTATGTTCATTGAATTTAGAATTTTATATTGATGCTTCCCCCCCCCTCAACACTCTCTACCCTCCTTGGAAATTTGAAAATAAGAAGCCCAAATTCAAAAGTCTAACATCACGGAAGTAATGAGCAAGTTCAAGGGGCAACAGTACATCTTCCAAATGGGAAGCTAGTGGCTCAGTAGTCTGCCTCCAAGGACAAATTCCACTTGGCTTAATCTGCTACTGTTGTTGTTTTAATCAAAATTCTTTCCATGGCCTAGCATGGTGATATATTCATGCCAACAGTTCAAGCACTCCATGGCTGGGGTAGAAAGAAATAATGAATCTCCTGATAAATTAGACACCTCTAAACACTCAGTGAGGAAAGGCTCTTCTTGAAAAGGCATCGTGGTTTAAGTCACACATAGGAACTCAATTCATAACATGGTAGTGTGGGATTATTCTCTGTCACCTCCCGTGGCTTCAGGATAACAGGATAAGTGTCAATGCCATGTCCTATGTGCACGTGTGGGGTCACTCTCTCTCACTTCCTGGGGCCTTGGAATGAGTTTCAATGGCATCTCTCAGGCAGTTTCATCTTCTCTCTGAGGTGATGCTTGGCATGTCCTGATGTGGGTTCTGTATGAGCAAGGCAACCACTAAGGCAACTTGAGGCGTGCGGTTAAAGTACCTCATTTTTCTAAAATAATCTAATAAGAGATGTGAGAGAAGAAAGAACCAGGACAGTCACACATGAATGTTATCTGTGTCAGGAAGCTCACTACATAAATAGATACACAAGGGGAAAAGTGAAGAAGGGCAGGGGCCCATCTGCCTTCCATATTGCTATCCTGAAAGACCTTCAGTTTAACACCTGAAAAGGTGCTTTCTAGTTAAGGATTCCCAGTGTAGAACTCATGGTCCAAACAAGATACCAAGATGAATGAACTGTAATACTTCCATGACATTGCTATGAAATTCTAACTGGAGTTCAGAAAGCCATCTTTCTAAGGCTAAGATAAACATCCTAACTCAGGTCAATACACCTGTAAAAGTTTCATCCAAGTTAGATCCTTGGGCTTGCTCCTGTAATTCACTGTATTATCCAATAGGATCGTGATTGCATTTTATCAGAGCAAAGCTCTTCCTCACTTCATGACATTTTTAGAGACTATTTTTCGCATCACTCTCTGTTCTCCAGGGATTACGCTCTTGGAAGCATTCCTTGCTTTTGCTTTAGCGGTTATTGGATGCTGACTGTGGACTGAGCACTGTGTGGAGTTCTTCCTCAGAAGGACACCATCCTGAAGGTCACAGACAGCCTTGTCATCAGATTGCAAATATCCAAGTCACAGTCACACAGCCAGGCATGTAAAGGTACCTTTCAACCCTAGTTCTTTTGAGTGAAGTGTCATATTCTCCACATGAAATGTCTCCTGGCCCCAATCCCTTCTTCCAAGGATATGGAAAAGTACCCCCAGTTCAATTCTTGGGGATGTACTTTAAAGCAATCACTTCAGGAGTTCTTGGAGGATTTGATATATTTCTTCAAAACTATCTTCCATATATTATTCATGCCCACAAAACAATGTTAGACCTGTCCAAGGATACGTTGGCAGGGGTCAAGAAAGTTGCTAAATTTACCCTGCCACTTCTCCCCTGAAGTTGAAGGTCAAAGGTGATGACTGAGGAAAAAGGAGCAGATGGCAAGGCCGTTGACGGCAGGCATCTTCATTTCTTAACCAATACTCTGACTTAAGGGAGAAAGGGGGATACCATCAGTTCCAAGGGTATACAGTCTATCATGGCAGAGAAGGCATTGCCACAGGCACAGGCCACTGACTGCATCCATACTCAGGAGGCAAAGAGTAAACAGAAAGTGGGCTGGGCTATAAAGTCCCAAGGCCTGTGATCTCCTTTCTCCAATAGCACTCCACCTCTTAAAGGTACAATACCTTTCCAATCCTAAGCATCAGCTGGGGAACAAATACATGCACCTGTGGGGGACATCTCACATCTCACATTCAATATACTGAGCCATGGCTCTCTCCACCCCTTCATGCACAGGATCACAATGCTGAACACAGGGTGGAGTGTGTGGTGTCCTATTGTAGACATGTCTTCTACATAGACACTCTATACACAGCACCCTGGCAATACAATGGGGTATTGATAATTTACAGACTTGGAAAAAAATCTGTGAATAATTATGTTTTGTGAGCTGCTTATTACTTGCAATCAATTTGTCAATAATTGAAAATATCTAATTAACCTTTTCTAAATTATACTTTATTAAAATAATAAACTCTATTTGTATAAATAGTTTAGATTGCACTATTTTTTTTCTCATTGACCAAAGGCTGCCATTGTTGACATAAAGACAGCTGGGCATGGTGGCATATAACTGTAATTCCAGTACTTGAGAGGATGAGGCAGGAGGATTATTTGTTCAAGAGCAGCTTGCTATAAAGCGAAACAATAAGAGTGAGAGATTGCTGGCTCCCTATGAGCTGTGAGTCAGGATCATGCCAGAGGCATCCAGAACAAGGCAGGCCGCTGCCATTACTCTTTGTTTCCTTCCAGAACTAGAAGGTGAGAGCTCATTGCTAAAAACACAGCACACTTTAGTTGCAGGCCGTAGAGAAACTAAGCTTTAAAAGTCTCATCGTCCCTGCTGGCAAGCTTTCAGAGTTTCATAAGGTGCTATGGAGGTCACTGGAGAAGAAGAAAAAAAATCATCAGTGGATTTATCTAGCAATGAACTCTGCACAATTGTGATACCAAACTGCCCAACAAAATGTGCTCACTGGTGTAATACGGACACAAAGGTGATAAGGGAGACCAGTAACTTTTGTATCAGACTTCAGGCCTGCCCTTCAGGAGAGAATTCTGTAAACCTGGTCAAAATTCCATGGCTTGGAAGGGCATGAGCCCTAAGGGAGAACCTAGTGTCATCTCACTAAGTGGATGTGTCATCAAACTGCCTTTTAAATATGTATGTTCATACCCATAGATTAGGTCTGCCCTCAACCATGGCTGGAAAACTATCCACTACAGAAGGGAGCTGTTAACACAGACTCAGAATTGGTCAAAGTGCTGAGATTAAGGGACTACTGCATGCTCGCCACTGAACAGGAACACCAAGGAAAAGGGGGTCTGAAGAAACGTGAGGGGGGATGTGAAATAATACCTTCTGGATATGACATGACGTGACTGTGCTCATGAACGCTCTGTAGTTATGGCCTCCTGCCCAACATCAAGTCAACAGAATCAGTCAACTTCTCCATAGGCACCACAGGGTGAACACAGTGACCCACAAAAAGTAAGAACAGAAAACGAAGAGAAGGGATGTATTACGGGTGCCTGAAGGAGGGGAGGGGGCTGTGGTGGGCAAACTTAGATATATTGTTTATATATATATGACATTGTAAAGAATGAAGTCCATTTTTTAAATTTTCATAGACTTTGTTATTCTAGTTTCTCCAGTTTCAAAAGGACAGAGCTCTTTTCAGAACTAAATCCTGAAAACCACCAAATTTCATGTGTTTGTCTTGTCAGGACGTGCGCTCAGGAGTGCTGGCCATCCAAGTACATCACAGTGACTCATCACAGTGACACACTGCTCTGAATAGTGCCAGGTCCATCCCTGCTGATTTCATTTGCAAGCAACAGAAAATCCAGCTGGAAGCAGCTAAGAGTGAGGAAAACATTACATCACTCAAGTGCATGAGCATATGTGTGATCTGCTCTGATGGATCAGGAAGTCTGAAGTGGTCAGTTCACGGGACCTAAGTAACTTGGTGTCTTCTGTTCTTCACCGCTGGATAGCCCTCCTCTGTCTGGCAGTTGGCTAAAGCTGGTGCATTACAAATGTCACAAAATGTTCATCCAGCAGGATAAAGATGCTTTATCCTTTGTGTATTTCAAAGAAAAGTAATTTCTTGGATACTCCAACTAAAGAAAGGTATTGTTACTTCCCTGGGATTCCATATTCTAAACAAAACAGGGAAAGGGGATGGCTGACTTGAGAGTCATCAATAAGTTCAAACCAGAAGTCCAACAAAATTACTCCCTCATAACCTCCTATGTCAGGATTCATGATCTTATTTATACCTCTCCACCCTCTTTAACTTTTGGTTTCTGTTTGTTTCTTTTTTATTAGATTATTTACATTTCATATGTTATGCCCTTTCCTGGTTTTCCCTCTGAAAATCCCCTGTACTCTCCCCCTCCCCTGCCCCGAACCCACCCACTCCCATTCCTGGTCCGGGCATTCCCCTATACTGGGGCATAGAACCTTCACAGGACCAAGGGCCTCTCTTCCCATTGATGACCGACATGGCTATCTTCTGCTACATATGCATCTAGAGCCATGAGTCCACCATGTGTTTTCTTTGGTTGGTGGTTTAGTCCCAGGGAGCTCTGGAGGTACTGGTTAGTTCATGCTGTTGTTCCTCCTATGGGGATGCAAACCCCTTCAGCTCCTTGGGTACTTTCTCTAGCTCCTTCATTGGGGACCCTGTGCTCCGTCCAATGGATGGCTGTGAGCATCCACTTCTGTATTTGTAAGGCACTGTCAGAGTCTCTCAGGAGACAGCTATATCAGACTCTTGTCAGCAAGCACTTGTTGGCATCCACAATAGTGTCTGGTTTGGGTGGTTGTTTATGCGATGCATCCCCAGGTGGGGCAGTCTCTGGATGGTCATTCCTTCAGTCTCTGCTTCACACTTTGTCTCTGTGACTCCTTCCATAGGTATTTTGTTCCCCCTTCTAAGGAGGATCGAAGTATCCACACTTTGGTCTAACACACTCATGCTTCCGGGTATTGAGGAAATCCATGAAAGTCATCAACAGACGTTTCTGTCCTGAGCCATTGATTTTTCATGGATTTTTGAAAAGTAGCTTAATAAAGATCATGCACTATTTACACCTAAGCCTTCAAAGCCATACAACCTTGTAAGCAACATCTACTAGATTCTGATCCCTCAGCAAGGAAGCACACCAAGGCACCGCCCACCTGATTGGATGGAGCAGTGATGTAGCACAAACTCCCATCCCAACTTCCCCTAGAAAATGCAGAGTAACAAAAATTATCATTGCTTAATTGCTCTTGCTGTAACCTCAGTCTCCTACCAAAGAAATCTAGAGGAGAATGCTTCTGTCTGGCACAGAGAATACAACTGTACCCCCAAACAGTGTCCTTCCCCTCGATGTCTGATCTGTCTCAGTCCTGAAGTTTTCTGTCAACAGCTACTCTGGCCATGTGAGTCTGCTGCGGGACTCTCAGGGCTTTGCTCCTCTGACCATGTGAGCCTGCTGTGGGACTCCCAGTTTGCTCCTCTGGTTCTGAACTACAGTTAGAAATTCAGGATTTGGCTGTTGAGACCGTTATTGAGTCACCTCATCATCAAAAGAAATTGCCTCATTCCAGGGAGGCATCATCGCGATCTATAATTTATAACCCCACCACTATAATAACTGTTCATAGAAATGTATCTGTCATAATCAACAGTCTTGGATGTAACACAAGTCAGAGAGCTCTCTCCAAAGCAGTGGTTCTCAGCCTTCCTAACACTGAAACCCTTTAATACCCTTGTGTTGTGGTGAACCCCCAACCATAAAATTATTTCATTGCTACTACATAGCTGTAATGTTGCTATTGTTATAAATTGATGCAAATATCTAGGTTTTGTGATGGTCTTAAGTGACCCCTGTGAAGAGGGTCGTTCACCACCCAAAACAGTTAAGACCAACAGGTTGAGAACTACAGTTTCAGACGAGAAAGAGTAAAATCTGCAGGAAGAGAGGTGTCCAGAAACCCTCACAGGTGAGAAGACCTGAGAGTCATTAACCCTTTCTTTGTGGTTGCTTACACATGTGAATGAGTGTACTAAAATTATAAATGCCCCAGAAAATTTCCATCTAAACCTAAAAATGGAGATCTACAAAAGAACTCCTCCACAGACAGCCCCATGCAGGTGTTGTCATATGAAATCATCTTAACCCGAACCTCATTTTGCTACATGGACCCATTAGATAGAGACCCCATAAATGCATGGGAATATTCAGATAGCTTTGCTTGCTAGTGTCTTTCTTCTAAAATCATGTCTATTTTCATAGTAGCATCACTTCTGGCTACAGTAGAGGGCACTTGAACACTATGTTCTTTGTAGACCATCTTTGACACACAAACTGGTGATACTCTGGGGTGAAGCAAGAGTTGGGCACCTATTGGGAGAATGATGGGGGTATATGTTTACTTTCTCGTGTCTTTTCTAACCCCATGACTATTTGAGGAAGCTACAGAGTCCCCACTTGGGAACCCAAACCTTAATTATACACTCTAATTGTTGTTAATGGAACATGGACATTTCGACCCAGCAAGATCGGTGGCGCTTCACGCCAGTGTGACACATCTCCCAGACTGCTGCCTTTATTTGTATAAATAGGAATGAAGCAAAAATCTCATCCACTCTTTGCATAATGAAGAGGGAGGGGAAGTGAGCCTCTGCTATGGTGGCCAGATGCTCTTTTTATCTCTTCGAAAATCAACATGCAGAGCTGGTGATCCTCAAATAGAAGGCATCTCTCCTTGGGGATGGCAGCTCTGTATGTTTGGAATGATAACATTCTATAAATAAATAAAAAAGATTATTAAGAACACTGTGTAAATCTCCTAGTCAAACATCCCTTCAAGCAACTATCAGCAGTGATTCAGTTTGGTCCCCTAATCCCACTGTATACAAATACATGGCATAAATACGGTATTTAACAAGCACCAGAGACACTTCATGCTTACAGGAAAGACTCGTCCTACAAGAATGAGCACCCCCTGCCTCAGTGTGACCAGTCACCTCCCGCCTTCAGGTCTTACGCTGCTCCTTCTGCCTGAACGAGGCCGCCAGCTCATAGCTGAATGATTCTCAGGTATAACCAGCTAGTTAAATCAAATATGAAAATATTAACTTGTTCCATATCCCTTTTGTTCCATTTCAGTGAATTCATGAATATCCATTAGAAAGCACATCACATTTGCAAGCACACATGGGCTCCCTTAAAGTCTCACACAATCTCTGGGTTTAAACAGAACCAGAAGAGGTGAGGGCAAACTAGAAGTGACATGAATGGCAATCCTGTGGTAACCAAGCTGGCCTGGGAAATGACAGTCCCACAGAACACACTCTCCTTCATTCTATTGCTTTCTCTCCCACCCACATTCCTCTGTGTGTGTGTGTGTGTGGTGTGTGTGTGTGGTGTGCCTGTGTGTGCCTGTGTGTGATTCTGTGTACATGTGTATATGAACATGTGCATACACATGTGTGCATAACATATGTCCATATGTTTGTGTACATGATGCATGACATGTACACAATGTGTGAGAATGTGTGCATATGTGTGCCAGTATGTATCTATTTTTCTCCTCTCAGTCTGAGTTTGTAATTCTCCTTCAGTTTCATTCTGTATGAGAGGGTATTATGAATGAGTACACATGTGGGTGCAAGGTATACATGTGCACATAAGTGCATACATGTGGAGGACAGAAGGTAATATGCATCCTCTGACTTCCTGGTGACACCCTTCCTGCCATGCCTTCACAAGCCATCTCTGTGTCGCAGCCCTGGCATCTTAAATCATGTCTAAATCTCCTCCACTTATGAGCAGAGGCAGCAGGAGGTCCTCATGGACCTCATGGATCCTAACTTCCCCTTTAAAGTCTCAACTTCAACAGGGGTCACATGCTAAGGTTCTGGGAGTTAGAAGTTTGATGACCCAGTGACTGGTATCCTTGTAGAAAGTAGCATCTGGATTCCTGCCACATTTTGCCTGAACCGATACAGATGTCTGAACCTCAATTCTTAATTGATCTTTAAAATCCAGCTGCTAACAAGCAAGGTGATATCATTCAACTTAAATACAGAAAGGGGGTCCTCTTTCTGTCAGTCTGTGGGCCTTGTGGGGTTTTATTTGAAGGGGAATATATAACTGTTTTGATCTTAAAATATTTTATATGGCACTAATGTTTAATTATTTAAGCATGATATATATATATATATATATATATATATATATATATATATATATGAATATTGCTGGAGCTCAGTATGGCATTTCTACACATACAGGTATTCAGTTCTGATCAACACAGTCTCTCCCTTTCCTGCTGCCTGAGCTTCCTGATCTCTCGTAAATGTTCTCCTCTCAGGTTGACAGCATGCAGCTATGACTATGAACCAAGCTGTGTAGCACTTGTCTTTCCATGTCCATTTATTCTACTCAACATCATGTCTTCCAGTTTCACTCATTTTGCTGAAAACTATGCAACTGAATTTTTCTTTGATGCTAAATAATATCCCATTGTGTTTTCCTACCACGCTTTCTTAAGCTGTTCTCTTTACCCTGGGCTGAGTGTGTAACACAACTTTCTGGAGAATGTGCCTGTAGTTTCTCAACTGCCTTATCCTTGGCTGCTTTATTTATTTTTAACAAGTATCACTTCTATTCTCTTCAAAACAAAGTCTGTGAAACTACAGAAATATTGGCCATTAACAGACCCCCTCAAGTCACATCTGGTAGATAAGGGAAGGAGGGTCTCTCGAGGCCATTCCTGTGTGACAAGATTTCTAGGAAAAAGAGTCTTTGTCTCTTCATTTATTTTCTTCCCTTAAGAACATCACCAGCAGCTTGGGTGAGTATGAATATCTCAGGGAGAGAGGAGGAGTCCAACTCCAGACCCCAATTAATTACACAAAGCCCTCCCCGAAGCTGGCCTTGCAGACTCCTGATGTTGCAGCAGCTGCTCGAGGGGAGACAATTCTCTGAGGTCTCTTAGTCCAGCCTCACTGGAGCCTGGCACAGTGAAGGATTCACAAAGGCCAGAAATTCAAGTGACCACTCCTGACATAGTAATTTGGACGTATGTGAAGTTCTTAGTTACAATAAATTGAATATTAACCCTATGGTATTCTCTGTACTCTGGTGCTCATTCTCTCTCTCTCTCTCTCTCTCTCTCTCTCTCTCTCTCTCTCTCTCTCTCTCTCACACACACACTGGCTCCTTTATCCTGATTTATTTCAACTG
>NC_034604.1:9461272-9469228 GCF_900095145.1 Mus pahari | reverse complement strand
TCCCTTGTGTCCGTGTCTGTTTGTCACCCCACATTCACCGAATCCTCGCTCACCTGCAACCAGAGACCCGTTCCCTGCAGATCAGGGACCCCAGAAAAGTCCATCTGCAGCAGGAGGTGGGTAGGGCAGGACCTGTAACAGAGTCTGCACTCACACATGACTTCGCTGCCTCTTCCCTTACCCACCCCAGCCCATTAGGTTCTAACTGCCTCTTTCCCAATAGCCTCTATCAGATGGTCTTTTGCCTCATTCCTGCAAGGACAAATTTGAGAGAACTTGAACCAGAGAGAATCCAGTCTTAGCTGACAAAAGGATGCTGGGCTCAAAGTAAAGCCCTGGGGTAAAAGTTGTTTCCAAATGCTCCTGAATGAAGAGTTCAGATATGTATGTTCTGGGCCAAAAGAAGGGTGACTCTGCAAAGAAACAGACTGGCACTAAGGAGGAAATGTGCAAAGTCTCCATTGGAGATGTTCATCAAGTCAGCCTGTGTACATTTTCCCAATGCCTTCTGTGGGAACAGCTGCCCCATGCACACAGTCAGCTCATTATTACAATATCAGTCTCCTGTGGGCTGAATATAAGACTATTTCTTAAACTGTGGCAAGTCTGCAGGTACAGAAACGTTTGAAGAAGGCATCAAATATAGCAAAGGGCCAAAAAATAAACACATTCTCTATCTATCTATCTATCTATCTATCTATCATCTATCTATCTATCTATCATTGATTGAATAGCTAAGAAGACAGAACTTGGAGAGGGAAACATAAAAACTGCATAGTAATTATCATCAGGGAGTTTTGTGAATATACTATCTTCATGAAGTGAGAATTAAATACAGTTTAAGAGTATAGTCTGAGGGCAAAAGAGAGCACAGCAGTTACACATAGAATAGCCAAGTGCAACAGACCACTCGGAAGATAGAGTTAGCAAATCCCCTTGAAAAGTCAAAGAAATAGACCACAGGGGCAAAAAGAAACTTTAGAGCCTCCACCCAATGTGCTCAGCTTCTAAAACTCCGGTAAAAGAGCTAGGTGTGGTGGCATTTAATCCCAGCACTGAGGAGGTCTAGGTAGGTGTTCCTCTGTAAGTTTGAAGCCAACCTCGTCTATGCAGTGCCTTCCAAGCTGGCCGAAGCTATATAGTGAAGCCATGACTCAAAAAAAATGTGGTAAGATAAAACTGAGAGAAAAAAAACAAGTAAAAAAATAATCCAACCACTGCTTAATTTCTGAGATGTGAAAGACAAGATTCTAGAGAGACAGAATGTTACCTTTAAAAAAAAAAAAGAAAGAAACGACAGCAAGGTAAGATTGTGAAATCTCAAATATCAGAGCTAAGAAAGATCTGAAGAAAGGAGAGCCCATCACAGCACATGGAGATGGCCCCTCACCTCTCCCCAGCAACACTGAGACCAGTGCAAAACAGCTGTGTCTCCATTCTGCCAGCCTCTTCCTCCAGTATAACAGAAGACACAGAGAATCAGAGAAACAGAGATTAAAGTATGATCCCTTCTGTAGGTCCTTACTCACAAAGCTAAGTAGAGCTAGTGCTTTAACCAACATCCCATCAGTTAACGAGATGAATCAAAACTGAAATGTAGCAAATGAAAGAGAAGGAACTAAATTCCAGACTAAAGCAGGATGAAGAAGCCCAAAAGTTAGGTCTTGGGGCCATGAAGACCACAGGGGTTTGGGGAATTCTGGGGAAAAGGTGTCAAGGCTGGATGTGGGGATGGACCAGGCAGGAGCATTTGGGCTTATTTGATGCATCTATGGAAATGAATCTCTGAGAGGAGTTTATCAGCTGACATAAGAGCATGGAACATCAGTGACTGGTTCACTGAAGAAAATAGAAATGCAGGTGAATATAAATTTTAATGTGTAGGGAAGTATAGTCACAGAGCCAAATAATATAAACACTCACCACAGACTAGAGGAGAGGGCCACAGTGATGCTGAGAAGAGCCTGAGAAGACTAGGAGAGAAATCCACACTACTGTACTACTACTGTAGTGTAGAATAAACAGATAATATCTAAACTAGACTAGATAAAGTGGGACTTTTAGCGAAGTGTTATAACTGGGCAGGCCCTGAGGCAAATAGCTTCAAGAACAGGAGGGAATTCTCAGTGCAGAGAGACAAGATGAGCGGGGAAAGAGGGAGTGCTGCTGGCTCTGAGCTTTCACCCTGGTGCTCTTTCGTTGTGTTTATATAAAGTATAATTTGTCCTTGACATCTATGGGGAATTGATAACACTACCCCCACCATCCCCAAATCCGAGATTCTGGGTCATTCATGTAATGGGGTATATTATTGCTCATAATCTACATACATCCTCCTATTTAAGTCACCTCTACTTTCCTTATAATACCAAATGTTAAGTAAATACTATAAAAACAACACTCTATTTTTGGATAAAAGTCTATATAAATTCTGTACATAATTTAAAAATATTTCATGTTTTATTCTCCCTGTGTGTGTACATGGGCATACACTTTGTGCGCGCGTGTGTGTGTGTGTGTGTGTGTGTGTGTATAACTAGGGAACATGGTGGGTGACTAGACTTTAAGAAAATGACTTCATGCTAAGTAAACGAATATGGAAACATAGATAAGAAGGGAGATGAAAATGGAAGATGGCTCAGTGGGTAAAATGTGCAAGCCTGGCGAGCTGAGTTCAGAGCATGTACACAAGAGCCAGACATGCAGTTATGAACCTATAACCCTACAGTTGGTAGGAGGGGAGGAGACAGGCATTCCCATGAGTTCTGCTGGCCAACCAGCCTAGCCAAAAGAAGGGGGGAGCAATTTTTCTCAATAAAAGGGGGGAAGAAGCAATTGAGGGGGACAAGCTGAAGTCACCTTTTGGCTTCCAAATGCCTCTGCATGGGAGAACACATCTTTGTGCACAACTTACACCACACACAACACCCATACATATCTCACACACACACAACAAAAGAAGAAATATAGTAAGTGTATAAATGTACAGGGGAAGGAAAGCCAGACAGAAGAACAGATGCCTTAGAACCTCCTGGTGACCGCTGGAACCGTGAAGGAAGGCTACAGAGGTCAGGCATGGCTGCTCTTTTGCCAAAAATGAAAGATGGGTATTTGAGAAATCGGGTGAAAGACGTTTCTTGCCCGATAATGTAAGAAAAAGTCATCACTGAGGAAAAAAACATTAAAACTAAGGGAAATCGCTTCCCTTCTGTGGGGCAACATGAACCTGAGATGCTCAAAAGCCAATTCCCATTGACCAACGGCAGGCGAGAAGGGTCCATCAGATCCATGCTGGTGATCCCTGGAAAGACATGGGCGCATGCAGTCAGCCTTATGGGTTGGGATCCAGTACTGAAGTTTGACTTCTTAAACACACCTATGTGCTTCTGAATCATGTCCGGCCAGTTGGGCTACTCGCCTGCATTCTGCTCTATCTGTGAGGGCTACAGACTGTCAACTGAGAAATTCTGAGACTCTTAGTCTTGACAAACTCATTTCTAAAGAATTAGCACATTACATAACTTGTGGTCAGTATTTTCTCTTATTCTATGGTATTAATAATTTAACTGTTAAAAGGAGTATTTCAGGAGTTGTGTACCAACAACTACAGGGGCATTGAGAAACGAGCATGGAATGAAGGTGGAATTAAACAATATGCAAGTAACAGAGAAAAACTCTGAGGCCTTAACATAGGATTTTATGTACGATGTGGAGTACTACAGAAATCAATGCCTTAAAGTTCAAAAGTCGAGGTCGACCCTTCCTCAGCAAGGGACTGGTTTAGGATCAGGAATTCTGGATGTGTTTGGAAAGATTCAAAAGACTCCAGATAGAGTGAAAGAGAAACATCCCAAGGACTTGTGGCTTAGAGAAAAAGCATGAAAATGGGAAGAAAGCCATGTTCAGAGAGTGGCTACATTGAGTAACACATAACCAGGATTTGGATGAAATCTTGGTTAGCCCTGCTCGTGAAAGCAGATGTCCAAAAACTCTTTGGGGTGGAGGTGAAGACCTGGATCAAAAGTATTAGATCTGAATGTAAGGGAAACTTACAACCCTGCAGGCTGTGAGCATGGCCTGGTTCATACTGTTTCAGAACCTTTCCTCTTCCACATTGATCCAACTCTATATTAATTTGACTATTATCTTGCTCCCTTAGGACTTTCTCAAAAACTGAAGACAAAGAAACACACACACAAAGCACTTTAAGTGTCTTTGATATTACTCTCCTCACCACCTGCTCCCAATATTGGACACTGGACCCAAGGCCTCTTGTATCCCAGGCACATGCTATACCAGGAGGCTATGCCTCCAGACTTCATTTGCTTTTTATTGAAAGACAGGGTCTCACAAAGTCACCCAAGATGACCTTGGCCTTGTGATCCTTCTGCCCCAGGCTCCCCAGTAACTTGGGCAATAGACCTGCGCCACCACATGGGATCTCTCTTAGGATTTCGTTTCTATGATAGAACACCCAATAGGCCGTTCTCTGAATAGCAAGGCAAGAGATAGATCCAAACCACTGAATGGGACCAGGCCTTGTCCTCTCTCATTTACTTTCCATGTGAAGGGTTTTGCCTCCAATTCTAAAAACAGAAGTTGCTGTCTTCAAGAACCCAGTTTTGGGAATGTGGTGATTACGTGGGGCACAGCATTTCTCACAACGTGAGGAGGACTGCAGAAGCTCAGTGGTTAGGAGCTAATACTGCTCTTGCAGACGACCAGAGTTCAGTCTCAGCACCCACCTCAGATACACAACTGCCTATTACACCAGTTCCACAGAATCTGATGCTCTTTTATTGATCTGTGCTGCTACTCAAACACATACACACAATTTAACAAAAATAAATCTTTAAGAGGAAAGTGAGCGACTCAAAGTGATTCAAAGGCTCTCTGCACTGTTTCATACTATTTTCAAGTCTTATGCAACGATTGTTTCTCTGGGTGCTTGTGAACACTGAAGCTCAGCACGGGAGGACAAGTCTTCTGTCACCAAATAGTTCTAGTCAGCGTCTCCCTATGCCATTAGAGGTAGCAGGCACACAGGCTGTTCCTGAGTGAAACCTTTAACCTCAGTAAGGGGTTGCTCACACAGAAACCTCTGAGATTGGGAGCTATCTGTACAATGGCACTCCCTCGAAGACCTGCCCTCCTGACATTACAAGGAGTGTGAGGGAGATGGTTGATTCTTGGAGCCCTGCCCCAAGAGCCACTTTTTTTCTTAATGTGTATGTGTCCATGTATGTGATGGCTAGAAGGCATTAACTCAAAAATGCTACCTACCTCTTTTGAGACAGAGTCTCTCATTGGTCTCGTTCACTGACCAGGCAAGAGAAGCTGTCCAACAAGCCCCAGAGATCCTGCCTTTCCCTCTCTAGCATGGGGTTTATGCTGCTACACCTTGACAATTTTTCATGGGCTCTAGGGCATAATATTTGTGTCTTTTTACTCCCAAGGAGAGCACTGTCTTCTCAAACATCAGGTATCATTTTCAGTGACTTCTGCATCCATATAGCACTAGAACAATGACAGGAGACAAGAGACATGCCGTCAAAGCCCAGAGTAGTCACCTCCAAGACCAAAAAGCTTTCTGCTCCATGTGACCATTAAGTACTTAAATGCTCAAGTGACCTAGAAGAAATTCATGAGTAGGAGATTAGAGGAAAAAAAGCAAAAGGTGTGGGGGAAAAGGTATGCTTTCCCTCTTCACCTCAGAGAGATAGAGACAGAGAGACAGAGAGAAAGAGACAGAGAGAGAGACATAGAGACAGAGACAGAGAGACAGAGACAGAGACAGAGAGACAGAGACAGAGAGACAGATAGACTCAAAGCCTAGAGGCGAAATCACAATCCGCCCCAGGAAGCTTCATACACTGTGACAAGCCACGCTGCAGCCATTGTGTGGAAAGATTTTGATAACTTCATTCTCCAGCCAGACAGCAGAAGCCTGGAGCCATGGGTCTGGGTGCACGGCAGCTGTGCTCTCTACCTGCTGCAACCAGCTCTGTCCTTAACGTGCCCGTGAGGATGCGTTTGCAGGAACTGTCATGGCAATTGATAAGCTCTTGGTTGGGAAGTGGGGACTTTTCACAGGTTCTGACCTTAAGCTTGATCCTTAAAATGAATTGGAAGCATCTGGCTGTTTTGCTGTTGGTAGGTAATGATGCAGCCACGTCACACGCCCAGATGTGATTCTACATTGCCGCAGCTGTTCTGGTGGGAGTTTCAACACCCAGAACATCTGCTGCTGGGACTCCTTGGTACCATTCTCCCTGCACGTCTCTAGACGCGTACTCTCTTCCTAGAAAGTGTGCTTTCTTTCCACTCTGAATGTTTCTATTTGCCAAAGGTGTTACTCCCAGCAAAGGCATGCCCATGAAATTCTGTGGAGCATCGAAGAGAGAGATACACAACCTCTCAAACTCAGAGACCAACCAAGGGGCTGTAATACAAATTATTTTTCTGAGATTTGATGAACTAGAACATTATAAGCAGCAAAGAACAGACTGAAAAGAAATGGCTTATAATGAAGTAACTTCAGGGTGTCAACCACAGTAGGCAAAGGACACCTTTGAGGTTGAAAATGATGGTCTCTGGGCAATTCCCTTGCACCACAGAACTATCCCCATAAAGCTCTCCTGGTGTAGCACATGTGACCTACACAGCACCCTTTAAGAGCACAGTCCCTCAGGCATCTCAGATAATGATACACTCACATTGGAGTTGGGAAGAGCAACGAGAAGTTTGAAGAGCCATTTAGTCTTCACTGATACTGAGACATATCTGTGATTTATTCTAAAGAAATAATCTCCTATGTGGAAAAGTGTTACATATAAAAAGCTTATCATGGGATTAATTATATTGAAAAAATGGTTTTGATTGATTGTGCCAAATACGGAAATAGTTAAGATAATAGAGTGTCTCTACTTTTGCAGAACTCATGGAAAAGCCATCTGAGGGACTGAATAGTCCCAGCTGCGCAGGCAGCAATTAACAAGATATTTACTGAAGCTAGGAATAGCGTGTGAGAGGGTTCCTGACATCTAGCAAGTGAAAATCAAACAGAAAACATGTTTGTACATTGTGCATGCGTTCTATCGAAAGACAGAATTTGAAAATGACCCCAGATAACAGGGCAAGAGCAATGGAGCTATTGTGTTTGAATGGTATGATTATGGGCAATTTTCTTCTTTTCTCAATTTTCCTAATTGTTTACAAAATGACTATATTATTTGAGTCAATATAGAAGACAAATAAAAGTGAATTGGTCAGTATGACCAAGACCTACCACCTGCCACGACTGAATGAAATGTAATCCAGTATCAAAGAGATCCAAGGCTAGCAGCCTTCAACCAGGGCTCTGCTTCCACCACGGCTCCTGGGCTGCTTTGTCTAGCATTAACCTTGCCTTAGTTGTTTACGAGTTATTGGCTATCCGTATGTATGTGGGCACATAAGTGCCACTGCACAGGAACAGAGGGCAACCTGTGGGAGTCTGTTCTCTCTTCAACTTGTGTCCTGAGGATCAAACGTGGGTCCTGGGTCCTTAGCAGCAGTTCCCTGCACCTGCTGACCCAACTCTCTACCCTTGGCCAGAATTGTAAGGAACCTAGACTACAATTAACCCAATATTCCTTTACCTGTCAGGGTGGGTACTAACAGTGATAGACTATGAGAAAAGTATCCCAGCTTTTCAGGACACTCTATGAAGAAGTGAAGTGGGGAACTTACTCCTGTCATGTAGTGATGGACAAGATACAGGGGCTGGCGAAATGACTCACAGGGAAAAAGACTTTCCTCCAATCTTTACCACCTAAATTTCATCTCTGCAACCAACACAGTAGAAGACAACTGACTCCTGCAAGATGTCCTCTGACCTCCACACATGTGCCATAAGTGATCTCTCTCTCTCTCTCTCTCTCTCTCTCTCTCTCTCTCTCTCTCTCTCTCTCTCTC